>NW_026526766.1:9580744-10001785 GCF_024362965.1 Panthera pardus
ATAATTCAATCATAAAGAGGAAAATACTCTATGATTCCAATTAAATGAGGTACCTAGAGTAGTCAAAATTATGAACATGGAAAGTAGAGTCGTGGTTGCCAGGGGTGAAGGGAGTAAGGAATGGGGAGTTGTTTAATGAGTACAGAGTTTTAGTTTCAAGACCAAAAGAGTTCTGGAGATTGGTTGCACAACAATGTGAATATACTTAATATTGCTGAAATATATACTTTAAAAATTAGTTAAGAACATAAATTTATTTTATGTATATTTTACCATAAATAAAAATTTTTAAATTTAAATAAATGTATATATTTTAGAAATCACAATCAGTATAAATGTGATTACCTTGTCAGTTCAAAGACAGATTTTTAGATTGCAAAAATTGGAATCCAGTCAAAGCTCAATGAAATCAAGTTTAAAACCCTTTAAAAGAGACATAACTAGGGGCGCCTGGGTGGCTCGGTTGAGTGTCCGACTTCAGCTCAGGTCATGATCTCGCAGTCTGAGTTCCAGCCCCGCATTGGGCTCTGTGCTGACAGCTCAGAGCCTGGAGCCTGCTTCGGATTCTGTGTCTCCCTCTCTCTGCCCCTCCCCCGCTCATGCTCTGTCTCTCTCTCTCTCTGTCAAAAATAACTAAACATTTAAAAAAAATTTTAAAAAGAGACATAACTAAAACAAGAATACTCACTAAGGCTGACTATGAAAGAACAGGAGATGATACACTGAATCAGTTCCAATGAAAAGGGCTAGTTATTTTAATAATATATAATAGTCTTCAAGGAAGTTAGTGTTATCAGAGTTATAGGTCACTGCGTGCTAATAAAATTAATTTTCAGTAAATTTTCACCTTCCCAGGAAGTTAAAACATAAAATTTGTATGTACCTAATAACACTGCCAACAGAATTTTTGATATAAATTAACAAAAATAGCTAGGAAAAAGACACATTGGAAATGTAAAACCACACTAAAGAATCTATGGTTTAAAAAAGACAACAAAATGGGGAAAAAATCCTAACAACTGAAATTTTAACATATCAAAATTTATGGGCCACAGCTAAATGTCATTTGGAGGAAATCTTATAGCTTTAAATCCTTAAATTGAAAAGAATCAAGTCTAAAAATGTAAGGAGCAAGGCTTATTAACATGAAAAGTGGGGTGGGGGGGGAGAACCTGAAACAACCCAAAGTACAGATAGAAGAAAAAACAAATATAAGAGAAAAAATAACAAAATAGAAAATAAAAAATATAATAGACTCTAGAGAAATCAACAAAGCCAAAATTTGATTCTTCAAAAAGATCAATATGAGAAAGCCCTTTGGCAAGCTTGATCAATACAAATAAAGGAAAAGTAAAAATAAACAAGATTCAGAATAATAAAGTCTTACAAATACAAATGTAATAGATATTTAAAATAGGAATCTTTTATGAGTCATTTTATGCCAATAAATTAGAAAACTTGGGTGAAATGCACAGATTCCTAGAAAAATATAAATTGCCAAGATTCATCAGAAGAACTAGGAGACCTGAGTAGTTCCATAAACATTAAAGAAATTGACCTAATAGTTAAAAATCCTTCCACAAAGAAAATAGACTTGGATGGTTATATAAGCAAATTCCACCTGCATTCAAAGAAAAGATAGTTAAAATCTTAACACAAGAGAAAATACTTCCCAACTAATTTAGGGCAGCTAATAAAAATGTTAAAATCTGAGAAGACTAAAAAATATAAGGATAGCTAACTTCACTCACCAACATATAGGAAAATATCCTAATAAATATTAGCAAACTCCATCCCCAAATATTACTTATTAAGATTTATTCCACAAAAGCAAGACTGGTGCCACATTAGAAAATCTAATAGGGCAATCTGCCAAGTTAACAGATTGAATGGGAGAATTCACATGATTATATCAAAAGATGTAGGAACACTGATTAATTTGCACAATCAGGAAAAGAAAATAATTTCCTTAATGTAAAGAAAGAATATCTATAAAACCTAAGTAGACACCATATCCAATGGTGATATAATAAATGTTTTATGTAAAACCAGGAACAAGATGAGAATTTTCACCATCATGACTTCTATTCAAAATTAGATTGAACATCCTAGCCAGATAAAGACATAGAAGTTTTAATATTCAAAATAAACACAACTCGTATTATTCATAGATATTATAGATGTTTACATAGAAACACAAAAGTATTTTATTCATTATTAAAATTAATAAGAGAGTTTAGAAAGGTAATGAGACATCCAAAGACACCATCAGAGTGAAAAGACAAGCCGCACACTCGTGGAAGATACTGGCAACACATTACCTGACAAAGAATCTGTGTCAAAAAATATAAAGAACTTCTACAAATCAATAAAAAAATAAAATGACCCTAGTGAAAACAGGCAAGTAATATGAACAAACATTTCAGAGAACAGGACATATGAAAAGCTGCTCAACTACATCAATATAAGGAAAACACAAAATAAAACTATAATGCATTGGCATTTCATACCCAATAGATTAGCAAATATTTTTATCTTTAGAATAACAAATGTGATGAGGACTAGAGCGACAGAACTTTCATTCACTCTTGGGGTATAATTATACACTGGTAGAAGCACACGGGAAAAGAACGCAGCACTATTTCATAAAGTTGAATGTATGTTTGCCAAATGATTCAAGAAATCCATTTCTAGATATATACCCTAGAACAATCCTTGCACACTGAGATCAAGAGATATGCACATAAATATTCACAGCAGCATTACATGTAATTGCAAAACAATTAGAAACAAACTATATGCCTATATACAGAAGATTAGAAAAATTAGGGTATATTCATATAGTGGGATACTAAAAATGTTCAAATGAATGCTTTACATGACACTATTTACCAACATAGTAAAGTCTCAAAAGTATAAAGTTGAGTGAGAAGAACAAATCATAAAAGAATACATACAGTATAATGCTATTTATATAACGTTAAAAGGGGAAAATGAAGCACTATATTATTTAGGTATATGTACATCTGGAGAGAACTATTAAGTGCAGTGCTGAATAACAGAAGTCATAGTATCCATTCTCGGTATTTTCCTGACTTTTCTGTGTCATTTTGTAATGTGCTTGCTATTGTTTCAGATGTGTAATTTTTAAAAAATGTTTTGTTTAATGTTTATCTATTTTTAAGAGAGAGAGAGAGAGAGAGAGCACAAGCGGGGAAAGGGCAGAGAGAGAGGGAGACACAGAATCCAAAGCAGGCTCCAGGCTCTGAGCCATCAGCACAGAGTCCTACGCAGGGCTCAGACTCACAAACTGTGAGATCATGACCTGAGCCGAAGTCGGACACTTAACCAACTGAGCCACCCAGGCGCCCCTCAGATGTGTAATTTTATGTACGTAGTATTGGAGTTTCCTGAAGTATTGTTGTCATAATTGGTGCTGCTTTGTAATTAAGAATGAATGTTGACTTTTATCAAAATACTTTTCCACACGATCCACATGATACTTTTCCACATGATCATATATTTTCCTCCTTTACTTTATTAATGTGATAGATTATATTAATAGATTTATGTTGAACCACGTTTATATTCTCCAATTAAGGCATCACACTGACTTGTATCTGTTTTTTTTTTTTTTTTTTTTTTTTTTTTAAATTTTTTTTTCAACGTTTCTCATTTATTTTTGGGACAGAGAGAGACAGAGCATGAACGGGGGAGGGGCAGAGAGAGAGGGAGACACAGAATGGGAAACAGGCTCCAGGCTCCGAGCCATCAGCCCGGAGCCTGACGCGGGGCTCGAACTCACGGACCGCGAGATCGTGACCTGGCTGAAGTCGGACGCTCAACCGACTGCGCCACCCAGGCGCCCCTGTATCTGTTTTTTTAATAAACAGATTCTATTTGCTAACATTTAATTTTGGAGTTTTAGGCTGATAATAATAGACACAACTGGCATGTTGGGGGTTTTTGTTGCCATTTTTTGGCCAGGATATGTTCACATTGTAAAGTCAATTGGAAAGTTTTCTCTTACCCTGTATTGTGGAATAATTTAGACATAGAGAAATATTTATTCTTTAAAGCTCTGACAACTCCCTATTGTAATACCACCTGGACCTGAAGTCTTTTTGAAGCAGTTCTCTGACAACTTTAAATATTTGTTTTCATGATAATTGTTCTCTTCATATTCTTTTTTTTTTTACCACACTTCACATTTTCCCACCTATCCCAATGGCTGGAAGTCAAGGAAAGGATGAGGTTTCTTCACCTCCTACATGGTGGAGAGGAGAAGCAGGCTCAGAAGCAGAAGGAAGATAATTCATGGAGGCATCATATTCATGAGTGTTGGGGTGGGAGTGTGCTGCACATGGGCGGCCTGAAGATGGCCATTAGCTTAATAGCAACCTAAAGGCTACCTTCTTAAAAGACAAAGATCCTCATTCAATCTCTAGAGCATGGAATCATTTTAGGAAGGAACCAATATTAGGTTCATTTGTGCATTTCAAACTATTTTTTTGCTACAATCCCCCCAAAGCAATATAATCTACATTACCATGTAATTATACATATACATACACCAGTGAAATAAAAATTTCATAAAACAATATTTATCCTTGGGGCACCTGGATGGCTCAGTTGGTTGAGTGTCCGATTTTGGCTCAGGTCATGGTCTCACATTTCATGAGTTCGAGCGCCTCGTTGGGCTCTGTGCTGACAGCTCAGAGCCTGGAGCCTGCTTCAGATTCTGTGTCTCCCTCTCTCTCTGCCCCCTCCACCACCTGTGCTCTGTCTCTCTCTCTCTCAAAAATAAGTAAACATTAAAAAAAGAATTTAAAAAACCACAATATTTATCCTTTCTGCCTGTGAGTCACTCTGATCTATTCAATTTTTAAAAAATACTGTATGAAGCTCCCTAAATTGTTTTCATGACTTATGAAAGAATTTAAACTGGCAATGTGAAAAATACTAAATTAGGGGCTAGATGAAAGATCTGTCCAATTGGTGATATGTGAGTGGTAGCACGGTGCAGGGAGGAGTGAATAGGACAAGAGTAGTTTATTCATCAAACAGAATATGTCAAGTCAATCCAACACAACACATGAACATCTAAATGTACAGGGGTCAAAGACCATTTTTTCCTGAATTTTCCTGTCTCAGAGACTATTATTTGTTCCAGCCAAATTTCTTCTGAAATGGACTTTGTGGAAGATAAAATACAACTTAAAACCCAAAATAATATTAATAATAGTATACATAACTTCGATTTAAAATTATATATTAAGAGAACTTAGCCAATTCAAGGCTGTATCTTTGCATTCAGAGTTCCCAAATTTAGTAGCCTCTAACAGAAATCCCAAAGATGTACTGAGCCAGCCTATATATGCATAAATAATGTGATTTATGCCTCCAAATATGAAATTGTAGGAACTGCACACTATCTGGGCCCACCTTAGAAATGCTGACACCTTTCTCCCACTGCCTTGAAGGGATGTGGGTGGGTGAGAACTGACACCAGCATAACAATCCACAGGCGTCTTGGAGTAAAATGAAAACAAGCAGTGAAATTGCCATTGTGGGGAAAATTTAATTACTAGGGAAGTCAGTTTTGCTTCAGAAATGACTGGGATAAAAAAATATATATATATGTGTGTGTGTGTATATATATATTTATATATATATATAAATATATATATTTATATATATATAATTTAAAACACCAAACAACATGCACTAAAATAAACCAAAATATCCTATCTGTAGGAAAACAAGTGAGGGCAGCTTGGTGGGTTCCTTTACTGCTGCGTGAATGACCTATCAATTTACATGTCAGGTGCAGCTTTTAGTGAGTTTTATTTCCAACATAATTGTGGTTTGCAAAGCAAACAATGTCTTTCAGGTAACCAACTTCACTGAGAATGAAAATACAGTTAAGGAGAAAGGCCAGAACTTGTAAGCCATCCCAAAATGGGGGTTTCAAGAGAAAGTGGGGAGTGGTATTGGCCAAGCTAGGTGCTCTGTTTACAGTCTCCTTCTTCCACCCCACACATCATCTAGGAAAGTTGCTCTAGAGAACCATGCACCACTGAACAGGCAGAATGAGGGTCAGATGACTCCTGAAAGGGTCAAGCAGCCCTCAAGAGATTCACTGGAATCTGACTCCTTGGTTTGATTTCCTTTCATAGTGGCTAGTACAGTTCCAGAAGCCCTCAACCTCTGGGTGAGCTCTGGGAGCCAGAGTGAGAACAAGAAAATATGAGGAAAGACAGAGAGGGAAAGTCAAGGGTCAGAAATAAGAGCATCACCATTTGTTCAGATCCTGGAGGGAAGTACAAAAATTCTTAGAGGAGCTGAGGCAATGAGTCAGAAGGCAAGGAGGTCAGAATCAGATCGGGAAATCTGGGGACGGGCAAAATGTGAAGGAATTCAAGGCACAGCTCACGATATGACAAGGGTTTCTGCGTGTTCACAGTAACAGGGCTGGACGCATGACACAGGTTTTTAGAGCTGTTTTTGATGCAAGGTTTGACCTGACAATTCTACAGTGTGTTCTTAGCAACTGAGTTCAGGCTGGGCTGAGGACAGCAAGAGCGGTAGGGACAAAACGATAGGATAGGGAAACCTCTGTAATCAAGCTTCAGGGAGGCTTTCAACTGTCAGCCATCTTTTCATCATCCCACAAGAGCACTTCTCATACTTGAATGTGCACATGAATCACCTGGGTGTCTGTTAAAATGCAGATTCTGATTTGGTAAGTCTGGGATGGGGCCTGAAATTATATTTTTCTATCAAGCTCCCAGGAGACACTGGTGCTTCCAATCTAAGGAGCACACTTATAATACCAAGGTCCTGTAGAAAGTTTGAGACTTCTCTGAGGTGCCTGGCATTGCCCACTGCTTAAATCCCAATGTTACAGGTTCTGTCCCCTCAATGTTTCTTTATTTTTTTATGTAATTTATTGTCAAATTGGTTTCCATACAATACCCAGTGCTCATCCCAACAGGTGCCCTAAAGTTAGAAGCAGAGTAATTTCTTAATGATATCTATAACGATACTCCCTCACACAAGTAAATACAACATAATTCAATAAGGGACAGGATTCAAAAGACAACAAACTTGGGGTTGTCTTGGGGGGGCAAGGGAGAGGGGAAAATGGGTATCGAGGAGGGCACTTGTTGGGATGAGCACTGGGTGTTGTACTAAGCAATGAATCATGGGTATGTAACCACAAAACCAAGAACACACTGTATACACTGTATGTTAGTCAACTTGACAATAAATATATTATGTTATATTATATTATATTATATTATATTATATTATATTATATTATATTATATTATATTAATTATATATAATTATATTATAAATAAATAGGACTTAGACATCTGTCTTCTTTAGAGGGGTTTTCTTACTATATACCAAAGGCCAGGCTTCTAAGGATAGGGATCAGGGAAGAATCAAGCAATTGACAGAAGAGAAAGAGAGGAAAGGACGAGCATTTATTTAGGGTCTACCACGGGGCAGATACTTACTGTGCTACGTGGTGAACACCATGGCTAAAGCTTCCTCAACTCATAGATTCCAAGCCTTAGACTGAGTACTTTTCATACATTCCCTCATTTTTCTCTTACAACAAACCCAGGTGTTGATACGTACAAACCACCCCACCCCCCGCCATTTTACACAAGAGAAATCTGAGTCTCAGAGGGGTTAAGTAGTTCCTACAGTGATGAGGATTCAAAATGGGGAAGATGTGATAACAATCTAGGGGAGTATTAATTCTTAGCGGTGTTTTTTCAAATATGAGAAAACAATTCATAGGTAGCAAAACATGCTTTCAAATATGCCCTAACCAAGTGGTTTTAACCCGTGCTGCAAATAGGAAGCACCTTGGGACTTCTCAAAATAATCTCTCTACCTGTGCTTCACCCTCCATCAAATAAGCTCCAATCCCTGGAGGCAGGGCCTAGGCACTGGCATCTTCTAAAAGGTCCCCCAGCTGATCTTCATGGGCAGCTATATATATTAAATACATATTTTTGAAATTTTTAAAAATTTTAACATCAGTCCTCCATGACAGCAAACTGTAAAATGGGAAGATAAGGCATCATTAAGGAAGTCAAGTTAGCATACCTGTATAATATAGTATTACTGTACTTCACTGCCAGGGCTTAGGAAGACTGCTATGTTTCTACATGGACTAGTGATGACAGAGGAAGATTGCTTACAGGAGGTGGCTACTGAGTTGAACTCTGAAAGAATAAAAAAGAATGCAGCCCGAAACAGATGACAAGGCCAGAGTTTGATGACCTCTTTTCATTTATCCCACTATCTGTATCACAGAAGAATCTAGTGAACTCAGTCTTAAAAGTCAGGCCTTGTCAAGTTCAGTGGTATACTGCATTCCTCCACAGTTCTCCTTCTCCAGAACTAGGCAGGTTCTGCTAATACCAAACTGTTGGAAGAAAAGTGTTTTCTTTTCCAAGACTTTACTTAAGATGTTAGATAGGGTACTGCTTCAAGATTCAGGACTGTTGTTTGGGTTTTTTTTTTTTGCGGGGGGCGGGGCTTTCACCCACCATTATGACACTGTTTCACAGGAAGACCGTGACTTCCATTAGCACTGGATGTGAACAATTGTGAACAATACTTGTCCAAGCAACTGCTTGTGAATGGAAATTCGCTGGAGTGAGCGTGTGTTGTATGTGAAGGTCTGTGTGTGTGTGTGTATGTGTGTAGGTGGGGAGGGGTGGGTTGTAAAAAACAGCCATTAACAGGGCAGTGTTAATGGCCAGAGAAGTTGATGCATACAAATCAACAGACATATTTATGATTTAATACAAACAACCAGTTGACTTGTCAAGGGGCATCCCCACTATTTTCTTTATGGAAAAATGTCCATAATATGAGTGGACTGAAGGGTTTAAAAAATTATTTTTAATTCAAGAAATTAGAGCAGAGACTCTCTTTGCTTTATAAAATACTAGCCCTATAAAGGAGAATGAAGTGTCTATCTTATCTATTGGTATGTACATGTATATCTATATATAATCTTTTTTAAATAAATTGCTTCATTATGAGATTAAATGAACCACTGATATAATGCCATAAAAAGAATGGGACATATATCAGGTATATCTCCTCTTTGTCCTTAACATTCAACCCTCAGGAACCACAGTCCAGGGATGCAAAGACAAGAGGAGCAGTGTGCCTGGTGTGAATGAGCATAGCAAGGAGGTTAGGCAAGCTGGACCAGTGAGCCACTGAAGGGTGGCAGGAAAAGGAATCATGGGAAAATGGCCCAGGGCCACATGGCTATGTTAAAGACTTAGGTTTTTATTCACTATGTGTTAAGAAGTCACTCAAGGATTTTGTGCAAGGGAATGCTGTAATCTGATTTATAGCTTAAAGGGGTTTCTCTGGCTACCCTGAGGAGATTGTAGAGGGTCAGGAGTACAAATACAGGAAATAGTTAGGATGTTGTTGCGGGAAATCACAGACACATGGGTGCCAGCTACTCAGGTGGTGAGAAATGATGGGACAGGTTTTAAAGATGGAGCAGATTGAGGACTTGCTGAAGGATGCATCATGGGGTATGCAATGGAGTAAAGTCAAGAATATGGGTTCAGGATGGATAGCATGTCAGACTAGAGATGTCTAGCACACATTCAAGTGGAAAGACTTTACAGGCTTCCAAATAGGTAAGTTTGGGGTTCAGAGGCAATGTCAAGGCTGGCAATACATGTTTCTGACTTATCAGCATACAGATGGTATTTAAAGTCAAACAACGGGATAAGGCACCAATGGAGTGAGCAGGAAAAAGAGGGCCAACCTTGGGGCAACCTGACATTCAGAAATTTGAATTATGAGAGGTGTCCAGCAAAGAAAATTGAGAAGGTGTAGTCATTATACTGTGAAAGAAAGAAGGAACATCAGGAGTGTGATAGAGCAGTTTTCAAATTTTCTTTTTAGAGCAACATAACTCATTCAAAAACTATTGCTAAATCAAATCTTACAAGAAGCCGGCAACAAAAACAAAACATTTAAACCCTGCTGTTTAAGAAAGAAGGTTTGGGGAGGGGGGTGCTGGACATGTACCTGTTGGAAGAGAATGCTGCCTGAACCCTGGGCTTTGCAAAGGTCAACAGTCCCATCACTGGGAAAATTTGAGGGTCCTAAGAAAAGCTGCATGTTTGTTTCTTACACTCCAGGATCTAGCTGAGAGCAAGGGATTGAAGAATTATACTTTGGTCAATTTATTTGGAGTCAGAAGAAGTAAGGCAGGAACTATAGACTGAATGTTTGTTCTCACCCAAATTCATAGGTTGAATCCATAATCCCCAACATGATGGTACTGAGAGATCTGAATGAGATTGACGGGGGTTGTATCACCGTCAATATCCTGGTGGGGATACTGTACTGTAGTTTTGCAAGACGCTACCCCTGGGGGAAACTGGGTAAGGGGTACATGAGATCTGTTTTATTTTTTACAAAGGCCTGGGAATCAATAATTATCTCAAAATACAAAAGTTTAATTTAAAAAATGTAAGCTAGGGGCGCCTGGGTGGCTCAGTCGGTTAAGTGTCCGACTTCAGCTCAGGTCACGATCTCACGGTCCGTGAGTTCGAGCCCCGCGTCGGGCTCTGGGCTGATGGCTCAGAGCCTGGAGCCTGCTTCCGATTCTGTGTCTCCCTCTCTCTCTGCCCCTCCCCCGTTCATGCTCTGTCTCTCTCTGTCTCAAAAATAAATAAACGTTAAAAAAAAAAAATGTAAGCTAGATCAACCATGTAGTTGATGTAAGCATGAAAACTAGTTTAACGCTTAAAAGCATTTAACTTCCATCCAGCTTTCCTTTCTATATTTTACATGGTTTTGTAAGATCTGTCCCCTGTCAGCCTTTCTCTCTCCCTCTCTCTCTCTCTCTCCTTGTCTCTCTCTCTCTCTCTCTTTCTCTCTTTCTCTCCTTCAGTAGGCTTCAGCCACACTGGCTTCCTTTATGTTCCTTGGATAGGTCAGGCTGCTTCCTGTTCCAAGAAGTTACACTTACCTTTCTGCCTTGGGTTCTTCTGCAAGTCACTTGTATAGCTGCCTCAGGAGTGCCCCATCAATTCAAATGTCACTATTTCAGAGTGCTTTCCTGATCATTCTATGTAAAATGGCTGCACAGGTATTCTCTTCACATTACATTTATTACCTTAGTTTTCTCCAACTTTACTTGCCTTTCCCCCCTTACACATCTACTTCTGCAGAGATGTCTCTCTCGTTTCCTACTGTGTCCTAGTGCCCAGCTCAGTCAGTACCTGATTCCTAAATATATTGCTAAATAAAGGAATTAAAAAAAAAGCAAGAATATCTCTAAGAAGATACCCATTAAAATAAGGGGGAAATTAACAGAAGGAAGAACTATAACTTAGGACCTTAACAAAGCAGCAGTTTAAATTGAAATTTCATTGAGAACTAGTAGTTTAAAAAGAAGGAAAACATTTTGCTTGGTGGGAACCAAAGCCAGTTTCCCAGTTTTTGTGAACTTATGTAGAGATGAGTCTGAAAAGTAATTAACTACTCGGGTTCCTGACTGAGACTCAGACTCTGGGTCTGAGTCTATAGATCTAGTTGAAAAGAACTGACATCTTGATAATATTTAGTCTTCCTGTGCATGAATATAGGCTGTCTCTCCACTTACTGTTTTGTCTTTGATTTCTTTCATCAGAGTTTTATAGTTTTCCTCATATAGATCCTGTACATCGTTTATTAGAGCTACACCTAAGTATTTCATTTTTTTTTGGTCACTGACATGAATGGTACTGTGTTTTTAATTTCAAATTCCATGTATTCATTGCTAGTATATAGGAAAGCAATTGCCTTTTGTATATTAATCTTATACCCTATTGCATTTATTATATCCTGGGTTTTTTTCTCAGTTATTTCATATTTTCTAAATGATTGTGTCATCTGTGAACAAAGACAGTTTTATTTCTACATTCTCAATCTGTATAACTTCTATTTCCTTTTCTTGCCATGTTATATTAGCAGGGATTTCTAGTATGATGTTGAAAAGGAGTAGTAAGAAGGGATATATTTGTATTCTAACTCATTTTAGTGGGAATACTTCAAGTTTCTCACCATTAAAAGTATTACACTGGCTGTAGAAGTTTTGTAGTTATTCTTCATTAAGTTGAATAAATTCTCTATTCCTAGTTTACTAAGAGTTTTTATTATTAATGCATGTTGGATTTGTCAAGTGCTTTGTCTGCAACTTCTGATAAGATTATGCAATTTTTTTTCTTTTAGCCTGTTGATGTGATAGATCACATTAAGTGATTTTCAAATGTTGAATCAGCCTTGCATATCTGAGACAAATCCTATCTGGTTTTTGTGTATAATTTTTACACATTGTTGGATTTGATTTGCAATTCTTGTATCTATATGTTTATAACAGATATTTGTTTGTAGTTTTCTTATAATTTTTTTGTCTGATTTTGACATTACAGTAATGCTGGCATCATAGAATGAACAATGAATTATTCCTTCTGCTTCTATTCTTTGAAAGAGGTCGTAGAGGATCGGTATAATTTCTTCCTTAAATGTGTGAATTTATCAATGTAGAATTCACCAGTGCACCTATCTGGGCCTGGTGCTTTCTGTTTTGTAAGGTTATTGATTATTAATTCAATTTATTTAATATATATGTCTATTTTTGCCATTTTTAAATCTAAGTGTTGAGTTTCAAGAGTTTTTTGTATATTCTAGAAAACAGTCTTTTATTGGTATATCTTTTGAAAATATTTTTCCTCACACTGTGGTTTGAGTTCTATGGAATTTCACTGCATATGTAGGCTCATTTAAGACCAACACTGTCAAGATACAAGACAACTACAAAGGACCACAGGGTCCTTTGTAGTTGCCCTTTTATAACCACAAACACCACCTCTTGTTCTCTTCCCCATTCCTCTCCCATGGCAATCAATAATCTGTTCTCTAATTCTATGATTTTGTAATTTAAATAATGCTGTATAAATGAAATCCTAAAGCATAACCTTTGAGGATTGGCTTGTTTCACTCAGTATAATTCTCTGTAGATTCATTAAAATGGTTTTTGTTCACTAGTTCATTCTTTTTATGGCTGAATAATATTACATAGTATGGATGTATCAAAGTTTGTTGAATCATTCACCCATTGAAGGACATCTGAGTTGTTTGTAGTCTTGACTATTACAAAGAAAGCTGCTATAGATACTCACATGCAAGTGTTTGTGTGAATCTAAGTGTTCATTTTTCTGGGATAAATGCAACTGCTGAGCACACAGTAATGCATTTTTAGATTTAAAAGAAACTGACAAACTCTTCAGTAAAATGGCTACACCTTTTTACATTTCTACCAGAAATGTATAAGTAATCCAGCTTCTCCAAACCCATGCAGGAGTTTGGTGGTGTCACTATTTTTAATTTAGTTATTTTTACAGGTTGTGGGGATATCTCATTGTGGTTTTTCTTTGCATTCTCCTAACAGCTGATGATGTTGAATGTGTTTTCATGTGTTTATTAGCCATCCATATATCCTCTTCAATGAAATGGTTGTTCGTATATTTTGCTAATTTTCTAACTGGATTGTTTGGGGATTTTTTTAACTTTTGAGTTTTGAAGCATTCTTTAAATATCCTATGTACAAAATCTTTGTCAGATATACAATTTGTAAATACTTTCTCCTGCTCTGCACCTTATCTTTTAACCCCCTTATCTGGGGTGATGATAGAACAAAAGGTTCAACTTTGTTAAGTGTAAATTTATCAATTTTTTTTCACATTCACATTGTATTCATCCATTTCATGTCATATTTTGGTGTTAAACCTATCAAGAGTTCATCTACTTTGCCAGTCTCTGCCTTTTAATTAATTTATTTAGACCATTTACATTTAAGGCAATTATTCATAGTTAGAGCTTTAGTCTACCATTTTTTAAGTTGTATTTGTTTGTTTACTCTGTTTCTTATTCCTATGTTTCTATTTTCTTGTCTTCCTGTGGAATAACTTGAACAATTTTTAGAACTTTAACTTAATTTTTAACAGTATTTTTGAGTGCATCTCTTTGTATAGCTTTCTGAGTTGTATTTTAGTTTAAATTTTCTAAAGGGTTACAGGCTGCTGTGTCTAGGATGGGTGTGAAAGTAGAAAAATTAATGAATGGAAACCAGTGGGAATGCTATTGAGGTTATTACAGTTATTAAAGTTTTCAATGGTTACTTTAAGTGTTGCCCCAACTGGTGCAAGTCTTTAGAAAAGCACACATTTTTCTGTCTGGGTGAAATACTAATTCTCAGCTATTTCACCTAAACTTTTTCTCATCTTTATTTGTCACTTTTGTCTAGAAGCCTATTTATTCTTCATATTAGACTGCTATATTGCTCCAATATTTGCGCATATAACCCCTAAAACCCCCAAATATAGAGCTAACTACATGCATTTGTAATTGCTTATTTATGTGTCCATTCCTCTTATTACACTATAAACTACTTGAAAGCAGAAACATATCTTTTCCTTCCTGGGTACTAACCTCTCAGAGTGTCTGGAACCTAGTAAGCCCTCAAAGCATATCTATTTACCGAATGAATATATGTTATAAGATACACTTGAGGTCTTAAGAGGGCAAACTGTCTTCCAAAATACAGTCAGTTTATTCTCATAGATGTTATCAAAGTATTTTAATACTTTGGGTAAGAACAGTATATGACCAATTAAATTTTAAATATTAATAATTTAAAACCACACTGTTTAAGTAGATTCCAATAGAATTGGGTATAAACAATGTAAGAAATATTAATTAGTATGTTTATTTATACATAAAAGTACTCAGTGTGCTCATACAAGATTTTTTAAAAAATGCTGTTTCTAGTCACTTCCAAATGGAAGAGAGACAAAATATTGCTGTGGCAACGATTCAAGTGCATCAAGTCATTATTTCAACTTTCAGGTCACTATGGATTAATCACTTCAGCATCCAAAATGAGTTCTGGTTTTGATTTCCCTGAGGTGTCAAAGGTAACAAAAGAAAACCTCCAATTTTTATGTTCCAAGGAAATACAGCTGAACCCACAACACTCACATAATGCCAAACAGTGGCCCAAAAAGCTTCTGCTGCCGAAACCTTTATGTGCAGACTGTAACCCAGAGGAAACGTTTTCGAACAAGTGTGGATAAGACATTTCTGCACAGGATTCACTATTCAAATTGCTGACACACAGGGTGACAGTATGGCATGGGAATCAGTATTCCAGGCTACATTATTTTAAAAGTAATGCATGATAGCTTCCCAAGGAAAACAAACCACGAGCCAGCCTGCCTTTATCTTTCTGTCAAATGCATAACTGTGTTAAAATTCTTCACAGATAGGGTAGCAGGATTTTCCCACAGGAGAGCGACCTTTATCAATAATCTGTCTTCCTTTTTTGTTAGCTTAAATCTTAGGGGATGACGACTTCATCTATAAAATATGACAGGAAAGAACACTAGGGGAGAAAAATAAACAATGACCTTATTGGATTTTCCAAGGAATGATTTTCACAAGAACCACAAGATGGCATTGTCTACTATGGGACCGTGTTCTGACACTCAGCAAGAACTGACAGCAGAAAATGGAGATGGAGTGGTTTCACATTCCTCATTTTATTTGGAAGATTTTATATTTCCCTTCCACATCAGCTCTGTTCACTGTGTGTTGTGTGGTTGTGGTGAGTACTGGGTTGTATAGGAGGAGAAGGGGTAGGAAATGAGTCTTGGGCAGCCTCAAGAAGGGCACTGACAGGCTATAATGAAATAACGAGCAAAGGAGGTTTGGGTAAGAACGCAGGAGCTCCTCCCTACCACAATACCAGATTCAGAGACTCGGCTTGCGTGTACAGGTGACCACAGAGCATATTTAGACCTGATCCAGTTATTGTAGTTTAATCAATTCAGGGATTTGTTTTCATTAATCATATTTAAAAGCCTGTCTTTCCCTTTGATATCCACCCATACCTACCTACACTGACAACTCTACAGCTAAACTTCTACAGAGTGTGTATGATGGAATAGTCTGTCATCACTTATCTCCAGTCCCTGAGCATGAGGCCATTAATGTAAAGCAAAAGGGACAAATTCATGGCAGGTGCCTGCAATGAAACTTAACCTTTATAAATGTTTCTAATTTTAAGTGCCACACAACCCTTTTTGTAGGTATTACAGATAAGGAAATTGAGGCTGAGAACAATTAAGAAATTAATCCAAACTCATAAAGTGGTGTCCTATAATTTTGTCTCAAATTAATCCAACCCTAATGCCCATGGGCTTTCCATTATACCATACTGAATTCAAACAGAAAGACGTTGTGCAGCTAAGCAAAGCTGAAACAAGTGTCAAAGTTCTGTCATGAACCTTAGTGTAACTATCTGTATCAGGAAGGTTGGTCACAGGCAATAAGCACCCATATGGCAGACACTGTGCCTGTCCCACACTGTTCCTCTTTAATGTTCTGGTTGAGATGCCTTGTTAATATAACATATAAAGGGATTGGGTAGTTGTACATGTTCCCTCAATGGACCAGAAATTCTACTCCATCTACCGTATCAATTTTATATCATGTGTTATGAACCACATAGTGATCTGTGTGTCACATGCACTCTCAGTGTCATACAAAGAGATAGCTTGCAATTTGAGGAGTTAGAACTTGGTGTAAAATGTGTGCTTTTGCACAAAGATCTATCAGTCAAAGAGTGAGCAATCCTAGATGGTAGACACATCCCAGGAGCTAATGGTTCAAAGATGCATAAGAAGCACTTCCTACGGAGCTTAGAGTCTAGTGAGGGAGAAAGACACATAAAGAGATAGAATTTCATCATGATTTGGTAAAGTGTTGTAGAAGAGGTAGGAATTGGAAGCTAAGTGAACAGAGAGAAGGGTATTTACTCCATCTTGAGGGTTTAGGGAAAGTGTCTTGGAGGATATGATTTATTATCTAGTGCTGGAAGGATGGTTTAGCGGTTGCTGCTAAAACAGACTAAGTCTTAATCTTACCTCCTACTCTTCGCTAGAAACCCACTTGGTAGGGAAACCTTCACAACCTTCACCAAGTCTCAGGTGAGTAAGAGATACTGATTCTGGGGTACATGCTGCCTATTCTTCATTTCATCATTCATCATTCTTCATCCCCCAAATGATTTTCCCTAGATTCATTGAGAGGCTAACCTCTAGAGGTTCCATTATTTGAGTGCCATTATCCCTGGGCTTCAGTCAAGTGTGGCCAATGTGGAAGCACCAGCTTAAGATCCCAGGGAAGGGAAAGAGAGATTGGAGTATCTTTAACTCACACCCCTTCCAGATTTGTTGCAGTTACGCTGGTCACCGTATCTTCCTATGGCTATGGTTTCTGTTAGGGACCTTCTTCCTTAGCTGTAGCCTTCAACTCAGCTCTAGGAACACCATTTCTACCTACGCCCTGTTGCTAGTGCCCAGGTGCCTCAACACCCCTTGTGGTTTCCCTTAACACTCCCCACACCTCTCTAAGTTATTCTTCCTTTTATAAAATTATTTACAGATTCTCTTACAAAGGTACCACCTGTTTTCTGTGGGACCCTGACTGAGAAAGGTAAGAGAGAATGAATAGCTTTCTTGCAGCTATGCCATTTGTCACACGTGGCCTCTAGGGTTCTGTGGTAGAGAAAGAGGAATGGAAACAGCACAGTGCTTTTGCTAAATCACAAAGTCACTTATGTTCACAGCCCCTTACTCAGAACTAACTTCTGACTAATGACACAGAGGTTCATGGGGAAACTAGTGGAAGAGGGGACAGTTGAGCTTGGTCTTAGAGAATAAGATGAAATTATAGATGATAAAGAGATGTGATGCTAAAGGGAGGGAGAAGTGTTTCAGACAAAGAGAAGGACATGTTTGAAGGGAAGGCAGCAAGGACAAGTAGGGAGTCTTCAGAGGAGTGCATACGCTTTGACACAAGTTGAACTCCAGGAGGTCATCAGAGGGTGGTGAGAGGTGAGGCAGGAGAGGGAGGCAGTGGCGAGGTGATAAAGGGTTTTGTTTGCCACAGTTAGGATTTGGGGTTTACCCTAAGTTTATGAGAAAACATTATAGGATTTCAAAGATGGGAGAAGTCACAGGAAAAATGTTACATTTTCAAACAGTTATTCTCTTAGCATGAGGAGGACACATAACCGAAGGGAGTGAACCAGAAAGCAAAGGGGCTCTGGCATCAGTCAGGACACATATGGGAAAGGCCAGAAGCAAGTCAGCAGTGGTGAGGGCAAAGAGAGTGTGACGGATATGGTGTGACTACAATTAGGACTTCAACAGTTCTGCAACCTTGAGAGGAGTTAGGACAGGTGAGCTTTGACCTTTAGGGTTTCTGACAAGGGTCTCAGATAAAGCATGGTCCATTCCTGGAGACAGACAACATAGAAGAATAAGAGACAGAAGAGAGAGGGGAAAGACAGACCCTCACTTTGAGACATCATGAGGCTGAGGGTTCTGCAAGATCCATGGGTGGAGATGTTCAGTAAATAATCGGAACAGGATCGAGACCTTGGCTGGAGATACAGAGCTGGGAGTCAACATAGGTGGTCACTGAAGCCATGGGAGTAGACAGAAGTATCTAGGAGGAACGGAGAGGAAAGCTCAGGATGCACCTTGATGAGACCTAGCAGAGGGGGCACTGCTAAATAATGAGCTCCAGAGGAGACTTGGATAAATGGTGACCCATGAGTGCAAAGGCAATGGTCGGAAGTGACACATGGGTCAGTATGAGGGACAGCATGAGGGTGAAGGAAAGGGAAACACCATCAAAAAGGCATCTGTGAATGGAAGAGAGAGAAACTATGAACTACACATTACATAAGAGGTCATCACAAGTCAGAGAGGCGGGTGACGAAGGCAGCAGATCTGAGAATTTCTGGGTCAGCAAATTAGAGAAGGGCTGAGTGTGCAACCGTTCAACACCTTGGTTGATACACTTAAAAACAAGCCCACGTGTCAGTGTCCTGTCTCAGTGACTACCGCGTGTGGACTAGGAGTCCACACATTTTTCTACGGACTTGTGATGCCCTATATAAGGCACATTTGGAAGTTGCTAATTTGATAAACTTGGGAATTTCTTAGGCAGCAAATCTAAAAGTCTCTAAGGAATATATTTTAAGCGATGATTTAAGAACTATGAGGCACAGGGGCGCCTGGGTGGCTTGGTCGGTTAAGCGTCCGACTTCAGCTCAGGTCATGATCTCACGGTCCGTGGGTTCGAGCCCCGCGTCGGGCTCTGTGCTGACAGCTCAGAGCCTGGAGCCTGTTTCAGATTCTGTGTCTCCCTCTCTCTCTGCTCCTCCCCTGTTCATGCTCTGTCTCTCTCTGTCTCAAAAATAAATAAACGTTAAAAAAAAAAAATAAAAAAAATAAAAAAAATAAAAAAAATTAAAAAAAAGAACTATGAGGCACAGCTGCAGTGCTTTACGGCCACTATCTCGTTGAATGCCGTGAAGAGAGTACTATTATTACCATTAACAGACATACAGGAATCAAGAGCTCAGGCAGATAATGTGGCACACCTAAAACGGAAGAGCTGGCAAAAGACAAGGTCAAAGTTGACAGCCAGGTCTTCAAATTACCAGAGCTTCAGCCCCCGGCCATCACGTCTCCTGTAAATCGTCAAACGGGAAGCACCCCCAGGCAATCAGCACTCCTAAAATTGACAGTCTAGCAAATTTGTAAAGCACTGAGTCTGAAACCTGAAAACTATTATCTAGGATTTTCTCACACCCTCTTCATTTGGCATTCACCCTTAGCGCTTCCTTCTTCCATTACTCTCTTTAAAACAACATGAAGGTTAGTTATTAAGCAGCACCTCACTCCAACCCCAGGTTCCTAGTATAGAAAGCAGAAAACTAGGCACCCACATAGGCACTGCCTATGAACAGCCTTCTTCTTCGCTATGCGAGTTTCCCCTCCTCTCATTGGCTCCCCTGTTCACACATTGATGGGGACTAAAGGAATGGGGTGATTATTTCAAAAGGGTTTAGAGGGCTCCGGAAAATCAATTGAACACGGTGACAACAAACCTTCCTCTTCCTTTGAAGGAAAACTAGTAGTGTTTTAACATACCTCTATATAGTTCATTATATAATGAATATGATAATGACACAATTATTAAAAGGTATCTGCTGATGACAGTGAGAGAGAGTTGAGGGGCAAGAAGGACTGGGGCCATGATGACATCCTAACTTGCCCCTTGGGCAGGGGCAGATAAAATATTCTCTTGTCTTTGATAAAGAAATGCACATTTAATTAGGTGCCTTATAAATGTGAAACCAATCTCTAATGTGTTGACAATCAGAATATTCTGTATCTTGGTCACCACTGTAACATATTAAACCACACGGCAAAACATAATTGTACAGTAGAGCAAAACAAACCAACAAAAACATACACAAAAAAAACGAGGGCATCAAAATCAAAAGACGTAAAACAAGGTCTAAAATGTAAATTAAACATTATTTGCTTAAATTACCTTGTAAAAACACAAAAAATAATAAATGTAAAATGGCTGTATTTTTTCATCAAAAGATAAATAGTCCCAAATCAAAAATGCATCATATATGGGAAACATATACAATGAAATGATGCTAAAAGTTTGCGAGTGAAAAGAAGGAAGAGCAAAGATCCATCAGGAAAAATGCAAAGTAAAAAAAAAAGGAAAACAGATATTATTAACATTGTGGAAGGTAATTTGAGGAAAATATTATTACATGACAGAAATGAGGCCATTTTGAACTGTCAAAATATACAATGCAATTATGATAGACACTACCATAAAAAAATGGATCAAATCCTTTATAAAAAAGCTAAGACTGAGTGAAGTACAGGGAGGAAGTGACAGGAACACAGCTGCATGGGAGAGTAGACAAAGCACCATTTGTCTGTGTGGTAAATCAAGATCATCAGTCCTCATGAACACTAGCCCTACTGCTTACATAGTACTACCTCCTTACCCTCTGTTCTGTCCCTGTACAGCCTCTTAGTCAGATATGATCTCATCATACCTGCACATAGGGTATGAGCCCTGGCTCTTCCATATTCCTCTGTGAGAAGCATGACAAACTTGAAGATTTATAAGGACCAAAGAGATACTATTAATGAGAGAAGCCACCAAGTGGAGAAAGCATGGCTCATCCTAAGGGCACAGCCAGCACCCAGCCCCAGATAGCTGTCAACAAGGAAGAGTATAGGCTGTGTTGCAAGGAAGCCAGAACCTTGGATTTGTTTGTGGTCTCTCAATTTTTTTTAATTTTTTTATGTTTATTTATTTATTTTGAAAGAGAGAGAGAGAGAACCAGACGGGAAGGGGCAGAGAGAGAGGTTGAGAGAGAATCCCAACAGCACAGAGCCCAATGCGGGGCTCAAACCCACCAACTGTGATATCATGACCTGAGCTGAAACCAAAAGTCAGATGCTGAACTGAATGAACCACCCAGGTTAGTTAGCTTAATTATAAATAAAACAATAGAAGTCTCTACTCTATGATGAATCTAGCCCATAAGTCTCCAGTCTAGTTCACAACATCTAGTCTAGGTTAAATCTCTATTTTGGAACTATTTGGTCTTCAACTTTCAAAATACTTACAGTAAAATTCCTGGAATATAATTGGTAATTTTAAATGCCTGTTGAATGAATGACGGCATGAATGGATTGAACTGTAACTACTTTCAAGTCTTTTTAGTCTAGTTACGAAGAAAGATAATCAATGATGAAAACACAGAGTGACAGACGCTATAGAAGGACCAGAATGAGGATATAATGGAAGCTAGAGGAAGTCAACCCTGGATTCTATAAGTCCACCCTGGATTCTCCTTCCCAGAATATTTTTATAAAAATATATCTCAGTAGAGGAGTAAATAAATAAAAGGGGAGGTTTATTCATACAGTGTAATGCTATAATGAAGTGAGGTTCAGTGAATTAGACTTACAAGTAGCAACATGAACAAATAACAAAAAATAGTATCAGGTGAAAAAACTAAGTCACAGATTCCTAGAGAAAAATACCAGTTATGTACAATTTTAAGGTACACAATCACTATGTATGTATTTTTTTAAAGAATATATACATATTGTAGAATTAAACAAAAACTTACTGAAATGATATATGCAATTTCAGGGTAGTGTTTACTCCTGGGTGGTGAGAGGGAATGGGGGTTGGGAGGGAAGAGCTAGGCTTTAATTATATTTGCAATATTCTATATTTTAAGAAATAACATATGAAACAAATACATAGATATATGTTGATATTCATTAAATTAATGGGATAGGTTCACTGGTATGTGTATGTTGAATACTGTTCTCTATACCATATGTTTAAAACATTTCATGATTTAAAATACTAATTATGATGACCTGTGGCATACTGGAAAAAGGAGATTATGAGTTAATTCTGAGAACCTGGCAATTATTTTTTCAGGGCTTAAGATGTGAACAGTGCAGTGAAATGCTAAGCTTCATTGTGTAGTTCTGACACACTTAAGTTTTCCTACTCAGATTGCTGCACAGACATAGCAGTTGGTCTTGACCTTCTCTAAGCCCAGTTGCTCTCTATCCCCAGCTCCCTCAGTCCATGGGCTTGGCCACTGGTCACACTGGACCTCAGCAAAAGCCAGCTTCCAAGTCTAAACATGGCCACTGGACAACACACAAGAAAACACAGCAAGAAAAATAAAGGGAGTTGGTTCCCTCACAAATAACACAGCACACTCAAGGAAAGAAAGAAGATAACCTTATGAAATTTGAGGTCCAAGAAAATCCATAGGAATTATGAAATACAGCTCATAATTTTACAAGGGTGGAAATCCTCAGGAAAAAGAGGACTTTCCTCAGTCACAAAAACTAATTAATAATATGGCCTGGATACAGGTGGGGACCCAGGCTTCCTGCTCCAGGAACCTTCCAACTGCTGCACCCATGAAACTAGCAGAATTCTGGAACTAGAAGGGACCTTGAAGGTCACACAATCCATGTCCCTTATTCCACAAATGCAAGAACCAAGACTTCCACTAATCCTCTCACTGAAGAATTTAAAAGTTGCCAAGTCAACTTCATCCACTCTAAAAAATATGGTGTTGGGGGCCTGGGCGGCTCAGTTAGTTAAGTATCCGACTTCAGCTCAGGTCATGATCTTGCAGTTCATGACCTGAGCCAAAGTCAAGAGTTGTATACTCAACCAACTGAGCCACCAGGCACCCCAGACAAGACATTTTAATAACTAAACCAGTCTAACACTGGATTAAACTCCCCTATGTAGGAATGAATACCCTCTTCTTGGAGGAATTCCATAAAAGAGGTCAGATGGCCAATGGTATGGGGTGTGGTTGGGTGGGTTTTTCTCTTCATTAGAAAATGGGGTTATATTTAGGGTGCGCACCTATTCTGGTCTCCTCAGGACAGTTCTAGTTTACCTCCGTTGTTTCAGTATAATTATTAGTTCTGCCCCATTTCACTTTAAAAAATGTCCCAGGTTGGAAGATAAATCCCATGGTCACCCTATTTACATTAGAGGACTCTGAAATCCTTTTCAACTTTAATAACCTTACCCAATGTTTTGCCTATGGGATAGGAACTTTATAAAAGAAGGGACATCTCAGCTGATTTAGAGGAGGGACTTTTAGACTGAAGGAGATATTCCCCAAGATCCCACCGAATCACCTCTTCCATCCCATGATTCCAGCTAATGTGAAAAACTCTCAAACCCGTTGGTGACCTACTAAGATGTGAGTTTACACCAACCTTATGGAGAACAGCACCTTGATGTTGCTGGCACCATCTAATAGGCACCTATAGGCACCTACAGAGGCATCTATAGGCACCTCTAATACAGTATAGTTTGTAGAGTTTTAAGCAAAATACCTTCAGAGTTCATTACCAGAGCATTTTCTGGTAACACATCTTCCACAATAAAAATTCATATAGAGTCATAAAATTAAAAATTAAATACATGTATTAATATTATGTACTGATTTACCACAATTCATGTAAAGCTCGCAGGTTTTATCACAGAATCTGAATAGTTGTGTAAAGTGAGGATAATCTATGCTAAGTCTCACACTGTAAAGAAAGATTCTTGTTCTTAGCCTGGTGCTATATACTTTTTGTCTTCTTAATAAATATTTAAATAATAATAGGGTCTTTAAGCAGGAAAGAGAGCTAGTGCTTGAAATTTATATTTTCCTGTCTCTAAGTAATATTTTTGAATATCGGAGCTGAAAAAGGGTCACAGACTTTAACACATATCCAGAGATTTGTCATAGCTCTCTCCAGGGTGCCCTTGGGTAAATGTGAAAATGTCTACAGGAAAAATGAGAACAATGTTTGTGGCTGCAGCCCAACAAAGTTTTTGGAGAAATCATAGTAAATTATGAGGTAAAGGAGTCAGAAACTAGACCAACTTGCCTCGGCATGGATGCATTCAGCATCACTGGGTGCCATGTGATGTAACTCACTCCTTGTCTCAGAGTTCAAATTTCAGCACAGTTCAGAGCTGTAAAGTCTCAAAACTGTTGAAATGTCTAAGGTTTGTAACCTAGCTGGGACTATGGTCCCAGGAGCTGTGGCATCTGGTATCACAGGGATGCCCCTTTGAAATGCAGAATCTTCAGCTCCACCCTAGACCTGTTAGATCAACATCTACATTGTGGCAAGGTCCTAGGCAAATTTACATCCACTTCAAAAGTATGAGAATTAAGGGCGCCTGGGTGGCTCTGTCAGTTAAGTGTCCATCCGACTTTGACTCAGGTCATGATTTTGCAGTTTGTGGATTTGAGCCCCGCATCAGGCTCTGCCCTGGTGGTGCAGAGCCTGCTTCACATTCTCTCTCTCTCCCTCTCTCTCTGCCCCTTCCCTACTTGTGCTCTATCTCTCAAAATAAATAAACAAACTTTTAAAGAAGTGAGAGAATGAAAATGTCCTCATCACGAGAAAAAATAACTATGCGAGGTGATGGATGTTAAATTATTGTGGTAATCATTTCACAATACACACATTTGTCAAATTGTTATGGTACATACCTCAAACAGTTTTATGTGCCAATTATATCTCAATAAATGGGTGAGGGGAAAGCCTGAGAAATGCAAGCTGCACGCTTACCCAAGGCCTACAGCCATAGATTCAGATCTGGACTCTTCCACTGACTGTGATACTTAAGTTGCAGGACTAAAACCCAACATCATGACTGACAAAGAGGAGGGAACCCTGTGTGCTATAAAACCTGTCCCCGTCCTGGTCGGACCCCAGGAATAGGCTCCTCTATACACCCTTGCAAACTTGAACGGGTGTCCCCCATTCTTAGAAAATACCCCCAGGCATTGGTCCAGACACACACACTTGGTCCATGACTCATGATCGTCGTCCCACCCTGCACCTCCCTTCTTAAGATTTGGAAGGGGCTTTCACCTCAGGATAAAAATAATCAGAAAAGCAGAACCTGGTTCTCTATTTTTCACACAGCCTGCTTGGGGTTTTCAGAGAGCATGAAATGTAATTAACACCAATGTGAAATCCGCATTTGTTCATTATGAGGTTATTCAATGCTATTGTTACCTGACCTATAAGCAGCTGTTGCCAACTAACGTAAATTGTCACTGGGATCTGGAATTATTATATACAAGTGAAATAAATCTGCCTTTCAGATTGGCACGTTACAGAATCCTTTCCTCCTCTGCTCTTGACTCTTAACCATAGTCGGGTCATGTATAGCCACGGTCACACGTCTCACTTTCCTTTAGGCAGTTTCTCTCTTTTTATTTTTCCCCCCAAAGTTCTGCTCTATTAAACACTTTTATTCTTGCAACCCAGGATTTTTGGCCATTGGAGACATAGTAGAGAGGTTAATCTGAGCTGAAATAGATCAGATCTGTTACACTCATTCTGATTTATCTGACTCCTTTGCTGGTTCACCAGCTTGAAATCTTTGGCACTGGTTCAGGCCATGTCTCTGGGAGAGAGGTTTTTCTTTTCTTTCTTTCTTTCTTTCTTTCTTTCCTTCTTTCTTTTTTTTTAGACTTATTTTAAAGGTTGCTCTGTTTTCATTACAGATGATATGGTTGGATCTCAAAGTGCTGCAACGTAAAACACATTTACTGAATTTGATAGATATTTTTCCCCCCTCCGGGCCATAAAAAATGCTTAAACAAATGCTGATATTATTCCTACCATGATAAATACAGATGCGCTGCCTGCTGGACAGAGAGATGCATTGGTATTCTGCCTGGGCTCTCTGGCTCCTCATCAATGAAGAATTTTGGAGCTGGCTGGCAGAGGAAGAGCTCAGTGATCAAAAATACCAAGACATGGTAGAAATCCTGCCTTGAAGGCCAAGAAGGGAGAAGGCAAAAAGGGACTCAATCTGGAAGATCCTTTGCTCTTGGCAGGAGAGACTGCCATGCTTCCCAGGTCCCCATGCTTCTCCAGGATTTTGGAGGTCATTTTGGACTGCATGGTTATCATAAACAACTGAGTTGAAGATGATTCAAACCAAATAATGACAGGAATTAAATAGATCATAAAAGAATTTTTCTGATAAGAGAATGCAGGCTTTGCCACTGATGAGTTTGGCTTTGAATTTCAAGGAAGCATAATGCAGGATAATTTAAATTTGAATTGTGGTCAATACAATATGGTTGTCATCCTCCAAGGGGCTCAGTGCAGCGAATGCCCTTAGGAGACAAGAGCTGAATTACCTTCCAGTGGCCCAGGGAGAGAACACTCTGCCCAGGGCTATTTGGTGCAGCCCAGCCCCAGATTCTTGAGTCTCAGTCAGTCACAAAGTCTTAAGCCCAAACAGTTTCCCTCACAGAGCCAAACAACCCAACATCTCTGGAGCGCTTTGCTTTAAACCCAGGTGGGAAATATTTGGAAGGTAACAGAGTACTGACTCCCGTGTTTCCCTTCAAGGTCTGGTGTCTTTGGGGTAAAGGGTGTCTGCAATACCGTTACTTTCGTGAGTATTTATTTTCCATAAACCAGTACCTTATCATGCCTTGGGCTGCGGAAGCTGGATCTCAGGGCTGAATACAGAGCAGATGCAGAACTCTATCTTTCCTCATGAAGAAACCTGGAAACAGACATAGGAAGCCCTGACATTTCAGTTTGCCACATGGTTTTCCTTATTTCCCTGAGGTCCAGAGATCTAAGACAGCTGGTCACAAAGGTCCTACTAAATAAATGCTCCACACTTGGGGCTCTGCTGTGTCAAAAGTCCTGGCTGTGTCTAGGAAACAAGCATGCCCAATTTTACTTACACATGCAACTGTTTTGAATCCACTTGTCTGCCTAACTTCAAAGAAAGCCTCTGTTTACAAGTTTGTCCCCGGTATTTTCTCACTTGGCCTATAAAGTCCCAGTGGCTGTGGAGACAGTGACAAAGGTGGGGTCAGGCGTCCGCCAGGCACCTTTCATCTCCACCCAGAACTCTCACTGAAGGGGACGCGCAAGCTTCTCATGTTAGCCTCTGGGAGACACCATTGCTAGGGGAATGACTGATGGATTGCCATGCTGGCTCTAAGGCATTTGCACATGCATCAATGTCTCGTGGACGTATTTTTGTTTTGTTTTCTGAGAAGATGGAGGAACAGCTGTTTGTTTGGTTTTCTTTTCAAAATGCTCCAAAGGTAAAATAAAAGTGTAAGGTCTTAAAAAATACTATGGGAACCACTGTCAAGTCTTTGGTATGACTCAGATTCACAATCCATTTGGTTTTGACTGAAAGTATTAAGCACCACAGAGATGCCTCTCTGTCACTTGTGGTTTTTGTTTTGTTTGTTTGTTTTGTTTTGTTTTTTTACAAAGAGAGTATCTCTTTGTGATGCTATAGGTCCATGAAACTAAAATGTCAAAGTCTTGCATGAACACTGTTGGCCCTAAACTTTTAAATAGGCAATTTCCAAAGGTTCATTTATAAGCTTATTTCTCTGGAAGCCAGAACAATTTTACAGAGAAAAAAGATTAGAAATTACACTTATGCTTCTTCAAAATCTCCTTAACTCATAGTATTTTTACTATTCTACACCTTAAACAAAATATAGCTAACAACAAACAACCTAAAAGACCTTTTTTTGACTCTGAATATTATTTTTTTATGAAAGCACATTTTTTTCATTAAAGGAAGATGTGGGAGCCAGTGTAAACTTTACTATAGATATAAATAATTGGACACTTTCTAAGGCTTCAGTATATAAAGGCAATTAGTAAATTTCAAATTTTGTGGTCTTATTTACTTAATCAAATGTGTTAACTAGCCATGCTTATCAGACCATGCCGGGCTTCTCTTTTTCCTTTTTTAAATCTTAATTACAACCAAAGGGGAAAAAAATGAGATGAAAAGAAAGACAGGAAAGTATTTTTTTTCCTAAGATATCTTGGGTGAAAAGTGGATGAAACATCTAAAAAAGGCACTTTCATAAGAAAATGTGTGTTCATATGCAAAAGCAACTGACCTGAAGTGTTAAACTAACTCATCTGTGGTCAGTGAAATAGCTGAAAAGCATAAGGTAGATAGAGCCTGTGCACAGCCTCCTTAAAAGAAAGAACATAATGGTAAACCAGTGGTTCTTAAAGTGTGGGTCTTGAGAAAAATAAAAACGACCAGGCCCAACCCTAGACCTACTGTATCAGGATCTCTTGGAACAGGACACAGCCATCTTTGAACAAACTTGCCAGGAGATCCTGAAGGTTATGGTTTGGGAGGCACTATGGAAAAGAAACTCTGGAATGGAGAGTTACCTACAATGACCGCTAGGTGGCTCTGTTGGTCAGGACAGAGTGGAGAATGAAGGAAGTTTGGTGGTCAGAGCACAGGATTAATGCTACTCAAGCAGGGTGGGGGAGGAGGATCTATCTGTTGCCTTAAAAAAAAGTCTTCTTCAAGTCACCAGAAAGAAACTACAAATAAATACACTATCCTAAACGACCAACTAAAATTATAGAGCATTTCTAGGTTTGGTTTTTCATGTCTAGGGCTTGTTGCAAAAATGTAAATTTTTGTTAATATATAAAAAACATAAAACACCTCTTTTCTGTACTGTAATGTCAAATATTGTAGCTATTACCTAAAAACATTTAATTGCCCCTTGACCTAGATACTTTATAACTATGAGTCATACCATGATACAGCCAGCAAAATTAGAAATTAACCCTTAACACAATCTTGGACTCTACTGCGTTCTGTATAATCCATCCTTGCTCTAGTCCTTAGACTTGACTTGGTCTGTCTGATCTGACCCCTCCCAGCCTTTCTAGTTTTTACCCAGTCTTATATTTGATCTCTGGCATTTCTCATTCCTTGCTTTTACAACAGCAACTCTACCTTGGCCCCTGGGACCCAACTCAGGGCCAGGTACTCAAGATTTAGCATGGCCCTGGTCCATCCCATTGGACAGGGCATCACAGAGGAGACCTCAGATCCTCTGCTGTGGCAGCCTTTGGACTCGGTACATTTTGCATCTGTACTGAGAAGATACTATGATATTTTGAACATTCTCAGTGAAATTCTGTTAAATGCTTCAAAAGAAAATCATTATAAAGCTTAAGATAGTTTGAATCTCTTTGTTGTTGTGGTACCACTGTTCTATATCAAAAAGGATTCTTCGCCTATAAGGGCTCTTAACCTAAAGCCTTCTGACATAAAAGTCTATTTCAATATAATTGGTTTCCTCTGGACTTCTAGTGTATTCTATCCTATGAATAGAAAAAACGACATTATTTCTGAGAAGGGTTACTTGGTTTCATTGGACTGCCAAAGGAGTCCATGCAGGATAAAGATGACGAAACCCATAATAGTCCTGGGGACACTGCCTCTCCATCAGAGGAAGGTCATGCTTACCTCTCTGGGGCTCACCAAGGAACAAAAGAAACAATTACCCAGGGGCAGAAAGTAAACTGAGTCTTTGGATAAGCTGACTGTGGGGTTGTCATGTTCCCAAATTCAGCACGTATCCCAATGCAGCAAGCAAGAAGTTTGTCAAGAACACACCCACAAGAGCCCATCCTAGTCTCCCCACAACCTAAAGTGAATAAGGCTCATGGTAGGCACTTAATGCAGTTAATACATACTGTTTGAGTGAAATAGAGCAGACTTAAGTATGACAAATGAAAAATTATGCCAGAGTATGGGCCTAAGACTTGAATTCTTACTATGCTGTGTAAGTTCAAAAAATGCAACCTCCATTTTCCTAAGGGCCAACTAAGGACCTTACTCTTACCACAATGGTTGGGGCAATTGTGGCATCACCAATGCATAAAATACGTCTTGCAATGGGCAAAAGGACATTTACTGATTCAGGAGATGTTCGGGACCATGGTGGGTTTAACAACTATAAACTACTCTTAACCATCTGGCTTACTGCGGACAAAGTCCATATCTCATTCCTGTCAAAGCCAGGTCCTGACATTCTGTTAATTTGGGCTGAGAATAAGATGTTGACAATTATAGGGTATAGTTAATAGCTTAAAAGAATCAGATCTCCCAAACCCAACAGAAAATTAAAATTCTACGCCTTGGCAGGACTCAAGAAGAACCCATGAACAAGTATTGCTAAGGGGGAAATAAACAATGCTTTTAAAACCTATTCCCCTTCTTAAGAATCAGTCTCAATAAGTAACTCTTTGTGATTACAAAATAGCACCTTCCCCTATATTATATTATTTGTTCTCTCTAAACCCTCTCCAGGGAAGTAGGGCAGTATCAGTCCCTTTTTGCAGTTGATGAAACAAACAATGCCTTTGTCCATGTTTATCTGACTGACTGGTCCTGGAATTAGAAGACCACATGGTTTGTGGTCTTTGAATAAGAGCTGAGAACCTACAAGGGCATCTTGAACAGTCGACGTGACTCTTTACAACTCTCTTTTCTCTCTCATTCAATGTCAATAACAGTATCATCTCTGGCAGGGAAAACATCAAGCCTCTACCTAGGATGGCTATGACAACAGAAGAGACAACCTCCCACCCTAAAGAAATAAACTGTTTTGTGTTTTATTTGTTGGCTTGCTTATGGTGCCACTGATTCAGCGCCCAGCCAACTAGCCAAGCACTTGAGAAAATGCTGTCAGTTACAGATTTGACCTTGAAGCCTCTTACTTTCCACTCTTGGTGCCACAGATGAAAAGCTGACTATCAAGTAATGACTACAGTGGGGAAAAAATTCCATAGGATTTAAGTTTTAAATCAATAGAGAATTCAGAGATATACAGCAGAATTTTATACTACCTTTGTCTGGTCTAACGGAAAAATCAGGCAAAAATAAGAAAATGCATCATTTCCCTTAGAAGCAAAAACTCTGCTTCATTTCTTAGTACATGAGGAAACAGATCTTTTCACAAGTGCTGGGCATAGCCTGTAAATTTCAGCTAAAATCTGCTCGTGAGTCCATGTTGAGGACGGAGGTGGCAAAAGTGGCCACAAGCTGTCCCCTCACCACCCCCAAAAGGGGCAAAGGGACCACAAGATGGTGGGAATGGACTAGATACAAAAGTCACCCTTAGAGTCACGGCAGAAGGGAAGGCTTAGGACCAGACGAGCATGACCAATGGGACTTAATGTGAAGATTTAGAAGGCAGAACAGTTGCTAGGATGACACAAAGCAGCAGCAGAAGTGCCAGGCTGGCGTTGAAAGAGGACTGGACAAGATATAAGACCACTGCCTACCCCACTGGCCAGAGCAAGCCACCTTTTGGAATCGGGGCAGCCTAATTCATGAAATCAGGGGTTAGAGTGGATTCTGTAAAATTCCGGCTGACAAGGGTGGGGCGGCTGGAGCTGCAATGCGACCAGCTGCGTCTCGAAGTAAGAAAGTAGTTAGGCAACGGGAAGTAACAGAGGAATGTCCGAGTACCTGTGAGGAGCTGGGCATGGCACCAAGCATTTAGTGGTAAGAGGAAATGGGACAGCTAAAGATGGCCAAGGATACCCACACAGGAAGATGCTCCTCTCACTTCAGCGGCATTTACAAGTGGTGTTTCAATTCCTGCGGCACTGTGTAAGTGATTGTGCAACTGAAATTAAAAGGGGAGAAGAGGGGCACCTGGGTGGTTCGGTGGGTGAACAGTCCAGTTCTTGGTTGCAGCTCAGGTCATGATCTCACGGTTCGTGGGCTTGAGCCCCGCGTCGGACTCCGCACTGACAGCCCAGAGCCTGCTTGGGATTGTGTCCCCCTCTCTTTCAGCACCTCCCCCACTCATGTTTGCACTGTCTCGCTCGCTCTGTTTCAAAATAAATAAATAAGCTTTTCAAAAAAGAGGGGAGAGAGGAGTCTGGTCCATCTTGAGCATTTATCTGATGACACAGGTCGCACCTGCTCCTCATTCCAGTCTCATCTTCCTTTACCCAAACTGCTGGAAGGCATATGTGACAGACGTTCTCAGTGTCCTAGACCTGGCCATTTAGCACTCACCGTTCCAGGACATATGGGTGGCATCTTACAGAAACACCTGCAATTCTACTGGAAAGAACATGCAGACGCCTGGCAGGCTGGAAGTTCTAGGGTTTAGTGCTCCTCTGAAGGAGGGACCCAACCAGTGGCAGAAAGGAGCAGGTGGATAAGCCCCCTACCTTCTCTCCTTCAGTGTCAAACCTGAACTACCATATACAACTCCTGCCCTGGGAATCCTGAGCTCCAGCTGCCCCAACACTACTCAACTCACTAACACGCATCTGTACTACTTCCTACTAGTGCTTCTTGGGCTCAGCAACTAAAGAAAATACTCACCCCAAGTCTATGTCATAGGATATACTTCTGGGGAAAACCTAAGACCGTGTGTGTGTGTGTGTGTGTGTGTGTGCGCGCATCGACTAAAATAACTTATTAAGGTTTGGCATTTATTGATCAAGTTTGCCCTGGAGTTTGGCAGACTTCCTAACCTGTCGAGCTACAGTGTTTCGGGAGGAGTGATGTGGGCAAGACTTGCTGGCTCAGACCCAGGGGCAGCTGGGAAAGGAGGGCTTTCACATGCCATTTTTCTGGCTTCAGACTCTATCCTGCAAAGAGGAGGAGGATCTGTTTTCATCAACAGAGAAAACTGGGTTTTGTAGGGTCGACTCACTAAGGGCTTTGACATCATCAAATGAATCAAGTATGAATACATGAATTTTCTCTTTTCTGCATAGCATTTGACAAGCACAAATAACAGGATATTTTAAATAAGGCTATCACAAAATGTAAAAACCTCTGTGGTCGTAAGTAAAAATACACCAATAACTGGCTTTGGGAGGGATTGTAACACTATGTTATTTATGTCAGGATATGACTCAAGAGAGAAACAAATACATTTAGCATATTACAAAATCTTCTTTATCCCTTCCCAGAAATTTGTAGGACCAAGGAGTTGGGGGAAGAGGGAAAAGAGAGAGTAATTTTCACATTCATTTTAAATTTCAGTTTAAACATTTCTCCTAGAAAACATTTTGGCAAGCGATGTACATTTCCCAGCTGCCCTTGGGATAGGAAATAGCAATCTATTTTATATTATCCTTCTCTCAATTAAATATTTCCTTGGGAAAATGACTGGAAAGCTTATAACAACCAAGGATAAAATAACCTTTGGGTGAAAAAGTGGCATCCATGTGCCGACGCAGGACATTGTGTGAGAGGCAAAATAAAAGTGCCAGATGTGGAGTCTGTCAATGAGTTATTCAGCCCCTCAAATTTACCAGGTGAATGAATAATCTGCGGAATAAATTATCTCCTGCTAGAGAAGTGTCTGCATGAATTTGAGGAAAGAAGGTCTCTTCCAACCCTCTCTCCTCCCCAGATACCCGAGATTCTGTGAATGAGGCTGGATTATTTAAATGCAAGGTGATGGCTGAAGCATCTCAGTGCTGAGAACTCATTACTGAGCACAGCGCTTCTGAGCAGCACAGGAAGTAATCCTGTGTCATCGGGAGACTCCAGGTCCCTGCCACCAAGGCCATGCGATGCATGGATGGAGATTTCTAATCAAAAAGGAGAAAGTGGAAGGATAAAGGATGAAAGACCAGTTCTCATTTAAATCCCTGAAATAATGCTGCAGTGAAGAGGTCCCGCAGAAACCTGTACAAACTGCTATCTTCTCCCCTGCACCCACCGTGTGGGAATTAAAAGCTCTGAATGGACCTGTCATTTCTAGGTAATCCCTGCCCTGGATATTCCACATCCAAAGCACTATCCATCCCGTTTGCCTGTTTGCAGGGTCCAACTTGAAATAATCAGTAAATATGGGGCACCTGGGTGGCTCAGTCAGTTAAGTGTCAACCTTGGCTCAGGTCATGACTTCACGGTCCGTGAGGTCGAGCCCCGCGTCAGGCTCTGTACCGACAGTGAGGAGCTTGGAGCCTGCTTCAGATTCTGGGTCTCCCTCTCTCTCTCTCTCTGCCCTTCTCCTGCTAACACACTCTCACTCTCTCTCAAAATTAATAAATAAACATTTAAGAGTTTTTTTAAAGAAATAATCACTAAATAACATCAGGGATGGATGCCTCTTGATGACAAAACATAGGATTGCCAAGCAAACTGTCTGAGGTCTGATTTGGGGTCAGCTATCTGCAAGCAAGGGAAGGTACCCAATGGATGATGATGGGTCACAAGGGAGCAGAAGACCAAAGCACCAGAAGCACAGTGTAGATGGGGAACTACCACCAGCCCTACCTGCAACGTCCACTGAGAAGCAGAAACGGCAAGTGGAGGGACACAAGCAGTGAGCGTTTATAAGCACCTATTATATGCCAGACACTGTGTGAAGTGCAGCATATATATTTAATATATGCGTAAGCTTAATAAATATAATTTATGGTGCTAAGAACATGAGATATTTACAGTATAACTAAGTTACAGCCACATAAAATGTTATTGTCAGAACTAAGGCTTATATCTCAATGTTTCTCTCTTCTATGTCATGAAATCTGTATCGGAACAAATGCAATCTTGCATCCCCCCTCCCTGTTACCCCCCTGCCCCAACACCAAACAGAGATAAGGCACAAAGGCCAGCCACAGGATTATGGAGTATCACAAAGATTGGGCAGACACTTGCTGAGGGCTTGTTTAAATACACGATGGGGTATATTTAGACAGCTAAAATGTTAACACCAAAGCGATCTTACAAGCCATACCTTTCTACTATACAGATTAGAAGACAGGTGATCAGAAAGGTTAAGCTACTTGCCTGAGGCCACACAGTCTGTTAGTTAAAGAGTGGGAGCTAAAATCCGAGAGACTTCATGAACAACTTAGGGTTCTTTGTACTACACAAGACTCCTTTTATTCAAAGTGTCAGAAGTGTCCGTTCAAAATGAAAACAACAAAACAACAAAAAGCTCCTTGTTTAAAACAAAATAGGAGAGATTAAAATGTCAAGGGAATTAAGTATTCCAGAAGCTGTTCGGATTCTTATCTTTGGGTCACGAACTTTGTCTCAGTCTCAGATTCTGATGGGTTTGGACAAATTCCAAAGGCCTCAGCACATATGTGTGAAATGCATATGTTCACGTTCTATTGGTAATAACTCAGTTGAATGACTGTCAGGGACACAAAACTCCACACATCAGTCCAGTCTGGCATGCCCTCTGCAGCGATTTATGGGACCGCAGAGGGGAGGTGGTCTGGGGTGAGATTAGGTGCCTGGCAGGGGCTTCTGGGTGGTTTCATGCAGCCCCTGCTGTTGCTGCAGCTGCCCTATAGAAATCCTGCCCTGGGCAGAGTTTAATATCATACATATTTGCCCAGAGAAAACACGACTCTTTCCTATTGTCGCTTAATCACTGCAGTAAGCCCAAAGAGTTGTTCCTGGGAAAAGAAAAATGAGTCTCTGAATTCGTGAGCACAAAAGGCTGCATGAGAAAGAGAAGAGAGGATTTTTTCTGGTGTCAGAGGCCTGACCCCAGCATCAGTTGGCCGTGGGTCCTTGGACAAGTTCCTTCTCTCTGGGCCTCAGTGAAGCCACCTGTGAAGTGAGAGTTATAGGCTGATCTGGAAGGAGGCTTCCAGGTTGATGGGTCAATCAATGCTTACTGAGTGCACAGCTGGGTGCTATGTCCTAGGGACACAAATGTCAATAAGGCAAGTCCCCCGTGTCAAGCAGCCCACTATTGTGGGTGAGATACAGCAAAGGGTAATATCAGTTAATAATAGCAGGTATCACTAGGCTCTAGGTACTCCATGTACCTTAACCTGCTTCATTCTCACAACACCCAGTTTTATTCCCATTTTACAGAGGGGAAACAGGTTCATACAGAGTAAGTAACTTGCCCAGGTCACATGTTTAGTTAGTAAGCACAAAAGCACCCTCAAGGCCCTGAGAGGAAGTCTGGGAAGATTATACAGGAAGTGATATTCAGTGTTTTCCTGAAGTGTGAAGAGTTTACCGCTGGAGAAGGGGTGGTAGCTGGAGAAGAGAGGGCAAATACATTCCAAAGAAAAGGAACAGCATATGCAAAGGCACAGAAGCACTGACCACTGGAGCCCTTGGAAAACCACAGCTCCTCTGGTGTGCCCAGAGTCAAGAGTGTATGAGGTTCGGTGGGAGGCTGAACAGATTCTGGCCTGGCAGTTTGCAGTTTGCAGCTTGCACGCTAGCATGGACTGAATGCTTGTGTCCTGCCCACTAAGTCCACACTTCGAAACCCTAACCCACAGTATGAAGATTATTGGAGATGGGACCTCTAAGTAAGGAAATAAAATGAAATGAGGTCATAAGGGTGGGGCCCTGATCTGTCCTTAGAGAAGGAGACACCAGCGAGGTTGCACTCCCTACTGTGTGCACACACCCTGAGGAAAGGCCCCGTGAACCCTCAGTGAGAAGGTGGCTGTCTACGAGCCAGGAAGAGACCTCTCATCAGAAACTGACTTTACTGGCACCTCGATCTCAGGCTTCTGGCCTCCAGAACTATAAGAAATTACACTTCTGATTGTGAAGCCATTAACTCCATGGTATTTTGTTACAACTGCCTGGGCAGACTGATACACATGTGATGTCAGTAACGATCCTGGGTACTTGTAAATCAAGGGAGTAATGTTCACTCTCTGAAAGCTGCACAGAGGACTGCTAGGAGAGACAACAGAGCCCAGGACCTCTTAGGAAGCCCTCCAGGGAAACAGCTAACCTGAGGGCCTGACTCATGCACAGTCCTTAGTTCCTCCTCAAGACACAGCCTGAAAATCAATTCCTCCAGAGGCCTGTCCAATTCTGTTCAGGTGCTCCAAGGCCCTCTGTGCTCATCCCTATTGGATATGTGTGACTCTGAGAAAATTACCTAACGTGTCACGAGTCACAGGGTAACTCTTCCCGCCTCCACACCAGGTGACCAGCATATATCAGCACTCAGCACACTGTTTATGGCACAGCAGCAGCCCATTAAACATGCTCAGGGACGAGAGGGGTGAAAACAAGCAGAAGTGCCACGCAGTGTTGGTTCATGGCTCCAAATATGGCAAACACAGGGCAGGGACACACCCGACCTGTTGGGTTTCTATTTGACTCAGCTCTTCTCTCCTATGTTAAGATTTTCCTAGGCCTCTTCATGAAAGAAAAAAATAACATAAATGGAGAAAAAATTCAACATTTGGGTAATATCATGTTATCCATTTAATGTTTCTGCCATTTAAGGAAAAAGAAATCCCTTTGGGGAGAAAAGAATATAAATATTATAGTATATATATTATATAAATAATATTAGATGTTATATATACATCATATATATACAATTCAGTCTTTTGTATGTGGCTATCCTGTGGTGCCAGCACTGTTTGTTGAAAAGATACTTCTTTTTCCCATTTAATTATCTTGACACTGTTATCAAAAATCAACTCATCCCATCGGGGGAAAAATACTGTTAAAATATCTATAGTACCCAAAGCAATCTACATAGTTAATGAAATCTTCATCAAAATACCAACAACATTTTTAATAGAACTAGAAAAAACTATCCTAAAATTTTTGTGAAAGACCCTGAATAGCCAAAGTAATCTTGAAAAGGAATAAAGCTGGAGGTATCACAGTCCCAGATTTCAAGATATACTACACAGCTCCAGTGTAATCTTGAAAGTAATCTTGAAAAAGCAGAATCTTGAAAAAGAAGTAAATCTTGAAAAGTAATCTTGAAAAAGAAGAATAAAGCTGGAGGTATCACAGTCCCAGATTTCAAGATATACTACACAGCTCCAGTAATCAAAACAGTAAGGTACTTGCACAAAAATAGACACATAGATCAATAGAACAGAATAGAGAGTCCAGATATAAGCCCACGAGTATATGGTCAATTAATCTACCTCAAAGGAGTTAATAATATACAATGGGGAAAAGACCGTCTCTTCAACAAATGCTGTTGGGAAAACTGGACAGCTACATACAAAAGAATGAAACTGGACCATTTTCTTACACCATACACAAAATTAAACTCAAAATGGATTAAAAGCCAAAATGAGAGACCTGAAACCATAAAATTCTTAGAAGAAAATATAGGCAGTAATCTCTTTGACACATCACCTGTAAAAACATTTTTCTATGGAGGCAAGGAAAATAAAAGCAAAATGAAACTATTGGGACTACATCAAAATAAAAAACTTCTGCACAATGAAGGAAACCATCAACAAAACAAAAAGACACCTCACCAATGTGCAAATAGTATAACCAATAAGGAGTTGATAACAAAAATATATAAAGAACTTATACAACTCAAAAATAAAAAAACAAAAATCTGATTAAAAAATGGACAGAAGACCCCTATACACATATTTCCAAAGACATACAGATGGCCAACAGACACATGAAAAGATGCCTAACATAACTCAACATCAGGGAAATGTAAATCAAAACCACAATGAGATGTCATCTCATTCTTGTCAGAATGGCTAAAAAAACAAAAACAGAAACAAAACAAGTATTGGTGAGGATGTGAAGAAAAAACAAACTCTTGGGCACTGCTGGTGGGAAGGCAAGCTGGTACAGCCACTGTTGAAAACAGTATGGAGTTTCCTCAAAAACTTAAAAACAGAATAACCATATGATCCAAGAATTCAACTACTAGGTATTTACCCAAAGAAAACAAAAACACTTATTATTTCTGAATAAGATATATGCAACCCTATGTTTACTGCAGCATTGTTTACAATATCCAAGACATGGGAGCAGCCCAAGTGTCCATCCACAGATGAACAGATGAAGAAATAGTGTGTGTGTGTGTGTGTGTGTGTGTGTGTGTACCAAAGGGACAAACCAAAAAACAGACTGGGAGCAGCCCAAGTGTCCATCCACAGATGAACAGATGAAGAAATAGTGTGTGTGTGTGTGTGTGTGTGTGTGTGTGTGTGTGTACCAAAGGGACAAACCAAAAAACAGACTCTTAACTATAGAGAACAAACTGCTAGTTACCAGAAGGGATGGTGGGGGTGTTGGATGAAATAGGTGAAAGGGATTAAGGCTACACTTAATTGTGATGAGCATGAGGAATGCATAGAATTGTTGAATCATTATATTCTATACCTGAAACTAATATAACAATGTATGCTGATTATACTTGAATAAATAAATAAATCATAAATGTGGGGGTTTTATTTCTTGACTCAGTCCTATTCCATTGATCTATCGTTACATCAGTACCATATTGTCTTGATAACAGCTATGTCATAAGTTTTCAAATATATACTATATATACCTTTATATATAAATTTGTACATATAACTTACATATGATTTATTTGTATTTACACATAAATTATCTATAATATATATTAAACATCTTTGAGATATAATTGACATACCATAACATTTTCTCATTTGATGTGTACAATTTAACCATTTTTAGTATACTCACAGAGTTGTATAACCATCATAGGAGTATAAATTTAGAACACTTTGGCAATCCCCAAAAGAAACACCATATCCATTAGCAGATGCTTCCCCTCAGCCATAGGCAACCACTAGTCTAATTCTGTCACTACAGATTTTCCTGTTACGTACATTTCATATAAATGGAATCACAGAATATGCGCTCTGTTGTACCTGGCTTCTTTCACTTAACATAGTATTTTAAAGGTTTATCCGTGCTATAGTGTAATCAGTGCTTCATTCTAAGCACTGTGATTCATTCTTCTATTCTAATAACTTTCCACTATATGGATATACCACATTTCCTTTGGGCATTATGAATGATACTGCTATAAATGTCAGTCTACCTTTTTTTAGTCATACGTTTTCATTTCCCTAGGATAGATACCTAAAAGTGAAATGACAAGCCGTATGGTAACTCTATGTGTAACAATTTGAGGCATTGCCAAACTGTTTTCCAATTAGCTGTGACATTCTTACGTTCCCACCAACAGTCTAGGAGGATTCAAATTTTTCTACATCCTCATTGATACTTAGTATTATTTGTCTTTTTTATTAAAGCCATTTGATCATAGTCATTATACCTACATCCTAGTGGATGTAAAGTACTATCTCACTGTGGTCTTCACCTAAATTTCCATAATAGCGAATGGTACTGAGGATCTTTTCACGTTTGCTGGATATTTGCATATATCTCTTGGTGAAATAATATCTATAAGATCTATCTATAATAGTATCTATAATAATAATCTATAATATATAATATATATTGTAATAATCTATAATATAATATATCTATAATAATATATCTATAATAATATATAATATCTATAATTATCTATAATAATCTATAATCTATCTATAATAATATCTATAATATCTATAAGACATATAATAATATCTATAAGATCGTCTGACATTTTAAAAGTTGAGTTATTTGTCTTTATGAAGTTTTAAGAATACTTTATATATTCTGAATATGAGGTCTAAATACATACATGATTTGCAATAATATGCTCCTACCCAATACATTATCTACTCACTTTCTTGATGTTATCACTTGTAGTACAATAAGTTTCTAATGTGATCAAGTTCAATATATCTATCTTCTCTTCTGTTGTCCTTTTGTGTCACATCTAAGAACCCACTGCCTAATCCAAGTTCAGAAAGATACACTCCTAAATTTTCTTCCCGAAGTTTTACAGTTTTAGCCCTTACATTAGATATATGATTTACTTTGAGTTAATTTTTACCTAAGTAAGGCATTAGGAAGAGCTGAAATTCAGTCGTTTGCATGTGGTTATCCTGTTGTCTCAGCACCATTTGTTGAAGACTTTTCTTTCTCTAAAAGATCTTGACACTGGTATCAAACAATTGACCATAAATGTGAGGGTTTTATTTCTGGACTCTTGGTTCTATTTCAATGATTTGTTTTTATGTCAGTACCACAATGTCTTGAATATTGCAGCTGTCATGTAAGTTTGCAATTTGTGAAGTGCAAATCATAACTTTTTTTAAGATCATTTTTTTAAGATCTTTTTTTAAGATCATTTTGCCTATCCTGGGTTCCTTAAATTTCCACATGATTTTTAGATTAGTTTGTTAATTTCTACACACACAAAAAAAAACTAGCTGGGATTGTGATGAGAATTGCATTGAGTCTGTTGATCGATTTGAGGAGTATTTCCATCTTAACAATGCTAAGTAAGTCTTCTGATACATGAACATGAAATGTCTTTCCATTTATTTAGATCTTTATTGATTTCTTTCAAAAATGCCTTACAGTGTACAGTATACAAGTCTACAGGTCTCACTTATTTTGTTAAATTTGTTCCTTTTTTTGATATTGTAAATGGAGATGTTTCCACAAATTTCATTTTCAGATTGTTCATTGCTAATGTATAGAAGTACAATCCATCTTTGTATATTGATGTTATCTTCTGCAACTGTGCTAAATTGATTTGTTCTAACAGTTTTGTGGGGAGTCCTTAGAAATATCTGTATACGAATTACGTCACCTGCAAATAGGGACAGTTTTACTTTTTTTCTTTTTTTTAATGTGTATTTATTTTGAGAGAGAGAGAGAGCGAGAGAGCGAGAGAGAGGCTGAGAGAGACAGAGAACCCAAAGCAGGTTCCACACTCTCAGCACAGAGCCTGAAGCAGGGCTCGATCTCGCAAACCATGAGATCATGACCTGAGCCAAAACCAAGACTTGGGTGCTTAACCAACTGAGTTACCCCAGAGCCAATTATTTTCCTTTCTTGACTAACTCCCTGGCCAAAACCTCCAATACTATGTTGAATAGAAGCAGAAAGAGTGGACATCTTTGTTTAATGGATGATTTTAGGAAGAAAGCATTTAATCTTTCACCATTAACTATGACATTAGCTGTGAGATTTCAATTAATCCTTTTCTTTTTAGATTTCAACCTAACTCAAGTCTTGCTCTCCCAGGAAGTTCAATTCACACCTTCTTCATTTGTAATATACCTTTATTTTTAGTCATCTAGATGCCTACAAAAATATTTTTGGTTGTTTATGTTTTTGTTATTGTTACTTTTGCTGTTGTGAACTGACAAGTAACCTGATTAGATTTCTGCTTTATTAATATGACTATCACTGACATCACCTATCATTTAAACCATAAGAGACTCTTAAATACAGAGAACAAACTGAGGGTTGATGGGGGGTAGTGGGGTAAGGGAAAAGGGAAGATGGGTAATGGGCACTGAGGAGGGCACTTGTTGGGATGAGCACTGGATGTTGTATGTAAGTGATGAACCATGGGAATCTACCCCAAAGCCAAGAGCACACTGTATACCCTGTTAGACAACTTGACTAATTTTTAAATGATATTTAAAAAATAATAAAAAAAAACCCACTGCATTAGAATAGTTTATTTCTACTTAGGCTCTTTGAACTAAGGAAACCTAGACATGGAGTGCTGACTGGTTTATGATTTCTGGTTTATATTTTAGTAGTCAGACTCTGCCTATACACATAGCACATAGAGAAAATATCTTTCATTTTTTTCCTTTTTTATTATGAAATTTATTGTAAAATTGGTTTCCATACAACACCCAGTGCTCATCCCAACAGGTGCCCTCCTCAATGCCCATCACTCACCCTCCCCTCCCTCCCACCCCCCATCAACCCTCAGTTTATTCTCAGTTTTTAAGAGTCTCTTATGGTTTGGCTTCCTCCCTCTCTAACTTTTTTTTTCTTCCCCTCCCCCATGGTCTTCTGTTAAGTTTCTCAGGATCCACATAAGAGTGAAAATATATGGTATCTGTCTTTCTCTATATGACTTATTTCACTTAGCATAACACTCTCCAGTTCCATCCACGTGGCTACAAAAGGCCATATTTCATTCTTTCTCATTGGCACATAGTACTCCATTTTGTATATAAACTACAATTTCTTTATCCATTCATCAGGTGGTGGACATTTAGGCTCTTTCCATAATTTGGCTATTGTTGAAAGCGCTGCTTCATTTCTGTTCAATTATGCTCTCAATCCAAAACATCACTGATTAAAAATGATATTGTTTTTTATATTAAAATATCTATTCATATCATCAAAATAAAATATATAGATTTAAAGTACAACTGTGTACTTTGGAACGATTCCTTCACTAGTACACCTATAACTCCTTTTCTTATGCCCTCTTGTGAATCAGTGAGAAATTGTTGACTTTTCATTTTACATTCTTGGTTTGGAGTAGACACTCAGAACGCTCAAACTTGTGGCCTCTGGTATTTCAAGGAGAGTGACACCCATTCTTCTAAATTCCTTTTAGATTTGTGAATGCTTTCTGTGCCTTACTTTTCCCACCCAGTAAAGAAAACCTGCAAGCAGAATGGCAGAGACAGAATTGTGGGTCCTAGGTGTCTAGAATAGTGTCGATCAAATATCAGTAGGCGTTAAGAATCACCTGGGAACTTTAACTAGTAAATTCATGAGTCTATTCCCAAAGATTTTACTCCTGTAGTGAAGGACACTGGCTTCTCAGCAACGTCTATTTTCTCTTTTGGTGGAAGACATGGCTAGACCATATATCCCAGCTTACACTGTAGTGAGATGTGGCCATGTGACTGTGCCCTGTATTTGTTCAAGGCTGAGCCCACAAATTTTCCCATGCACTCCTGCATGTTGTTCTCCCAAAACTGATATAAAATTCAATAATGTAAAATTCACCTCTTTAGCCATTTTGAAGTGTACCTATGGTGACTTTGTTTTTAATTTTTTAAGTTTATTTATTTACTTAGAGAACACGCACACTAGTGGGGTAGAGGCAGAGAGGCGAGAAAGAGAATCCCAAGCAGGCTCCACACCATCAGTGCAGAGCCCAATGCAGGGCTTGAACTCACAAACCATGAGATCGTGACCTGAGCCGAAATCAAGAATCAGATGCTTAACTGACTGAGCCACCCAGGTGCCCCATGCAGTGACTTTTAGTCCGTTCACAATGATAGTTATACAACCATCACCATCACCAGAATCTAACTCCAAAACAATTTTCATCACTCCCAAAAAGATATCCCTACCCATTAAGCAATCACCCCCTCTCCTCACCTCTACATATCTCCTGGCAACCCCAATTTTTCTGTCTCTATGGATTTGCCTATGCTAGATACATCATATAAGTGGAATCATACAATATGTAGTCTTTTGTGTTGGTTTCTTTCACTTTGTATAATGTTTTCAAAATTTATCCACGTTGTGGTATGTATCAGTACAGCGCTGAACAATAGTCCTTTGCATAGATATATCATATTTCACTTTTCTATTCATCAGTTGATGGATATTTGATTTGTTCTCATTTGGGGGGGGGCATTATGTATGAATAATACTGCTATGAACATTCATATAAAATCTTATTCTAACTATATATTTTCACCTGTCTTAGGTGTACAACTAGGAGCAGAATTGCTGGGTCATATGTTTAAATTTTTGAGGAACTTCCAAATTGTTTTTCACAGTGCCTACACCATTTTACATTCTCAACAGCAATGTATGAAGGTTCAACTTGCCCACATCCTTTCCCAATGCTTGTTCAAATTTACCATTTTTATTATAGCCATCCTAGTGAGCATGAAGTGTATTACATAGAAGTATTGCTTTGCATTTACCTGATAGCCAATAATGCTGAGCATCTTTGCATGTGCTTACTGAACTTGAATATCTTCTTTGGAAAAAATGTTTATACAAATCCTTTGCCTGTTTTTAAATTGAATTCTATTTGTCTATTAATGAGTTTTAAGAGTTCTTTATACATTCTGGATCCTAGACCCTTATCAGATAAATGACTTGTGAATACCTTCTCCCATTCTGTAGGGAATATTTTTACTTTTTTGATAATGCCATTTCATGCACAGAAGTTTTAATTTTGATGAAGTCCAATTTATCTACTTTTTCTTTGATTGCTTCTGCTTTTGTTGTAATCTTCAAGAAACATGCCTAATCCCACTTCATGGAGATTTATGCCTATATTTCCTTCTAAGAGTTTTATATTTTTAGCTCTTACATTTAGATTTTTTAATCCACTTTGAGTTGACTTTGTATATGATTTAATTTTATTCTTTTTTGCATGTGGATATCCAGTTGTTTCACCAACATTTTTTAAAAACACTGTTCTTTCTCATTACATGGGCTTGGCACCCATGTTGAAAATCAACTTATTACAGATGCATTGGTTTATTTTGGACTCTCAATTCCATTCCATATATCTAAAAATCTATTTTCCTGCCAGTGCCACACTATTTTGCTTACAGTAGCTTTAGAATAAGTTTCTAAATCAGGAAGTGAGAATCTACCACTGCATTCTTCTTTTTTTACACTGTTTTAACCATTTGGGCCTCCTGGAATTCCATTTGACTTTTAGAATTAGATTTTCCATTTTTTCCAAAAACAGTTGCTCAGATTTGGTAGGGATTGTGCTTTATCTATTTATTACTTTGAGAGCTACTGCCACCTTGACAATACTGATATTCATTATTAAAATCAATATTAAGCAATATTATGCAATAATTAACAGTATTAATGAAATCCATAACACAAATGTCTCCATTCATTTAGGTCTTCATTAATTTCTTCTGTAATTTTTAGGGTACAAGTCTTATACCTCCCTGGTTAGATTTTTTTCCCAAGTATTTTATTCTTTTTGATGGTATTAGAAGTGGAATTTTTTTCTTAATTTCATTTTGGGTTGCTTATTGCCAGTGTATAGAAATAAAAATGAATTTGTATATTGATTTTGTATGCGGCAACTTTGCTGAACTTGTTTACTATCTCTTATAAAGTTTTATGCATTCTCTAGGAGTTTTGATGTTTAAATCATGTCATCTGTGACTAGAGATAATTTTACTTCCTTTCCAGTCAGAGTGCCTTTTATTTACTTGCCTTACCTAAGTATGCTGGTGAGCCCTTACAGTATAATGGTTAACAGAAGTGGTGAGAGTGGATATCCATATCTTATTCCTGATATTAGGAAGAAAGCTTTCAATCTTTCACCATTAATATGATGTGAGCTCTGTATATGCACAGATGCACACTATCAGGGTGAGTAACTTCCCTTCTTTTCCTTGTTTGTGTAGTGATTGTAGCATGAAAGGGTATCGGATTTTGGCAAACACTTTTTCTGCATCAACTGAGTTGATTATGTGGGCTTTTTTAATTCTGTTAGAATGATATATTATATTAATAGATCTTCATATGCTAAACCATCCTTGAATTTCTAGGATAAATTCTATTTGGTCATGGTGTAGATAATCTTTTTAAAAGTTAACGGATTCCATTTGCTAATATTCTAATGAGAATTTTGCATCTGTGTTCATTATGGATACTAGTCTGTAGTTTCTTTTCCTGTGATATATTTTTCTGGCTTTGGTATCAGAGTAACACTGACATCACAGAACATGTTAGTAAGTGTTACCCCCCTCTTTCATTTTGGAAGAGTGTTGGGAAGATAGATGTTAATTGTTCTTAAAATATTTGGTCAAATTCACCAGTGGAGCCAATTGAAACTAGGCTCATCTTTCTGGGACTTTTCTTTTTATCAGTGATTCAACCTTTTTGCTTATTATATGTCTACTCAGATCTTCTGTTTCATCTTGAGTCAGTTTTGATAATGTATATGTGTAGATTATCTAATATGTTGGCATATGATTAATAATATTTTCTTAAAATACTTTTCATTTATGAAACGTGGGTAATAATATCCCTGTTTCATTACTTATTATAGTAATTTTGGTCTTCTCTAAAGATTTATCAAAGAGGAGTTACAAACCAAAAATTAATTAATATCGACCTTTATATTTGCCTATGTACTTATTTCACCAATATTTTTTTATTTCTTTGTTTGCATCTGAGTTAGTGACTACTGTCATTTTATATCAACCTGAATGACTGTCTTTAGCATTTCTTGTAGGAGAAGTCTACTGGTCTGCTGGTCATAAACTCTGAATTTCTGCTTATCTGGGAATGTTTAACTTCTCCTTTGTTTTTGGATCACATTTTTTGCCAGATACAGAATTATTTTTTGATAGTGATTTTCTTTCAGCATTTTCAATACTTCCCTGCCCACTGCCCTCCATGGTTTCTAATAAGAAATCAGCTGTCACCTTACTGAGAATCCCATGTACAGGAATCACTTGTCTCTTGATGTTTTTCAAGATTTTCTTTTTGTCTCTGGATTTTGACAGTTTGGTTACAATGTGGTTTGGTACAGACTTCTTTGCATTCATCTACCTGGAATTTATTGAACTTACTAAATGTACAGATTCATGTTTCACCAAGTGTGGATGGTCTTCAGACATTATTTTTCTAATATACGTTTTTCCCTTTTCTCTCTCACTTCACCTTTGAGGAATTGTATTATGTAGAGTTAGAAGAGCTGGTAATATCCCACAGGTCTCTCAAGCTCTGTTCATTTTCATTTCATTCTTTTTCTTTCTGTTTTCAGACTGGCTAATTTTAATGATCTCATCTTGAAGTTCACTGGTTCTTTCTTTTCCCTACTCAATCCGTTGAATATATCTATGCAATTTCCATTTCAACTACTACACTTTTAAACTCCAGAATTTCTCTGTTTTTTTTCATAATACCTTTTTATTGATATTTTGTATTTTGTAAGACAGTTCTCATGGTTTCCTTTAATCATCTTTTTTTTTCTCCAAGTGTTTATTTAAATTCTAGTTAGCTAACATACACCCTTCAAGCATATTTAAAATAGTCAATTGAAAGTCTTTTTTTAGTAAGTCAAATGTCTGGACCTCCTCTGAGATTTTTTAAAAATTTATTTTTGAGACAGAGAGAGAGAGAGAGAGAGAGAGCAAGCATGGCAGGGGCAGAAAGAGAGGGAGAGAGAGAGAATCCCAAGCTGGTTCCGCACAGTCAGTGCAGAGCCTGATGTGAGTCTCGAACTCATGAACTATGAGATCATAACCTGGGCTGAAGTCAGATGCTTAACCAACTGAGCCACCCAGGCACCCTCCTCTGAGATTTTTTTTTTTAAATGTTTATTTATTAATGAGAGAGAAGAGTAGAGAGAGAGGGAGACCCAGAATCTGAAGCAGGCTCCAGGCTCCAAGCTCTCAGCACAGAGCCTGATGTGGGGCTCAAACTCACAAAGCACAAGATCATGACCCGAGCTGAAGTCGGACGCTTAACCGACTGAGCCACACAGGTGCCCCTGCTTCTTCTTCTTTTTTTTAATGTTTATTTATTTTTGAGAGAGAGAGAGAGATACAGAGAGAGAAAGAGAGAGCTTGCAAGCAGAGGAGGAGCAGAGAGAGAGAGAGAGGGAGACACAGAATCGGAAGCAGGCTCCATGTTCTGAGCTGTTAGCACAGAAACCGACACAGGGCTTGAACTCATGGACCATGAGATCATGACCTGAATCCAATTCGAGTTTTAACTGACTGAGCCACCCAGGTGCCCCAGGTATGTTTTTTTTTTTTTTTTAATTATCATGTGTATGGGCTACGTTTTCTTATTTCTTTGCATGTATGCCATGTAGCATTTGGTTCAAAGAAGGAAAATTTGAATATTATACCACGGCTACTCTAAAAAACAGAAAAAACTCTAGGCTCCTCAGTCCCTCGGTTGTTCTTGTAGGTGTTGTCAGCTTAATAACTTTTTTAAAAGCTAATTTTATAAAGTTTGTATTCTTTGTCATGAAGTGTACTGAATCCTCTGTTCCGTTAGCTTTGTGGTCAGCTGATGATGCAACAGAAGTTTCTTCACAGGTATGAACACACAAACACCTATGTGCACACACATGCGTCCATGTGTGCACACACACACCACCCAGTCTTTGCAGACAGGCTGTGAATTGTGTTGGGACATGCCTTCAACACCCAGACAAGCAGTTCACACCTGTGCTTTAACCTCGAGATCCTGTTTGCACAGAGCCTGAAGTTCAGCCAGAGTTAAGAGCTTAGACCCTTCTCAAGTCTTCTCTGAATATGCACCCAGATTTGGGCATATGTGTGGCCTTTTAGGTTCCCAGGAATTTGTGAGACCTTTATAAAGTATTTATTCCCCAAAGCATCTTATTTCTCAGCCTTTCTTGCCAAGATATTTGGTTAGTCTATTGTTTATTGCAACTGTTATTCCTTGCCACAGGTGGCAGTGATGAATACATTCTGTCTTTAAATGTTTTTAACAAAGCCTCAGCCTCTTCCTTTAGCTATTTTTTAAAAGATAGGTGTGCAGAGAACAAATTATCTCTTTTTTCCTTTTTCTGAGCATGTCTCAATTTCCCCCCAATTCCTGACGTACTTTCACTGGTACAGGAATCTGAGTTAACGTTACTTTTCTTTGAGCAACTGAAAAATGTGCCACTTCCTTCTGGCCCCAAGGTATCTTCTGAGAAATCCATTATTGTACTGGTTTTTTTTCTTATAGGTAAAATGTCGTTTTCCTCTGGCTGCTTTAAAATTTCTTTCTATCTTTAGTTTTCAGAAGTCGAAGAATAATGCTTCCTGGCACGATTTCTTTGGATTCTGTTAGAGGCTCAATTCATGAATCTGTAGGTTTGTATCTCTTGCCAAGTGTGTAAAATTTTCAGCTATTATTTCTTCAAATATTTTTCAGGCTTACCACCTTTATTTTCTCTATCCAGGACTGATAACATGAATCTTAGGTATTTTACTATAGTTTCACAAATTCCTAAAGCTCTCGTCTCCTTTTTTCAGTTTATTTTCTCTGCTTTTCATACTAATTTCTATTGTCTTACCTTCCAGTTCATTGATTCTTTCCTCTAACCCTTCCAGTCTGCTAATGAACCTACTCACTGAGATTTTAATTTCTGTTATGATTTTTAGTTCTAAAATTTCCATTTGTTTCTCATATCTCTGATTTTTTGCTGCTTTCTATCTTTGTTTTAAATTTCTTTCAAGTTTGTTTCTAATTTCCCATTGAAGCATTTTTATCATGGCTGCTTTAGAGCTTTGTCAGATAATTCTAAGCTTTTCAACACCTTAGTGTTGGCATCTCTTAAGTGTCTTTTATCATTCAGGCTGAGGTAATTTAGGTTGAAATTAAAAGCACAGAAAAAATATATCAGGCACATGTTAATCAAAGGAAAGCAAGAGTAATTATATTGATATCAAAGCAAAGCAAATTACCAGAGACAGAGAAGGAAATTATATAATGCTAAAAAAGTTACTCTACCAAGAATACATAACAATTCTAAATGTGTGTGAGCAACCAACATTGCTGAAAAATATGTGAAGCAAAAACTGATAGAATTTAAAGAAGATATAAACAAATTTACAATTACTGTTAGAGGCATCAACACCCCTTTCAAAACTAGACTGAACTAAACAGAAAATCAACAAGGATGCAGAACTAAACGTCACCATCAACCCAAAAGATCTGACATTTGAAGAACATATAATATAATAAGGGCAGAATAATAAGGGCAGAATACACCTTTTCAAATGCCTGCAGAACACATATCAAGATAGACCTTATCAACACAACCTCAACACATTTTAAAGAACTGATACCACACAAAATGTGTGATCTGACTACAATAAAATGTACTTGAAATTAACAGCAGAGATAAGGAAAATCTCCAAACATTCAGTCGCAAAAGCATACAATTACAAATAATCCCTGAGTCACAGAAGAAATCTCCAGGGAAATTTTTATAAAATACATTGAAAGCATAAGAGACTCTTAAAAACTGAGAACAAACTGAGGATTGATGGGGGGTGGGAGGGAGGGGAGGGTGGGTGATGGGTATTGAGGAGGGCACCTTTTAGGATGAGCACTGGGTGTTGTATGGAAACCAATTTGACAATAAATTTCATATATTGAAAAAAATAAAATAAAATAAAATAAAATAAAATAAAATAAAATAAAATAAAATAAAATAAAATACATTGAACCGAATGAAAATAAAAATAAAACATACCAAAATTTGGTGGGTTCGGATAAAGCACCACTGAGAGAGAAATTTATCACACTAAACATGTACATTAAATAAAAATAAAAGTCTCAGGTCAGTAATATAAGCTCTCATCTCAAGAACCTAAAAAAGAACAAAATAAATCCAAAACAAGCAAAAGGAAACAAATGGCAAAAATAAGAGCAGAAATTAATAAAATTAGTAACAAAAAATAGAGAAAATCAATGGGCCAAAGGATTGATTCTTTGGAAAAGTCAAACAAATACCATTATTTTAACAGTATCATTAAGATGGGAGTCCTTACCAATCAAAAAGAATCAAACAATCCAATAGGAAAATGAGCTGAAGACCTGAAAAGGCATTTCAGAGAAGAGCAAACTCAAGAGGCAAATGAACTCATGAAACATGTGTAACCTCCATTAGCAATCCAGAAAAATGAAAAGGGAGGCCCCAATAAGATACCATGTTATACTCATTTGATAGGCAGAGAAGTATTTTAAGGTGTATATCACAAGGTTTGCTATGACTGCTCAAGGTTGTATCTGCACAATGGTAGCGATAACCCCACTTTCATGACAACTCACTGCCTTCCAAGGAACTCTCATCCTGTTCCTTCCCTTTCCATTGGCTGCTACTGGCCCCTAAATAATGTAGATACAAAATTTCTTGCTTCCTGCTCTCTTCTGTTTGATCCTGAAAAATCCTATCTTCCTTCTACAGCGGAAGTCAAAAATGAGAAACTCTCTGTATACTATCTGGGGAAGTTTGTCATCTTTTTTCTCCACATAAATAATTCCACTCATTTGCTATTTGGCAAACTAATTTTTATTATTATTTTCTCTAATTATCTTTAACAACTGTTGAGATTGACACTAATTTACTTCTAATAATGAACTTGGGCCCACAGAAACAGCAGTGAAAAAACAGAGCAGCTCCCCAATGAGGCCACTAATACAATTTTCCTGTTGTTTTTCTGACATTATTCAATGACATTTGGCTGTCACTCTCATATCAATATTATTTATGATATAGATCACATGTACTTATATTAAATCATTTTATTTCATCACTCAGTTACCTTACTAATGACTGGAAACATTAAATAAACTCACCATTTTTTGGTTTGGCACAAACCACTGCCCTCTTCAGTGAGGGCAGAACTGTGTTTGCTTTATTCATTCCCTTATCTCCAGTGTTTGATACATACCTGATATACAATGAAATTTTTTGACCAAATAAATTAATCTGATGTGGCTACCTTGTTTAGTGTGTTGGAGTTCAAGAATCTCCATTATTTTCCAACAAGAATAATAATTAAAATGGCTAGTGGTTCTTTAATGTTTACTGTGTGCACAGAACTGTGCTAAGGATTTGGATACATTAGTTTCTTGAGACCTGCACTAGTAAAGTACATTTAAAATTGTAATTTAACAGGTGAGGACACTGAAACTTAGAGAAATTTGGGGATTTCCCAAATTCAGAGAGCTAATAATTAATGGTACCAGATTTGAGGCAAACCATCTGTCCATCTGAGACCTCTCCATAGGTCTCAACTCAACTAGGGCACACGGTCTCTAAAGGTCATATCAAAGTGGGGGTTCATTCCCTATAGGATTATGTTTGACCATTAGTTTAACCTCACAACTAGGAGACTGACCTCCTGTAGTGTTTGTTCTGTGGGTGGCAGATCTCTGTTTCATCCTTCTTCTCATTTTAGGACACTGAACTCCTTGCTGAATTTCCAAGAACTAAAAGAAAAAAATATTTATGAGCATTTCTGGTCCCTTGCATCTCCTTCCTTCTATTTCTTTTCTCTTTTCCTTATAAGTAAGAGCTTCCTCAGGAAATAGTGTATTATTTTTCTATTGCTGCTATACCAAATGACCACATACTTTGTGGCTTTAAGCAACACAGTTTTGTAGGCCAGAAGTCCTACATGGAGTCATGTGATTAGACTGGACCCACGCAGATAATTCAAGATAATACAACTGAGATGATATTTGAAAACTCCCTTTTTCCATTTAAGCTAACACAGGTATAGGGTCTGAAAGTTAGGATATAGCCATATTTTGGGAGTTATTATGCTAACACAAATAATTAACCCCATCATCTATAATCCATAAAAGAGTTCCTCACTGAGAGTTCCCTTTCACCATTATAAGACCAATTACGTTCAGTTTATTTCTTACTCCCATTAATCCCTCACCAGGTAGGGGGTACAACAATAGATGCTGTAGGAAAAAACAAAACACAAGAAGCACATATTATGGCTCAGGACCTCTGGATTTTTACAACCTTGTTGGATGTACATGACATGGAGGAATTAACTAGATTTAGGAAAGTCTTGAGTTGTGTCTAGAATTAAATATGCAACGTAGGACTTTTATCCATTTGAAAACTTGAGGAGACAGGGCTTTAAAAGTATTCTGCCATAGGGACACCTGGGTGGCTCAGTCGGTTAAGCTTCCGACTTTGGCTCAGGTCATGATCCACGGTTCATGGGTTTGAGCCCCGCATCGGGCTCTGTGCTGACAGCTCAGAGCCCGGAGCCTGTTTCAGATTCTGTGTCTCCCTCTCTCTCTGCCCCTCCCCCACTCGTGCTCTGTCTCTCTCTGTCTCAAAAATAAATAAACATTAAAAAAATTAAACAAAAAAGTATTCTGCCTTATGGTCTGCAGCAAAATGCTAAGAAGGCAAAAATTCAATATTTCAGCATTCGTTTTTACCTTGGTCATAAGAAATATTTGCAAATAAAGAAAGTCAATCTCCCAAAGGAATAAAAAATATACCCCAGGCTATACAGATAACTTGAAGAACCTATACATAAATCCAGCTCTTTCAGACTCCAAAGTAAATTTTCTTTCCACCTAAACATCTAAACATTACTGAACTGACCCCTCAAAAATGAATTATAACTCTTTATGTTTCTAGCTGGTAGTCAAGCCATTGTTTCTGAAAGAGCTAAATATACTATGAGAAGGAATTGTCCTGTTTGTTTCTGTGTGAGGTAAGGCTAGATGATGGGTTTTAAAAAACCGAGAGCCCATCTCTTTGAAAGCGAGGCACTTTGTTTTATTTAGTGTGTGTTGAACAATGGCCTTCCAGACACAACTGACAAGTTTTGTTTCTGGTTATTCATTTGATACCTACCACTTTAAAACTGAAAAGTGATATGTTGACTTCAATTCGTTAACAACGGCATCTACAATAAATATATGGTATGCCTGACAGATATCCTTTTTCAGTAACTGCTATAAAAACAAGCCTGATAGACTCAAAATTCCTATGGAAAAATTAATCATAGTGGATTAAGAGGAAGCATTTTATGGTTTCCACAGACATTCTTTCCAGAGTACCTGGCCACAGTTGAGTTTTCTTAGTAATATAAGAAAATATTAACTAAAACTCAACACAGGTAAAAGCAAAACCTGAGAAGAAAGAAAGAGCATAGAAAAGAAGGAATGAGAGCTCAACCAACCCCCCAAAGTAAGTGAGATATGAAGTAGCTGTTGAGGAATTCCAGACTTGAGAAGTCCAACTTCTCTGAAATGATGTGGTAGAAAGTTGAGAACAGGTAATTATCCACCCAAGAGAGTAAGTATTCTCGAAAGGCCACACATGGAGGGATGGCAAAGAGTTCTTCACAATGGAGAGCACATTTGGTACAAATAGTATGAAGTTTGGGGAGAGACAGGAAAGAGGATATCTTAATACCATAACTTTCTCCCAAAATCTTGCTCCTCCTTTCTGTTCTTCCAAAAGAATTGCATTTCATTTTTTATAGGACTTGAGGAGTGATTTGTGTGCCTCTCCTAAAGGAAGAAGAAAGCCAAAAGTAGATTCCGAATTGGCCACTAACTTACCACGTGACCCTGAGTAAGCCACTTAAATTCCTTTAGGCCTCACTTCCTACAGCTGTAAATGACATAGTTGAACTAGATTAGCTATTGGGACCATTTCAAATGTACGAATACATAATTTTAGTTATTCTCTACAAATAATTGTGGACAAGTCTAAAAACACTTCTCAAGACCAAGCTGAAGGTAAAAAGCAAAGGGTTCATGGTTTCATATGATCCAGGTTCAAAATGAGCTTCTTCAGCGGACTGGTACAAGGATAGAGGGGTTCCATTTTGAACAAGACTGCTACGGACCCAGCAAAATAGCCTAGCTATTTTGGAACCTGTGATATTATTCCCTCTGCCCACTACAAAATAGTCAGACTTGGAAAAACAATCATGATTTTTAGGAACAGTATCAAAATTAAGCCCATCCTAAGGGAAAGACAGTATCCTGGATGGGATCCTGGAACAGAACATGAGCAATAACAGAAAAACTGATGACACCTGCAACAAGTATGTAATTTAGTTAACAGCTAATACCAATGTTAACGTCTTAGTTTTGACAAATATATATAATATGTTCATATTAGAGGATGCTGGGGGAAGTGTTTATGGGAACTCTTTCTGCCATTTTGCAACTTTTTACTAATTCTAAAATTGTTCAAAATTCTAGACAAATTAAAAACACCACTGGCAATTATTACTTGCCTTAGGTTGAACTACTCATGTGGCATTTAGTTTAGCAGATTTTTTTAAACTCTCTTATCTAGTACTTAATCATCTTCCTTTATGTTTGCTAGATTAATTGAATCCTTCCACATTTTATTATGTGAAGTCTCTATCTAATTCACAGTCTCCAGCACTGAGGCATGCATAGGAGAGTAAATGTTCAGTATTTCTTAACCACATGAAGAGAGTAAGAGCTGTGTATCTCTTAACAGTACAAAGCAGTGATGTCCAATGCACATATGGTGTGTGAGTGAACAAAGTTACTGTTTATAAGAGAAATGGTTGCCCAGTTGACTTGATTTCCCGGGAGTCTGCGTATTCTAAATGCCTAGTGGTCTGCTGTGCAATCAAAGATAGGGAACTTGGCCATAAGTGATGAGAAGAACAAGGCCCTAGAATTATCTTTGGACCAGTTATACTATACTTTTCCTTTATCCACATTTGTTTTCTATACATCTTCCTGATGGCACAATATAGTTCAATCTTGCAAATGATTTTCAAAAATCACAACTTCATGCAGCCTGCAAATGGGCAATATTCCCAGTAGCATTTTCTGGGCTCCTCACTTCCCTCTGCTTACACTCTTCCACTGCTCTATGCATCATTAATAGTGATGAAAATAACAGAAAACTAATAGGCCCTCCACTTCACACAAATTCCAGGGAAAAACTCAAACAGGAAGCCACAAGTCGCTTTTATCTTACAATGTATACTTCATTTGCTTTGACTTCTTAGTTCCCCTTCGTCTGTCTTGATACTCTTCAAAGAAGTAGAAAAGACCATGCTTATTTTTATGGCTCAGTTTAGAAGATGTGTGGCTTCCATGTGGGAGCGGTGATGATAAAAAGGTAGGTGGGATACAGCAGGGTGTAGTGTGGTAACTTCTGAACCCCCTTGTCCATGCTTCTCAAAAAGAAATATGTTTTCATGTATCACAGTACACACACATTAAAGTTTCATGATGAAACACCCTGAATTCACACAGCATACTCTGATGTTTTCTATTCTACTTAGTTCTCTATTTCACCAAAACAAAAATCCTAGTTGTAACCAACTGACATAACTGGAAACTCAGTTTGTAAAACCCTGAGGAGTAGAAATAAGGTTCTAGAATTTTGTACAGACTATTCCGTACTCAGTCTAGTTCTGACAATTATCAATGAAACCCTAAACTAGATATTCTCTTAATCTCTTTGCTACTTAGCTTTCTCACCTGTAAAACAAAATAATAATAATAATAATAATAAGCTTATTTTACATGGTGGCTTTGAGAATTTCAGCAATAATGCACATAGAAGTACTAGGCACATACCAAATGTTTTCTCTCTCACACACACACTCTGCTTAATAATTTTATATTAGTTGAATTCCCCTTGAAACAAATAATATCAGGAGTAGACTGAGTTCTTCTCAGCGCCATATTTTTAACTGGACTCTAACCCTGAGGATTACAGAGCAGTCTACTGTCCAGCAAAGGGAGGAGAGGGAAGTGACAGGGAGATTTAAGGCCTGGACTCCAGGGCCTTTCTGGGAACATCTGTGGTCAACAGGGTGGCTCCGAACAGGTGGGTAAATTCTGGGCATGTAGTCAAGCTACATGTCTAAGCCTAGAGAGCAAGGAATGTACAAATGGTTTCCCTCCCCTGCCTGGCCTCCCCGTCTGTATCACCTCTGTTTGTTTATCCACAGACATCCCAGACAACATGAAGGGGATCTGATATAAGGTGTTGGCTTCATTCATCTGCACCTGTGCAGAAGCATTAGTTAATGTCTCACTGAAGTGCTCCACATGTTTCTTCTACCTCAAGCCGGATTAGTGACGACATTCTCACATGCTCCCTTAATCCTGCCCCCCCCCCCCCCCCCCCCCCCCGCTAAATCCTTTACAAGCCCCTCCCTCCATTGTCCCTCCTATCCATCAAGAGCTCAGTGAAATCCCTTGGCATGTACATCTTTTCCTGAGCCCATTTACAAAGAAGCCTTGTCTTTGCTGTTATTTTCAATCTCCATTCTCTTTCCCTCTTTGGGTTTGAGTGGGTGTGTGTATTTGCGTGTAGAGAGGACAATTGGGGTGGAGGTAGTCAGTGAGGGGACAGAGGGGTACAAAGTTGTACCCATGGTGAGGATTTGAGAATGATGTGGGGAAAACTCAGATAAAGGTGAGGATGGCTGGGAGAGCTCATCCAGTGGGGCAAGCATAGATCCTGATAGTTTTTCTACAATTTTATTATATGTCTGCAGACATGAACTGGACTGAATTTAATCCATAATAGTGACAAGGATCAATGTGTCCAAACAATACTGTAATCCTAAAAATCTGCTGTTTTTATATCCAGAACAACTGAAATAAAAAAGTGGAACTGCTGTCTAGGGAGGTAAACTGGTCCTAAATCCTCCACCCCTCCCCCCTTGGAGGGGATTAAGCACTTCTCAATTAATTCAACTACTCTGGTATTTTCCAGTCTTATCATTATCACCACCCTAGGGAGAAAAAAAATGAATTTAGACTTTGATATTGTAAATAACTTTATGCCACAAATTAATTAAAATAACTTACATCTAAGTTCTATTTAATATTTTTCCAATTAGAGAAATGAAACACCAAGGAATAACATCTTGTTGGACAGGACTGAGGTTTAGACCACTATAATGGTCCAACATTTTGGTCACCCACCACGAACCAATTTTTGCCCCACTTGGGGCAATATTGCCTCTGTCAGGAAGCCATGTTCTACTCTGTTCTGTTCTATGTATTGACCTCCAATTTGAGATATTCATTCTTGAGATCCTTTCCTATTCCCTGGAGAAAGCTGTAGATAAAGTCAGTAAGTGATAATACATTGCTACTTAGGAAAAAGTGGTGTCACTTCATTGTCTTCAGAAACTTCTCAAATTTTTATACTTGGGCTTCAAATAATTATTGTCTTTAGTTCTTACTGTCTTCTTATTTTCAAATGAAAATATCTCTAATTTTTATAACTATTATGTATACTTATTACAAAAGATGTTGAGACTAAATAAAGTTATAAATAAACCACTTCATTCATGATTTCGTTGTACACTTTAAAATAAATCCAGGTTTTACACACATAATCCCAATAGGTACATTTAAAAAAAAGGAAATGAATCATACTTTTAAATATTTTCCTGTAATCATTTTACTCTCATTTTAAAACATGTCACAAATACACTTTCATGAGAGTAAAACAGATCTGGATTTTTAATGACAGACTAGTTTTCCATTAGGCAAATACATCATAAGTTCATTAATCAATCACCTATTGGGAGATATTTACATTGTTTCTAGTATTTATTATAGTAAAAATATTCTATGAGGAATATCACCTCAGACGTATGAGGGGTATCAACTTGTACATCACAACATCTGCACATCTTTTTCTACTTGACCCATTGTTTTCTAAGAATGTATTCCTAAAGGTAGGACTGATGGCTCAAGGCACCTGGGTGGCTCTTCTGGTTGGGCAGCTGACTCTTGATCTCAGCTCAAGTCATGATCTCACAATTTGTGAGTTGAAGGCCTGAGTCATGCTCAGCAATGACAATGTGGAGCCTCCTTGGGATTCTCTCTCTCCCTCTCTCTCTCTGCCCCTCCCTGACTTGGGCTCACACACTCTCTCTCTCTCTCTCTCACTCTTTCTCTCTCAAAATAAACTTAAAAAAAAAAAAAGAAATGCTGGCTCAAAAATAATTTAAAAGTTAAAACACAAGTTAAAGTTGGTACACATTGCTATACTGCCCTTCTGTCTTGTTGCTATGGATCAAAATCGACATTGACTGTGCTCTTAAATTTTATATAAATGACCTCATAGTCACTGGCTCATATTTGAAAACCTTTTTATTCAATATAATTATTTGAGCTCTATAGTCGTTGAGATATAAAAATTAATTCATATACTTATCAATTGTTGTAGAATATTGTTCATCTGAACCCCATTATATCTAAGCTTTTATTGGTGTGCTTTTAGATTCGTTCCAATTGTTTGCTATCACAAATAATGAACATTCAAATATATATCTACTTGCACATGTGTGAAAAGGTTGCTGTATAGAGTATAGCAATCCCGAGAACTTCTGGGTCACTAGTGAGTACATATTTTGAATTTTGCTACATGTTACCAATTCATCTTCAGCAGAGCTCGTGCCAAGTTTCACCCCAAATTCAGCAGGTGTGTTTTAGAATTCCTGCCTCTTTTTTTCAACCAACATTTGGTATGTTTAATTATTTTTATTTGGGTAAAATGATACCTTGATATTCTAATTTGACTTTTCCTAATTACTAGTGATATTAAATATATTAAATATACTTTAAATGTGCTTATTGGCTTTCTATTTTCTTGCTGATTTATGGAACTCTATGAATAACCTGGAAAATTTGGATTATTTTAAAGTTGTTTTTCTCTGCCACCAAGCAACAAAGATATTTTTCTGTAATTTTTCTTAAATGTTGTGATGCTGTATTTTTACTCTTAGGATTTTTTTTTTTTTTTGTTATGATATCAGGTAAGAATCACACATAACGATATTTTTCATGCTTTCCTAGCATCATCTATTGGATAATCATTCTCTTACTGATTTGTAGAACTACCTGTTGTTTTATTATAATACAGCAACTTCTCATATTATTTGTGGGTTTCTTTCTTGGCTCATTATCTATTCATTTGCCTACTGCTTCTGACACTGTTTCAATGCCAATCAGCCCAATTACTATGGCTTTATAAATGCTTTTGATATTTGTTATTATGTGAGCAAATCCCACCTGTGTTCTTTCTCATTGAAGTTGCCATGATTATTTTCTTGGAACTCTATTTTTTCATATAAGCTCTAGGACAATTTTGTTAAGTTCATGAAAAATTCCATTATGATTTATTTCGGAACTGTACAGGTTGAAGCATATGGATTAATTGTGGGAACCACTGACATCTTTATTGTATAAAGCCTTTTAATATAATAATATTTTTTCAGTTCTTTTTCCATGCTCTTCAATAAATGTTTATAATTTTCTCAAAAGTACATTAATAAATATATGTAATAGTATATTTTAATAGTAATATAATAGTAATATTTATAGTAATAAAATTAACAATTAAAACACCTAATAAACTATATTATTAATGATATACATTGATAATAAATTACCTATATATTATATATTTTTTCTTCAAACATATGGCCAGTTTTTGCCATCTTCGTATTAGTTTCTAAGGCTACTGTGAACAAAGCAACATAAACTATATGCCTTTAAAACAACAAATAATGTATCATCTCACAGTTCTGAAAGTTATAAGTCCAAGATAAAGGTGTCACCAAGGCCATGCTCTCTGTGAAATCTGTAGAGGAATCCTTCCCTGTCACTTTCCTCCTTCTGGTGGGTTACCTGCTATCACTGATGTCCCTTGGCTTCCAGATGCATTGCTCTAATTTTCCACCTTTACATGGCTTTCTCCCTGTGTGTTTCTGTCTTCCTGTGGCTGTCTTATTATCAGGACACCAGTCCTGTTGAATTATGGGCCCATACTACTCCAGTACAGTCTTCTTTCCACTCATCCTATCTGCAATGACCCTACTTCCAAACAAAGCTACATTCTATGGGTTAGGACCTCAACATATCTGTTTTGAGGGGACACAGTTTAACCCATAATACTTCTCTTCCACAATCTCAGTCTAAGCCACAACAATCACCTGGAATGCTGAGAAGGTCTCCAAATCACTCTTTCTGCTTCCATACTGACTCCGTGCCTCACAGCTAACAGGCACTTACACACACACAAGTCTGTCCCCACATAGAACGCCAAATCATTTTCAAGTTTAACTTCATTTATACCTATCCCCTATTTTAAATCCTCCAATGGCTTCTCAGTACCAGAATAATAAAACCCAAACTTCTTACAAAGACCTATTATTGGGCCCTACAGGATTGGGTCCTGCTGTCCAAACTCCTCTCATCCATTTCCCTTTGGGCCTTCTGGTCTTTGGACTGCTGTTGGGACATTTCAAGCTCACTGCTGTCCTAAAGTCTTTGCCCATGCTAATCTTTCTCTTGGAATATTTCCCTCCTTCTGCTATCACAAAGGCGTCATGTAATTATCGTTTCCTCTCTACCATATCCAATTTTCCCTCTCTACTGGATTATTCCCAAATAACTTACAAAAAGGCTTGAACATGGGAGAAAACATAAACGTACAGAAGACAAAGAAACCCACATCTCCTCCTTGATCCAGGTGGCACCTTATGTTTCCCTTCACTTTATGGCAAAACTCTTTGAAAGAGTTGTCTAGATTCAATACCTTCAATTCTTGTCTTCCCCATTCTTTTCCTCTTTCCCTTTGGAACTTTTCATTTAGAAAAGTCTAAAAAACACTCCTGTGCCCATCAACTTCAACAGTTTTTTAAATATATTTATATCTAAAAGATTCTGAGTATAGTTGACGCACCATGCTACATTAGTTTCAGGTGTGCAGCACAGGGATTCACAACCCTCTATGTTACACTGTCTCAACACAACTGTAGCTGCCATCTGTCACCTCACAACACTACTACGGCACAATTGACTATATTCTCTGCGCTGTACCTTTCATCCCCTGACTTGTTCATTCCTTACCTTGAAGCCTTACCTCCCACTCCCCTTCACCCTTTTTGCCAACTTCAACAATTATCAATTGTGTCCAATAGTGTTGTGCTCTGGATTATTTTGAAACAAATGCCCCATATCATACAAGTTCATTGTAAATATTTTAGTATGTACCTCTGAAGATAGAGACTCTACTTAAAAAAAATCAGCTACAACATCTAAACAAAATTAGCAAAAGTATTTTAATATCATCAAGTACTATCTGGTCTGTATTATTTCCCCAAAAGCATCAAAACAGAATTCTGTGTTCACTAAATGGCTGGTGTTGGCACTATTTCAGGATCTTTTTTAGTCCTGACCATGGCCTTGTTCCTACCTCTTCCATGGAATTAATTTTGTAATTTTGCTTATTTGGGGATGGGAGCAGTTTACAAATATAATTAGGTACATTCGCTCTAATATGTGCACAAAAGGAAAAGTGCCATGAAGGTCTACAAGTATGAAAATACATAAAGAAGAAGAGATAATTAAAAGAATGGAAAGTGTTCATAAAATGCATCATTCAGATAGTGAAAAGGCAACTCCTTATTTCAAGGATACTTACTATATCTGTAACTAATAAAACACTCATTTAGACAAAATTTTGTATAAATTTAGATTAGAATTTGTAAAAATTTAGATTTTTTTACGAATGAATAAAAAATGTACACAACATAAAAGTAAAGAGAGAGAGAGAGAGAGAGAGAGAGAGAGAGAGAGAGAGAGAGAAAGTATTAAATAGAACAGGCCCTTTGCTGAAAAGGATACCCAAATGGCTCATTAACATAGGAAAGGTACTGAACTTCCTTAGTCATCAGAAAAACACAACTTAATTGCTAATATGAAAGGTTGAAATTTAAAAGACTAACAAAACGAAGTCTTGACAAAAATGGTGAGAAACTCTCTCAAACACTATTCAAGGGGGTTTAAATAAAGTCTTTGGAAAACCAGAAATTTCTACTAAATCTGAATGTATGTATACCACTTGACCCAACCATTCCACTCCTTGGTGGATATTCACAGAAATACATTTGCAGGAGCACAAAGCTTGTCACAATCTTCACTGCGCTATTTTTGCAATAGCAAAAAGACAGAAACAACCCAAATGTTCATTAACAGTAAAATGGACACATTTTGATAAAATCGTGTAATAGGATACTCTACAGAAATTGGAATGAATTTGCTGCTCTTAAAAAACATGGATAAAACTCATAGATATAATACTGAAGAAAAGAAACCAGACACGAAACTCATGCTATAAGACGATGTTTATATAATATCCAAAACTAGGCAAAGTCTATCAATGGTGAGAAACACCAGGAGAGTGGATGCCTTTAGGGAAGGATTTGATGACTAGGAGAGGTTACAAAAGGAGCCCCTTGGGTACAGATAATGTTCTACTTCTTAAGGTGGTGCTTAAATGGATGTGTTCACATGGTGAAATGTGGGCTGTACATTTATCATTGTTCACTTTCCTTGTCTATATGTTACATTTGAATAAAAACTTAAAATGAAAATAAAAAGTAGTCCTGGTCTTTTGCAGGCAAGCACCAAGAATAGCAGGGGGGAAAAGATAGTAATTCTCAGCACAACAAAGACGATCATTTGTTAATGGAGAATGCGTTTTCTCTTTGGGGTCGGTTTAGACTAACATCCATCAACCTAAATGAATGCAGAGGGCATGGCCTTCAAAAACATGAGCAACAGTGTCAGGTATAACGCAGTATAGATTAAATGGGTAGCAATGTTTCCACACAAAACACAAAACCCAGTTACTTCCCCTTTAAAAACACTGTGCACATAACTCCCAGACCAATGGGTATCCACAGGCTACCATTGCTGGGACTATTTTGTCTGCAAGGATAAACAAAAACAAAAATATTTATGTTTTCACATGCCTTTTCTTTAACAGGTCTACTAGTATAGGAAATAGCAGGACTCTCTGTGATGCTTAACTGATGGGTATTGTAAAAGAAAATTCAACTGGAGAAGCTACAGTGAACCTGGTCCATAGGACTGGAGTCCATTTTTCTGGCTAGCAATCATGAGACTGTCCACCCTGTTGAAAACCAAGGAGCTATTTGACAATGCAGGATTTGGAAGGCAACAACGGATAGAAGTACTTCCTGTGGGAACAAGTATGTCTTCTCTTCAGAAGCCAAACTTGACTTCTGTTTTTAGGTTTGAAGAACTTGAGGGCATATCATCTTAGGATGGTGAACTAGAAGAGACCTTGGAGAAGCCAGGGGTCTTGGAATGATAAAGTAAAAGATATCCTGCTGATTAGCTAGTACCTTCTATCTATAGTAGGATGAGGAGATATATGTTTTAACTCTGATATGTTTGGTATATGAAAAAGAGCACCAGCCACAGAGTCAGAATCACAGAGCTCTGCCACTTACTAGGTGCTGTGTGACTAAGTTACTAGACCTTTCTCCATCTATAAAATGACACAGAATAACTCCCATGCTGAGTGAGGAGGCAGGAATCGTCGTGCACAAAAGAGATTTCAAGAAGTATCACTTGTTTTCCTTAGAATCCACTTTGAGCCCGTCTCTATCCCAGGAAGAACTAGGTGGCCCACTGTAAGGGAGTCATCTGAAAGGGGTTTCATGAAAGGACTATTTTGAGAGCATGAGCAGAGTTGAGGAAATGAACAACAGAAAGCAGTGCAGGGTTTAACAACAGCACAAAGTCTGTGACTCCTCCTAAGCCCAAATGGTCAGGGCCAAAAAAATGTTACTGGGTCAGTGACACAACTGGAGCCATAAGAGAGGGGTTGATAAGCAGGATCTGTGGACCCAGGGACACAGCCACCACCAGCACAGAGGCCTATAGGAAGAGTGCTAAGACAACAAGTATCTGAATTCCACTCCTCCTACCTTCATGTATCTGCTACTGGCTTCCCACTGGCTGAATCCAAGGGGAAGTCAGAGGACAAGAGAAAGTGGGTGATAGAAAAGCAGTTCGCCTCCCATGGTTCTAAACAGGGAAGACAAGAGCAGAGCAGATGCACATGTGGGACACACAAAGAGAAAGTCACTAGCAAATGACTTATTTTTGCCTCCATTCCCAGTCCTGCCACAATCAATTTTAGTCATTATTTGCCACCTGCCCCTACCCAATCCACAGGGGCTGGGCCAAGCTCCTGGGGTGATTCACAGTACCAAAATATTCAGCAGCCCCTGTGGTCACTGATTCATACTAGCAACTTTGTTTTGTTAATGTTTATTTATTTTTGACGGAGAGAGAGTGAGAGTGGAGGAGGGGCAAAGAGAGAGGGACACACAGAACCTGAAGTAGACTCCAGGCTCAGCACAGAGCCGAGTGCAGGGCTCAAACTCATGAACCACAAGATAATGACCTAAGCCAAAGTTGGACGTTTAATCAACTGAGCCACCCAGGTGCCCCGATACTAGAAACTTCTGAGTGTCTATTATCTCAGCTCCCCAATGATTCCTTCAGGTCTAGTGGTCCAGGTGAATTCTCCATGCCATGACCCAGAGCCTTTGAGGAAGCTACACTTCCCTATGGCCTGCATTTGGCCTCCATAGGTCATAATTATTTCCAGTGAAGTTCATGCCATCTTGCTAAGGCACACTCAAGAAACAAGTGTCCTCCAGCCTCTGGAACTACTAACCTTTGTCTACTTCTCAGTTTCCAAGCATTCTTTCTATCTATCTATCTATCTATCTATCTATCTATCTATCTATCTATCATCTATGTGTCTATGTATCTAACAACCAAGGACAGAAGATTTTCCTTCTCCTTAATCCATCAGCCTTATCATAATCTATAGTAAGTTTGAGCTTTCCTAAAACACCCAGAAAATCTTATTTTTCCAGCAGCTTTTATAAGACAATGAGGTGCTGAGGACCTGCATTTAAACCTAGAGTAGAAACATTCATCCTTTTCCTACCCCACCCGCCCACCGCACCCCACCTCACTTTTTTAAAGCCATGGCAGCATCTGTCATGCTCCTAAAACAGCTCCAGCTCCTTTCAGCCTCAGGGTATTCATATTTATTGTTCTCTCTTCTCAAACATGTCTCTAACTCAACACACATCCTGGTTCCTCTGCACACTTTGGCTCTCAGCACAAACGTCTTTTCCTCACAAAGGTCTTCTTCAGCAATCCTGTTTTAAAGTCTTATTTCTGCCAGCATCTCAAACCATCTTGTACATTTATTTACTGGTTCATTATTTTTCTCCTGCAACTAGAGGTCTGTCCTGTTGATCTCATTATAACACTTTATGCTGGCCCCAATTCCCAGCACATAGTAGGACTTAATACATATTAGTTGGGTGAATGAAGAAACGAGTGGATGTATCAGTAAGCCCATTTGGTGAAATGAATTATCATGAATTATCTTGCTCCACTGCCTTCCTTGGAGGGTTATTCTAAGGATCAAATGAGATAAATTACATGGAAAGGTTCAAAGTGTTCAGTGAATTTTTGTGTTATTCTACCAGTGGTGACTTCTTGCGAGTCTGCTCCTCTGACACCAGGATTGTGCAGCCCTTAAGCATTCATCTTTATTTCCTCAGAAGAGAAATGGCATGTGGGCTCTTAGATAAAGCATGAGAAAAAATCAAAGTGTTGTGGAAAAATTATATATTCCAGTTCTTTTGAATAGGAAGGCTCTCAAACTGTTAGTTCCTAAGAGATGTAGCTTTAAGTACCATTATGTAGACAGAAACAGCTGTATGGATATAATACACAGGGAAATACATACATATATACATACATTTGCACAATATCTATATAGACATAGAGAAATGAAAAATTTGGCAAGTACAAAACATAATAAAAATAATGAGAAAATAACATTCACAATCTCTTCACCCAAAGACAACTGCTACTGATGCTGTGGTAAAATTTTCTACCTCCTTTTATTTTCCCCTTCTTAAACTTAGGTTTTCTCACTTAGCTTTACAGTTTGTTTTCATACTATATTGCTTATGAGAACAATATAACTCACCAAGACTCTGGCTTCCCATTTTAATTAATAACTGGAATGCTCTTATTTAAGGCTCACACAAAATAGAGTACGAACTTGCCTTGCCTTCTTCTTCTTCCTCTTCCTTATCCCCTTGCTCCCTCTCTCCAGTTCTCCCCAGTCCTGGGCAGTGGCATATACTTGGAAGAATAGTTGATCTAGCAATGTTTGGTCTTAGCAGACTGCCATGTTGAGAATTTGCACTTGAGTAAACAGAACCCCCCCCCCTCCCAAATTATTATGACCCAGCCTTACCCAAGTCCTTGCTTAATCAAGCCATAAGCTGCTGAATAATATTCTCAGGATACCTATTTGTGTAGGAAGCAGAGAAAGAGGCAGGCGTCTGGAGCTGGGAAACAATAACCATAAAAGGCTAACATTTATGGAACACATCCAATGTCCCAGGTGCTCTGCTAAATCTGTGTCTATGGCCTGTCTTGAAAAATTCTCTCAGAATTCCTTGGTGATGATTACTATTCCTTTTCCTCATTTGATAGATGAGGAAACTTAGAGAGGTTAAGTAACTTGCCCAAGCTCACCGTGTACTAAGTGGTAAACCTGCAACTTGAACCCAGTGGTCTAACTTCAGAGCTTCAAGAGGAAAATGAACTTGGGGAGATGAAAACAACAACAACAACAGAAGAGAGATGAGTGCATGTGAAAACTGGTTTTACAGGAAGAAAAAAAGACAGTCTTGTACATTTTTATCCTTTCCTAAGAGCACAGACTTTATTATCTCTCTCTAAAGAGATATTTAGTTTAATAATAATATTTATTAGAGATATTTATTTTATAATAATATTTATTAGAGATATTTATTTTAATTAATCTAAGAGATTATTAAATTTGTCTCCAGAATGGAAGTGCCCTATTATTCAGAATGAGTTAGGGGCACCAGGACATAAGGCATTTTATGAAATGTACCTTCCTCCTCCATTGCCAACTGCTCTGCCCCCTATTCCCACCAGCTTAACCAATTTTTGTGTTGGGACAAATTTTTTTATTTAAATATAATTAACATACAGTGTCATAGTAGTTTCAGGTATACAAACAATGGTTCAAAAATTCTATACATTACTCAGTACTCAATGTAATAAGTCTCTTAATCCTTTTTATCTATTTCACCCAACCCCCACCCACCTCCTCTCTGGCAGGCACCGTTTGTTCTCTGTACTTAAAAATGTGGTTTAGGGGCGCCTGGGTGGCGCAGTCGGTTAAGCGTCCGACTTCAGCCAGGTCACGATCTTGCGGTCCGTGAGTTCGAGCCCCGCGTCAGGCTCTGGGCTGATGGCTCGGAGCCTGGAGCCTGTTTCCGGTTCTGTGTCTCTCTCTCTCTGCCCCTCCCCCATTCATGCTCTGTCTCTCTCTGTCCCAAAAATAAATTAAAAACGTTGAAAAAAAAATTAAAAAAAAAATGTGGTTTATCCTTGGTCTCTTTTTTTCTTTGTTTCTTCAACTTATACAACTCAATGCCACACAAACAAATAAGCTGACTTAAAGATCAGCTGGATATGCCTTTTCCAAAGACGACATACAAATGGTCGACAGACACACGAAAAGACGCTCAGCATCACTAGTTAACAGGGAAATGCAAATCAAAAAGGGTAAGAAGATATCACCTCACACCTGTAAGAATGGCTAAACTCAACAACACAGGAAACAACGGGTCTTGGTGAGAACGTGGAAACAAAGGTACTTTAGTACACTGTTGGTGGGAATGCAAGCTGGTGCAGCCACTGTGGCAACCAGTGTGGAGGTTCCTTAAAAAATCAAAAAGAGAAATACCGTATGATGCACTAATTCCAAACGGAAAGATCCACGCACCTCTGTGTTTATTGCAACATTATTTACAACAGCCAAGATGCAGAAGCAACCCCAGTGTCCATCCATAGATGAATGGATAAAGATGTCATACACACACACACACACACACACACACACACACACACACACACACAAATGTTGGAACAAATCTTATCTGAGCAGTCATGAGGGTTTTCCAAACAGATGAAAAGGACAAGGATTTCTTTTTCCTTCTTATTACTTTTCACAGATTCAATGAAGTCTTACCATTTCCAGGTTGATTAAAGTAAAACAAAACAAAACAATTATTCTTGTCAGAAGTTTGCTTCTTGTGGCACTTAAGGAATTCGGATGGTGTGGCAAGGCTTTTAAAATTCCTTTATTGTTGACACCCCTTCTGATGACTGATACGCTGTCAGAGTTCCATCTGCAAGCTGAGACCAAGAGTTCTGCACAGGCAGCAGGGCTCAGCAGTTAGGCAACTTGCCTTTCTACTTAGTGCAGGGCTGTTTGCGTCACCCCAGGACCACTGTGATGGCAAATTTAAGAGAAATTCTAAGAAAAGCGTACACATAAAGAAAAAGAGCAGTAGCACCTGTTCCAAAATACCCACGAAAGGTGACTGAATACACACAAACACTTGAGCTCACTAATTCAGTGTCTCCCTCACCCTCTAAAGATCTCTGATTCTATCTGTCTGTCTCTCTTTCACACACACACTCTTAAAGTCATATACAGTAAAACCTTGGTTTGTGAGCATAATTCGCTCCGGAAGTATGCTTGTATTTCAAAGCGCTTGTAATCCAAAGCGCTTGTATATCAAAGTGAATTCCAAGAACTATTTGCTCAGTTATAACCATGTGACATTTGGTGTCATGTATTTCTCGTATTGCAAGACGAGTCATTTTTTTAATGTTTATTTATCTTTGAGAGAGACAAAGGATGAGTGGGGGAGGGGCAGAGAGAGAGGGAGACAGAATCCCAAGTAGGCTCCAGGCTCCGAGCTGTCAGCCCAGAGCCTGGCGGGAACCTCAAATCCATGAATCCTTAGATCATGACCTGAGCCAAAGTCGGACGCTTAACTGACTGAGCCACCCAGGCACCCTGTGACATCACTCATTTATGAAGTTAAATTTTATTAGACATGTTTGTTCATCTTGCAAACACTCCCAGAACAAGTTACTTGTAATCCAATATTTTATTTTGTTAAAGTAAAAACACCATTTGTTTAAAATACTCATATCCTACCTTTAATAATTTTATTTCTTCTTTTAAAAATATGTTTAATCCAGATATTTCTTCACTATAGAGTGTGAATTACATGCTGTAGACAGCCTCAGAGGAGAAATGAGTGTATCTGTAGCCATATCATAACTATACATTTTTTAAAAAATTATTTTATGTAAGCTCTGTGCCCAACGTGGGTCTTGAACTCACAACGCAGAGATCAAGAGTCACATGCTCTATTGACTGAGCCACCCAGGTGCCTCTATAGCTGTATCTTTGTATAATTATTATTTTTTAATGTATAAGCCTTCCTTGCTATCTCAGATACATATGCCAAATTTCTAACTCTGAAGCTTTTGTTCAACCTGCCCATAAAGGCAGAAGACCATTCTCTATTATGTGTGTGAATCTCTTCTTGATTCTTATGCATGATTTAAAATCCAAGTCTTTCTTGGTGTGTATATATATGTGCACACACACACATGTGTGCGTCATGTTTTCCCAAGGGACCATATGCTTGGGGAGAACAGAATTCCACTGTATCACTCCTTACTCTTATATAGCTTCACAACACAAACATTATTCCTACAGGTAAAAGCCTGGTATAATGCTGCTAGCCAGAAAGGATGCAATTGTTAGTTTCAAATTTTTTTTTAACATTTATTTATTTCTGAGACAGAGAGAGACAGAGCATGAGTAGGGGAGGGGCAGAGAGAGACACACACAGAATCCGAAGCAGGCTCCAGGCTCTGAGCTGTCAGCACAGAGCCCAATGCGGGACTCGAACTCACAAACCGTGAGATCGTGACCTGAGCCGAAGTCAGTTGTTCAACCGACTGAGCCACCCAGGTGCTCCAAGGATGCCATTATTAGCACCTGTCTCATCTGCTAAGGCCAGCACTGTTAGGGAATTCAGTCCCGTGGAATACGTGCCATTGAGATTTCTCAGATGGGCTTTGTTAGAACATAACATCTATACTGAGAATAAAAGTTCCCTCAGTGATCCTCTGTGTTTCCCCAGTTAGTCTAATAGTGCCGGTGACGTCAATTTCAGTGAGTTCCAAATGCTATTTTAGGAAGTAGGTGACCCCTCCATCTCGCACAGATGGTGCGCAGGGTACAAAAAGGGAGTGACAACTGTCAAGGGAAGTTTTTAATGGTGTTTTTCTGATTGCATTTTGACACTTCATCTCTAACACAGTCTCTATGAAAAATAGTGGCAGATATTTTTGAAATTCATACTACTTTTACTGCTTTCTTGATGTATAATTTATTAATAATATAATTTGCATATAATAAACTGCAGATATTTAAAACATACACTTTGATTAGTTTTACATATGTATACACCAGTGAAACCATCACCATAATCAAGACACCAAAAATATCCATCGCTTCCAAAAGTTCCCTTGTGTACTTTTTCAGTCCATCCCTACCTCTGTCCCCATCCCCAGAAGCATTCTGTCACTACATATAAGTTTACATTTTCTGGGATTTTATATAAGTGGAATTATACATGAGTGTTCTATTTTTAGTCTGACTTCTTTCACTAAGCAAAATAATCTTGAGATTTCTCCATGTTGTTTTATGTATCTATAGTCCATTCTTTTTAAAAGTTGAATAGAATTCCATTGTATGATGCACACCATTTTGTTTATTCCATCACTGGCTGATAGACACTTTGACTGTTTCCCGTTTAAAGCCACTATGAACTTTTATGTCCAAATATTTGTGGTGACATAGAGTTTCACTTCTCTTGGGTAAATACCAAGGGTGGAATTGCTGTGTTATAGCATAGTTGTACGATAGCTTTAGAAGGAAAGAACCAAACTGGTTTCAGAGGCAGCTGTATCATTTTACATGCCCACCAACAATGTTTTGACAGTTCCAGTTGATCTACATTCTCACCAACACTGGGTATTGTCAGTCTTTTTCACTTTAGCCATTCTCAAGAGTATGAAATGGTGTTTCTTTGTGGTTTTATTTGTATTTCCCTGATGACAAGACAAACTGACCACCTTTTCATGACTTAATGGCCATAAACCTTCTTTTGTGAAGTGTCCGTTTATATCTTTGCCTATTTTTAAAATCTTTATTTTTGGCAGAGAAGAGAGAAGGAAAGAAAGATTGCATGAGTGGGGAAAACGTCCAGAGAGAGAGAGAAAGAGAGAATCTTAAGCAGGCTCCATGCTCAGCAGTGTGGAGCCTGACACAGTGCCCGATCCCATGACCCTGGGATCATGACCTGAGCTAAAATCAAGAGTTGGACACTTAATCCACTGAGTCACCCAGGTGCTCCATCTTTGCCTATTTTCTATTAGAATTTCCTTCTGCTTATTCTTGACTTGTAAGAATACTTTATGTATTTATTCCAAATACAAGTCCCTGATTTGATTTATGTATTTGTCATAATAGGATTAAAAATTTACTTTAGAGTATGTTTGACTACAATTGCTTGATCAGAGGTCAGAAATATTGATGAACAAGTAGAGGTTTTAAAATCATTCACTACATTTTTACGTGGTACCTTCTAAGTACCAAGAACTCTGTAGGCCCTGGTAAAAGAAATACTCCTGATAAAAATACTTCCTTTTAAGGAGCTCCTTGTTAAAGAGGAAACAAAGACATTAAAAAACACAAATCTACAATAGAAAAAAGATTCTATTGGGAGGGGAGAAGAGGGAGCTGTGAAGTCGTTCTGCCTTAACATAGAGGTCAAGGAAGATTTTGAGAAGGGATGCCATTTGTATTGGGCATCTAAGGATAAAAAGAAGTGCACCACATCCAAAGACTATGTAAAAAGAGTATAATCACAGTGAAATATTATATTAACATAGAATGATGAAGCATTTATTATTTGCATGGGAACATCTTAAACAAAAATGATACACATCACAGGAGGAATCCTGGATCATCTGGAAACAGCCCTACCAACATCAGTTGCGATGGGATTGCATTTCCCTAAAGCAGTGGTATCTTTATAGGAAAGGTACATGTTCCCTGATCCCTAGATAACTGCCTTGTATTAATTAGTACTCAGTAAGTATGCTAAATAATTTTACTATTAAGTAAATAACTGTTCAACTGAATTAACTAAATAAATGGATGTTTTAGCTCACTGGAGGGATTCAAAGATGATACAACAGAGACTTATTTTTACAAACTGGTAAAGTAGACAGGCCTTGTGCCATGAACATAGTGGGCATGAATACAAATGGGAAAAAAAAAACGTTCCCCCTTTCTAAAGCTTCCCTGGAGTTTCCATCCAGGGGGAAATAATTGTAGCCCCTGCTATTCCGCTATAGCAGTTTAGTCTTACCAGGTGATAAATGTCATCTTTCTATACAGGACTGTTTTGTTACAGACTGAGAGCTAATGCAGATAGGGAGCATATCTGTTCATCTTTGCATTTCCAGTATTTCTTGCAAATAGCTCAGTGCCTGGCATGCTTTAAATATTCCACAAATGCCTACTGTTTGGGGAGAAAATTAAAAATACTTAAATATAAAACTATGCTTAAACTAATCAGTGTCCTATTAGATGTACATACAATGTTCTGTGAAAGGTCAAAGGAAGAAGTGAATAATTACATCAGGCTGGATGAGGTAGCATTAGCAAGAGCTCTTAATGGAAGGGAAGGATTTGGGTAAGGTGTAATACAAAGAAAGAGAACTTCAAGTAAAGGAAACAGAGTGAGCAGAAATGGATATGGACTGAGTTTCTACATTAAAAGAGCCCAAATGGATTAGGCCAGCCCTAAGGATTCATTTATTAATTGATTCATCAAACAAATACGTATTCAGCACTAAAGGGAATTGAAGGCCATGAAAACACTTTGGCAGGGAAGAATGCCTACCCCTACAGACTAAGCAAGCAAGCACACTGGTTTGCCAAAGCTCCACAGTTGTCAAAAGTAGACAAGGTTCAATGGATCCAAACAAGACAGTTCATTACCCATGGCACAGCAAAGAGCAGTAGCATCTGCATGGTTGTGGTGGTTCCCCTGACCCAAAGTCCCCCTGTCCCAAAGATGTCATGCAATGGACACATATGACAGCTACACGCACAGTGGGTTATGGTACCACACGGGCACCCACAGCTCAAGGCTCAGCACATTTTGTAGCAAGAAAGCAAGCAAAAAGTCCCACTCCTCCAGGGAGCAAGTCATCTCAGGCAGTGAGGATACAGCTGCCTTGACCTACTTACCTGCCCATATAACTAGCTACAGGAGTGGCTCAAAGGCAGAGGATGGTTAGGCTTTGCAGCTGACATACTCAGTAAAGATATGCAGGGATCTACCTGGCTCACAGTGGATGGCCTCCCTCAACCTACATGAAGGCCAGAGTAGAAGTCTGGCTTTTCATCTATAGGTAATAAAGACCTGCTAGAAAGTTCTGAGCAACCAGAAGATTAGAGAAGGGCTGCCCTTAGGAGTGGAGAGGAGGAGCCCAGTGAGAGAGCTCAGTTAGAAAGGGGCTGTGATGGGTCACTGTTCAGCAGAAGCACGGGAAAGGAAGAGGGAGGAGAGATTTCACAGCAGTTCCAGGTTCCTGCAGTTATCTGGCTTGTGATGGTGCTTAGTGTGAGAAAAGTAAAGGACACAGGATAAAGGGTGAATTGGGGAAATTGGGGCCACGTGGAAATGTGTGGAGGCTGGAGAGAAGAAAGGAGGTGGGAAGAAGAAATGACAGGTCTATAAGTCAGTAAGACTAAAACCACGAGTTATCCAAACCACGCTATTTTATCCCCTTACAGTTCTAAGGCAGATAGACATCTGGCCTGATATCATCCTGGGAAGCTGATGCAACAGCTCAAACTTCAGCTTCGGCCTTGCCCACGTGCCCTGTGATGTGTAGTTCTTCCACGTCCAGCCACTTCCCCACCAGTCGAAATCCCCCTACTAAGCAATGGAGCACAGAGAACCCTTGAGCGCTTCAAACGTCAATAAGGCCTTAGGGTCATGCCACCCACTCAGTGTGGTGGATTTTTCTGTCCTGGCCTCAAAAGTATTTTATTTTTCCACTCTTGGCACTGTCTGACCAAGAAAACAGATATTCCTGTTTGCCTCTTGTTTGGTTGTTTAGGTTTTGTTTTGTTTTGCTTTGTTTTGTGTCTTTGTCCCCCTGCTGGTGAATCTGTCTTTTAACAGTTTCATTTGTGTCACTCTAAAGAGTGAATCTGGGAAATGGTTTTCCCTATTCACATGGAAATTACAGAGCCATTCGCCATCACTTAGGAGCTGACAGGTGAAACCCACAGCAGAGATCTGTTCAGAATTATTCTACAGACAATGAGGACTCTAAGAGGGCCTTGCTTCCTATTTTTATGCTGTCCTTATTTTTTAACAACAACAACAACAAAAAATCTGGCAATTGGAACTTAAAGTGGAAGATTAAACAGTATTTGTCATAATAAACACAGATGGGGAGGACTTTTCCGTCCTTCACTTTGCCTGCAGGAACTTGCACAACTGCAATGTTTTTGTATTTTCCTACACAAGAAAGAACTAAAGTCAGGGCATTTAATTTTGACCTTTATTTCAGGACTGTCTTTCTTGAAGAGTCTTAGCAAAAGTCTTACTTTTAGGTACCTACACTAGATTGATTTCTCTGAGATGGGGAAACAATGTCTAAGGGACTCCTTTTTTCAGAATGTAGGGTAAGGTAATAAGATACATGTCATGTCTTAGCCATTATTTGGTACAGTTTATCAAAACTATACCCATTAAGAAATGAGCACAAATAGTCCCGAGTGAGAGAAAGATCTAGAAGATCTGCATTTTATTCTGAGTAACAGCACTGACCAGCCCCTGGCAAATCAGTTAATCCTTCTGACCTTTGGTTTTCCTCTGTCTTCAAGTGGGAATAAAACTACTTGGCCGTCTGCTTCACAGGAGTACTAAACGATCAGAAGACGGAATATAAGTGAAGTGCTTTGAAGGATTGTGAAATTGATTTCCAGGAACTCTAAAAACTGAAGGTGATAATGCCTGTTTTATGTACTTTACTGCAAAAAAAAAATTATTTTAGGTTTGTGTTGTACTCCTGAAGTAAAACACATTCGGCTAGTTCTGAAAATAATTTTTTCCTAAGTGAATGATAGGACGGAAGTCCAAGAAAAAACAGAGGTCACTGCTGTCCTTTTCCAATATTAATTTTCTAGGTGGTGGGTAGATCCAAAAATAACCCAGAGGAGAAAGAGAGAGAGGCTAATGGATGTGCATGAGTGCTGGGAGGTAAGAAGCATGCAGGGATTAATCTCTGGACTTGCAAAAAGGTAAGAGGATCATCTTGTTTGCCCGATTAAGGCATTATAATGTGTGTTACTGTCTGACATACCGAGACACCAAAATTCATAAATGTTACATTAACAATCCTTTATTTGAAAATGAGGGCATGAGGTCTTTTTTCTCCCCAGTTCTTTCTGTTACCCTTCAATTTCCCCATGGGTCCACACTGAACAAGATTTGAGACTGCCCATCTATAAAAGAGAGTGTTTGCAACATGTTGCATAGTTAGGAGAAAATAAAGACCTGAAAATAAATATTATTGATTTAAGCTGCCATTTGGCCACACTGTCCCTTGCTGTGGAGAGCAAGATTACAAAGGGATTACAAAGGAGTCAAACTTAACTTTGAGGGTCATAGATATGTTGGCAATCTTTATGGCCATGATTATTTCACAGACTCATTCATATGTCAAAACTTATACATTCTACACTTGTTCAGTTGATGCATGTGTATCTTAATAAAGCTATTGACAGTAATATCACAATTTTTAAAAATAAAAAGTTATGTAACATTACATATCACACCTGTCAAAGTGGCTAAAATCAAAAGCCCAAGAAACAAGTGTTGGTGAGGACGTGAAGAAAAAGGAAACCTTTGCAAACTGGTGCAGCCACGGTGGAAAACAGTGTGGAGGTTCCTCAAAAAATTAAAACCAGAAATATCATATGATCCTGTAATTCCACTCCTGGGTGTTTACCTAAAGAATATGAAAACACTAATTCAAAAAGGTACATGCACCCCTATGTGTACTGCAGCATTATCTACAATAGCCAATTATGGAAGCAACCCAAATGTCTATCTATAGATGAATGGATATTATACAGCCACAATGGAATATTCCACAGCCACAAGAAAGAATGAAATCTTGTCATTTACAACAACATGGATGAATCTAGGGGATATCATGCTACGTGAAATAAATCACAGAGAAAGACAAATACCATATGGTGTCAATTATATGTGGAATTTCAGAAACAAAACAAGGGAAAAAAAAAACAATCCAAAAAACAGACTCTTAACTAGAGAGAACAAACTGATGGCTACCAGAGGGGAGGCGGCAGGGGGTGGGACGGGTGAAATAGAGAATGGGGATTAAATACCACACTTAACATGATGAGCACTGAGGAATCCATAGAACTCTTAAATCACTATTTTGTGCACCCAAAACTAATATAATACTCTATGTTAATTATGCCAGAATTAAAATTTTTAAGAAGCTATGTAACTTTATAATAAATTATTCTTGGGTGCCTGGGTGGCTCAGTCGGTTGAGCGTCCGACTTTGACTCAGGTCATGATCTCATGGTTTGTGAGTTCGAGCCCCGCGTCGGGCTCTGTGCTGGCAGCTCAGAGCCTGGAGCCTGCTTCGAATTCTGTGTCTCCCTCTCTCTCTGCTTCTCCCCCACTCATGCTCTGTCTCTCTCTCTCCTTCAAAAAATAAATAAATAAAAAACATTAAATATATATAATGAATTATTCTTAGAGGGAAGTCAGTAAGACTATTATTTTCTCATCTAGTGAAATGTAAGTTTTCTTTACCTTTTAACAATTTAAAGGCATTCTTAAATGATATTTTATTTACCAAAACTTATTTTTCTTTTACATTTATACTAGTTGTCTCCTGTTGCCCATTTGAGTGACTGATTAGTCTATTAGTTTTCTCTTGTTGCATAACAAATGACCAAACATTTAGTGACTTACAGAAACATGTACTGTTTCATAGTTTCTATAGGTCAGAAACCCAGGCATGGCCTCAATGGGTTCTCTACTCAGGATCATACAAAGCTGAAATAAAGTGAATAGCCAGGGCTACAATCCCCTCCGGAGCTGAGAGCCCCTCTTTCCAAGTTCATTCAAGTTGTTGGGAGAATTCAGTTTCTTGTGGTTGTAGGACTGAAGTCCCATTTTCTGTCTGGCTGTCACCTGGAAACCATTCTCGCATCCTAACTGTATAGCCCCCCCCATGAACAGTAGACAATGGGACTTTTTGTTAATTCCAAGTCCACAGCAGCTGCTCCTGTGTCTTTTAAGCATATGCTTGATTGTATCAGGCACAGCCATGAAAAACTCCTTTCTGATTAACTGCAAATCAGTTTATGAGGAACCTTCAATTACAGTCTACAAAATCCTCTTTTCTTACAATTTTTTTTTTTAATTTTTTTTTAACGTTTATTTATTTTTGAGACAGAGAGAGACACAGCATGAACGGGGGAGGGGCAGAGAGAGAGGGAGACACAGAATCGGAAGCAGGCTCCAGGCTCTGAGCCATCAGCCCAGAGCCCGACGCAGGGCTCGAACTCACGGACTGCGAGATCGTGACCTGAGCCGAAGTCGGACGCTCAACCAACTGAGCCACCCAGGCACCCCAAAATCCTCTTTTCTTTAAACTGTATGGTAATCATTGCAGTGATAGCCCATCATATTCACATTCCCTGCTCTCACTCAAGAAGAAGGGGTTATGTACAGGGCATGTGCACCAAGGAACGGGAATCTTGGAGGCCATCTTAAAATTCTGCCTACCCAAATTATTTGTAACTAAAGCAAGATTTTACACTTTTTTATACAAACTTTCTCTTTTTCTTCCATGCCTGGGTTTCACGTATTAAATATTCATTCTAACTTAGTTCGTCGTCTTTGGTAGAAGCAAAACAGTAAAAACAACGAAATGACACAAGGAACAAGGAATGCTGAAGTGTGAGACTAGAAGTTAAGTCTGGTCAATGGACGCTGCGGAAGTTTCCAAACTGCTGGCATGGGCATTCTGTGCACATGTAAAGTGGCTTTAACTGAGAAGATAATCAGAAATCCATGGCTGTAAATAAGAGACAGTACCAGGGAAAGCCAGAAACAGACACCAGCAGTGATCCAGTAGGCGCAGGTTTCGCTAAGAAATAATGATTTTGCCTAGTAAAAGAGGCTACCAAGTAAACGTCACAATATCCAGAAGCACACTACAATATAGTTTTTAGGGGACAAAGAGATTGGAAAAAGTGCTTTATCTTCATACATCACACCATCAGGTGCGTAATGTTAGGCAACACAGCCAGGCAGATAACTGATTGGTCAACGTGCAGATAGGTGTTCTGAGCCCAAACTTAAGCTCCTGGGGAAGTGCTATTGGCAAGCACAAGTAAGTGTGGGAGGTATTGGGAATAGACTAAAATATTAGGGACATTACCAAAAAAGGGAACAAGGGGAGCTCAGATGAATGGGCAGAAGGAAAGATTAGAAAGCAAGAACTAGCTTAGGAAGTCAAACATGGGACCCACATGCTGAGAATAAGGGTCTGGACACAGACAGCTGTGTCAGTCAGGAGAGGTTATGCTATGTTGCAGTAACAAACAATCCCAACATCTACTACAATAACAATTAATTTCTTCTCACACACTCTTGTGGACCTAGTTATCTTTCTTTTTTTTTTTTTTAATTTTTTTTTTTTAACGTTTATTTATTTTTTTTTTTGAGACAGAGAGAGACAGAGCATGAACGGGGGAGGGTCAGAGAGAGGGAGACACAGAATCTGAAACAGGCTCCAGGCTCTGAGCTGTCAGCACAGAGCCCGACGCGGGGCTCGAACTCATGGACCGTGAGATCATGACCTGAGCCGAAGTCGGACGCTTAACCCACTGAGCCACCCAGGCGCCCCCCTAGTTATCTTTCTAAAGCAACTATCCTCCATGCAGAAACTCAGCAGTTTGGGCTGATAGAGCCTCCACTATCGTGTAGCTAAACTATCCTTTTTATGGTTGAGGACAGCTTGAAAAACATGAAAGTAAAGGACATTATTTCTGACCACATTATGTTGCCTGAAATAAGTTATGTGACCATTCCTCTCCCTGTAAGCCTGGCAATTTTGATGAAGAGCACTATTTTTGACCACAAAATCTGGTTATAACATAGAAGCTACCTAACCCAGGCATTTAGAGCAAGATTCTGGAGCCAAAATGTCTGGGTTTGAACCCTGACTCTTCTTCACTAGCAGTGGACCTTGGGTAAGTTTGCCTTACCTTCTTCATCTTAAAATGAGCAATATTACCTACTTCAAAGGAGTGTTATGAGTACTAGGTAAGTTAATGTCATGTGTTTATTAGTATGTAGTAAGCACTATGTGAGGACCATCATTATTAGAGAACAAATATAGGGACCCAGCAGTTGGGCCAGAAAGAGGCAGATTGTCAGTGGAACTGATGGGCAGTTGCAGTCAGTTTTTGGCCACTATATCCCTATTCAGTCTATCATTTCACTTCTTCTTCAACTGTTACACTGTTCACAACTGCCATAGCCCATGCTATTGCGTCTTCCTCCCGATAACTTTTATGTCTCATTCTAGATGGCAGTTCTATAAGCTGTTCTGGAAATCCTAGAAATACTGCCTATCTCCTCCGAGGGTAGGAACAAAATAATAATGAAATAAATTAAAATAATTTATCAACTGTACTAGGCAGTGTGCTTGGATTTTATATATATATATATACATACATATATATATACACATATATATATATGTATATATATACACACACACACATGTACACACACACATACACACACACACACACACACATATTGCCCACCTACTTGGTAGGAATATACCAGTGAACAAAGTAAAGTGCCTGCCCTCATGGAAGTTACACCAGTGTGAGTACCTATGTAAAAGGTATTATTATGAAAGTGTATATTAGAGACGTTAAGCAACTGGCCCAAAATTTCACCACTAGTTCACATCAGAATCAGTATTTGAAACCAAGCCCATTTAATTCCAGCACCTACTAATAACTGCTGGATAATATTTTCTCTGGGTTCCATTAAGCCATTTGGAAATAACTCTCTAGTAGGACGAAGTACATAGCTGCAGAGTAATTATTCTGCTTTCTTAATGTCTCCCCAAAGAAACTGTGAGCTCTTCAAGGACATGTACAATACTGAATCTAATAAATTAATTGTGACTTGTTAAAGCCTTCAAAATGATTCCAGGTTTGAGAACTGGGTCTACCAGTTAGCTTCAATGAAGTAGAGACTGGAAGTGAGTTAGGGGTGGATCTGTACATAGAGGGATGAGCTGCAGGAGGCTAAGAAAATGTGGGAAATAAGGCTGCCATCTGACAGGTTACTTTAGGCCAAAATGTACAGAAAGCAAGTCTATCTTGGAATTTTGGCCTTTCATTGTTGTGTATCTTTACCCCATCCTGCAGCCCCTCTTTCCAGATAGGCTAAACTCTTTACAAGGAAGACATTGTTGATGACAACAAAAGGATCCCTAATAGTAGAGAAGTATATATAAAATAAAGAAGCATTCCAGACTCCCAAGCTGGTGGGTAGATTGTTTCGAAGGAAGGAAAGAGGAGGAAAGCTTCCCAGCAACTTTAAGTTGCAATGCATGGGCAACCTCTCTTCCTGGCTGTAGGTGAACCCAGAGAACAGGCACAACCTCCACCAAAACAAGGTAGAGGTGGTGTGTAGGTGTGTATGTGTGCTCTCTAATGACTAACATCCTCCTGTTTGCTATTGCTGCAGAGTGTTACCCTTAGCAGCGGTGATTCCCCTATAGCTATTGGTGAGTCACCTACAAACTAGAAACTCTCTTGGGCAATCATTCGTGGTACTTTGCCTGGCTGAATTCTTCCATGAGTGGTCTATACAAGACTCTTTATAAGGCTAGGATGAAAAATGAAGAATCAAGAGGATGAAAATGCAGAGATTCCAGACAGGATAAGCCAAACATATGTCTTTCATGCTGTACCTAAAGAGCTCTGTGATTCCCTAGTAAGAGGAGGGTGGTTATGATGTTTGATAGCAAACTCACGCTGTATGTATGATCTATAGGTTTCTGTGTGTATATTGTATGTATCCACCCAGTAGATGATCTTGTGTACCTATCATCCAGTATATGCTACTGCCAGCCCCTACTGGTTCACAGGAGTGGAATGTTCACATTTCTTTGTAACTCCACATTCAGCGATATTACTGTGGTTGTTTGAAATTGGCCACAGTGGGAACACTTACACAGTAGATTTTTGGCAAGCACTAGAAATTAGGGTTTTTCTTTTCTTTTCTTTTCTTTTTTTTGGAGAGTCAGTTATTAAACATTTACCAGCATACCACTAGGCAAATTCATCAGTATATGTACAAGTATATGCATATATATATATATACATATATATATATAGGCAAGTATGTATATGTGTATAGATACATGTGTATATGAGTAGAGGCATACATATTATATCATCAGTGAAGGCTTCTTCCAACTTAATTCTATAGTATGAGTTCATTCCTCAAAAATATGGTAGTTATCAAAATATTTTAACTTAAATGGACCTCCCTGCATAATATAAAAAGATAAATATATGCATATAACAAATTTTTTCTATAATTACCCTGTAGTGGACAAAGATCAATGGTAGTTATGAATACATATTTAAAATAAGAAAATCTCAACTGACCATTATAAGTAAGATCACACGCTCAGGGTGAGTATACAATGTAAGAAGTACTGTACCTCTGTAACAGAAACAGTAAACCCATTTGAAAACTCAGGTCATTAATGTTTCAACATTCTGTACCTTTAAAAACAGGGTTAATGGTGTCCAGGGCTCTATCTCCACCAGGAAGTCAGCGCCCACGGTAAGGAAAGATGGGTTTCTGCCAATGCTACATGCAACCTGGTAGGCCCTGGAGTTGCTGTTGGGCAACCAGACATCGGAGCCAGGTGCTTATGACTTTCTCTAATGACTTGTCAACACAAGTAATTGGCCCAAGCTCCAGTGACTCTCAACAATGGAAGAAAACTCTCTGCAAATAGGGGAGGGTGAGGAGAGAACTTAAATCAAACTTGAAGCTTAGGACCTGCCAGATTTAATCCCTTCTTCTCTCCACTGACAGAGCTAATGAGTGGATTGCAAGATTTTACACCTTACCTCTGCTGTTTTAAATACCTCAGATAATAATAGAAATACATTTATATAGTGCTTTATATGTGTTGGCTCATTTAATCCTCACATCAATGCAAGAAAGAAGTATTAGCCATGTTTTACAGCTGTGGAAACAGAAGCTCGGAGGGATCAAATGACTTCTCTGAAATCACACAGCTGGTAAATGAGAGGTCTTCCAATTCCAAGCTCAGTGCTCTTTCCTCTACATTTTCCCGGTGGTTGATGAACTGACATGGAATCCTGCTTTTTGGCAACAAGAGGAAGTCAGTCATCAAATGCAAGTAAGGTGAGAAAAATTTAGGAGCAGGTGTTCCCCAGACCAGGCCTCACTGGATTTTGCCCCTGCCTCTTCCAATCTTCAGTGTTCCCCAAACCAGAACCAGTTATCAAAACGTGAGAACTCTGAAATTCAAATGCTCATTCACACTCATGCAGAAATTAGCTGTAATAACTTAAACTATTAGCCTGTCTATAATTTCACTTTAGAGGTTACTAAAGCCTTAAACAAGAGGAATAGCATTTGGGCAAGTGGTAGACATCAAGTGTGTGGCTCCAGAGCTAGAATACCTACAGTGCTAGCTATAAGTATTTACATTAACTAGCATCATTTACATGAACGGCTTAATTTCTGTCATCGTAACCTAGATGTGCTAGGAAAAGAGTCCTGTTAATGGCTTCTGCAGATCTGCCCACAGACCTGCCTAGTTCCTTCCAGCATCCTCACCTCAGCAGATAAATCAATGGTCATAGTTCTCACAGAGATGAATTAATATTTAGACTCCTATTTTGTTCAGTGGTGTCATAAAAGTCTTCTTAGCATCAACGTCAATCTCAGATATTTGGATTTTTTTTTTCTGTCCCTGCCTTCCTCCTATACACAAGGATTCAAGAGATATAAATTAGGAGTTGCATGTGAGATGGTGATACTTGATTCTATTCCTGCCCACCCTGTCCTTTCAAACTGGAACATGATTGCTTCTTTTAGTAATAGAGTGGATTGGGGTTGTCATTTAGATAAATGCAATATGGTTTCACACCAGGTCCATTTTAAGTGAGTAAGAAGGAACTCCCAAGAAGTATCTCCAACGAAGGAGAATGTTGGTGCTTTGATGTCATGCCAAAGACTACATTTTTGAAAACCAAGGTTTTCATGGCAAATCCAGGAAGCAGAATCTCTTACTGTCATGAATAAATATGTACCATGTAGCATAACAAAAGCAATGCACGCCTGATATTAAATGGAGTCCTTGTTCTCTAGTGGCATCTTCAATCACAAACCTAATCAGGCATGTCATCTATTCTGAAAGAGTCTAAAGAGTTTGCTAACCACAGCTTGATTGTCTTTCCATTTTGTGGGAGTGGAGAGCTGCATTTTTGGAAGCCTCATATATAAAGCTATTCTACAGTTTCTTTCTTTCTGTATAAAACCCCCTAAAACCCTTCTGAAACATGTGGACTTATATGAGATCACATTAAAGATAAGGTAAGAAGAATCACATTTTTCAAATATTTAATTCCACGGAAAAGAAGTAAAGAAGATATTTCCAAGCCAGGGAGAGTATGTGGAAGAAAGTTGTTAGCAGAAAAGCAAAATAGGAAAATGTGGTCTGTGTTGAAATTGACTAGGTCCAAGGAATCTAAAAATAGTCACTTAAACTTGGCTCATGTAGACTTCCATAGAAAACTTGTGCCTAAATTTTGTTTGAAATGTAATACTGACAGTAAATTAAATGTAGCTACATCTAACCCTGAAAGGGTCTCCACAGTAAATACTCACTGATGGCTGATGCATGGTATTTTCACATAATGATTAGAAAAACTATCAGAAAGCTTCAGCCCAGTAAGTTCAGAATCATCTTGGTTACACACAGGATGAAATTTTATTACATACAAGTACTTTTTCAAAATTATATGAACATCTTATGTAGAATTCAGAGTCCAGAGATGAACACACATATTACTGGCCAACTGATTTTCAGGAAGTGCACCAAGACCATCCAACAGAGGGAAAAAATAGTTCAATAAATGGTGCTGGGACACCTGGGTGGATATCCACACAAAAGAATGAAGCTAGAACCCTACCTCTACTACCTACAAAACAAACAAACAAACAAAACTCAAAATGGATCACTAACCTAACACATAAGACCTGAAACTATAAAACAATTAGAAGAAAACATAGACATAAATCCTGATGACCCTGGATTTGACAACGACTGCTTAGATATGACACAAAAAGTCCAAGTAACAAAAGAAACAAATAGACAAATTTGACTTCATCAAAATTGAAAACATTTACACGTGAAAATATATTCTCAAGAAAGTGAAAAGACAAGCCTACAGAATAGAATATATTTGCAAATAGTATCTCTGATATAGGGTCAGTGTCTAGAATACAAAACTAACTTTTACAAGTCAATAATAAAATGGCAACACAACTGAAAATTTGGCAGACAATAGGAACAGACAGGCCTCCAAAGAAGCTATATGAATGGTCAAAAAACACTTGAAAAGGAGCCCAAAAACTTGAGTCACTTGGGAAATGCATATCAAAATCACAATGAAATGCTACTTCACACCTACTAGAATGGCTAGCATCAAGAAAAACAATGAAACGTAAGTGTTGGTAAGGATACAGCAAAATTGAAAACTTTTTCCATTGTTGGTGGGAATATAAAATGTTATAGCCATCAAGGAAAACCAATGGATCAAATTCTCTAAAAGTTAAACATACAATTATCCCATGACACAGCAATTACATTCCTATCTACATACCCAAAAAGAATTGAAAACAGGTACTCAAACAAGTACCTGTACATAATTGATCATAGCAGCACTATTCTTAACAGTCAAAACCAAAATGTTCAATAACAGATGAATGAATTTTTAAATGTGGTAAGTCTAAGGGTGCCTGGGTGGCTAAATCAGTTAAGCGTCCAATTTTGGCTCAGGTCATGATCTCACAGTTCATGAGTTCGAGCCCTGCATCGGGCTCTGAGCCTGCTTCGGATTCCGTGTCTCCCTCTCTCTCTGTCCCTCCCCTGCCCTCACTCTGTCTCTCTCTCAAAACTAAAATAAACATTAAAAAAAATAAAAATGTAGTAAACCTATATATTAGAATATTATTTAGCAATAAAAAGAAATAAAGTACTGATATATGCTACAACATGAATGAACTTTGAAAACATTATGCTAAGTGAAAGAAATCAGACACAAAAGGTCACATCTTGTAGGAGTCCATTTATGTGAAAGATCCAAAAAAGTTAAATACATAGAAATAAGAAATAGATTGGTGGTTGCCAGGTTGAAGAGAGAGTAACATGGGGATTAAGTGTGGGGTTTCATTTCAGGGTGACAAAAATGTTTTCAAATTAGAGACAGTGGTTGCACAACACTGTGAATGTACTAAATTCCACAGAATTGTTCACTTCATAATGGTGAATCTTATGTAAATTTAACCCCAACAGATAATTCTATGGACAACAGTCAGGAAATCCTTGGGATTTCTCTTAAGAGCCAATGGTCATTATAAATCTAACTTCTAGTCATATCACTTTTCTTTACTTTCTCCTATTATTCTGTTTGTCTTTTTGTTCAGTGGTATAATTTTTTGTTTTCCTTTGACTCCGCTACAAGAGTGCCAAACATAACCAACACACACCAATGACAATACACTCTATCCCTCTGGATAGAATCTTCACCATCTTCCCCCCCCCACTGTAAATGGAGTTTAGATATCCTCACTAAAGTAGATATTTATTGTTTTGTTTGTTTAGAATAGCACCATCCATTCCTACCACTATATCTAATGAGGGTTTCTTTAAACCGATTGGTTCTAGCAGGAGCTGGAAGTCATAGCATCCAGGCTACTTTTCTCTTCCTTGTCTCTACCATAAAGTCACTCATATTACTCAGTATGGGCCAGGCTTAGGCACAGTTCAAGAATAGGCACATGATCCAAGTCATAATTATCAGATGACTTCTCCAAGATTTGTTAAATTCAAGCTGGAAGAAGAGAACCCTCTTCTCTTTGGCCAGCAAGACATAAGTATGAAGTTGACAACAAAGCTGGACATATCACTCTCCCAGATTTCAAGATACACTATGAAGCTACAGTAATTAAAACAGTATGGTACTTGCACAACAACAGTAACAGATCAATGGAACAGGATAGAGACCCCAGAAATAAGCCCACACTTCTATGGTCAATTCATCTTCAACAACGGAGGCAAGGATATATATATACAATGAGGAAAAGACAGTCTCTTCAAAAAATGGTGTTGGGAGCCAAAGCATAAGAGACTCTTAAAAACTGAGAACAAACTGAGGGCTGATGGGGGTGGGAGGGTGGGGAGGGTGGGTGATGGGTATTGAGGAGGGCACCTTTTGGGATGAGCACTGGGTGTTGTATGGAAACCAATTTGACAATAAATTTAATATATTTAAATAAAAAAATGGTGTTGGCAATACTGGACAGCTACATGGAAAAGATTGAAAGTGGACCATTTTCTTACACGATACACAAAAATAAACTCAAATTAGATTGGAGATCTAAATGTGGAAAGTGAAATCATAAAAACTCAAATGAAAACATAAGCAGCAATCTTTTGTACATAAACCTTAGCAACATTTTTCTGAATATGTCTCTTCAGGAAAGGGAAACAAAAGCGAAAATAAATTATTGGGGCTACACCAAAATTAAAGTCATTTTCACAGTAAAGGGAACCGTCAACAAACAAAAATGCAATGTACTGAATGGGAGAAAATATTTGCAAATGATATATCTAATAAGGGGTTAATATTCAAAATATATAAAGAATTGATACAACTAAAAAAAATAGCCTGATTTAAAAATGGGCAGAAGACATAAAGTGACATTTTTCCAAAGAAGGCATAGAGAATGCCAAAAGAGACATGAAAAGATTCTCAACGTCAGTCATCATCAAGAAAATGCAAATCAAAACCACAATGAGATATTACTTCACATTAGCTGTCAGAACAGCTAAACTCAAAAACACGAGAAACAACAAGTGTTGGTGAAGATGTGGAGAAAAAGGAACCCTTGTGCACTATTGGTGGGAATGCCAACTGGTGCAGCTACTGTGGAAAACAGTATGGAGGTTCCTCAAAAACTTAAAAATAGAATTAACGCATGATCCAGTTATTCCATTACTTAGTATTTATTCCCACCCCCTCAAAACCCCTACTAATTTGAAAAGATATCTATAGCCCTATGTTTACTGAAGGATTATTTACAATAGCCAAGACATGAAAGCAACCCAAGTGCCTATCAACAGGTGAATGAATAAAGAAAATGTGGTATAGGAGTTCCTAGGTGGCTCAGTTGGTTAAACATCCGACTCTTGGTTTCAGCTCAGGCCACGATCTCACAATTCTTGAGTTGAAGCCCCGCATTGGGCTCTCCACTAATCGTGTGGAGCCAGCTTGGGATTCTCTCTAGCCTGCTTGGGACTCTCTCTCTCTCCCTCTCTCTCAAAATAAATAAACTTAAAAATAAAAAGAAAATGTGGTATGTGAGGAGAGAGAGAGAGAGAGTCAGAGACAGAGACAGAGAGAGAATGGAATATCACTCAGTCTTAAAAGAGAATGAGATCTTGCCATTTGTAACAACATGGATGGACCTAGGGGGCAGATGTTAAGTGAAATAAGCCAGAACCGGCAAATACCATATGATTTCACTTATATGTGGAATCTAAAGAAAAACAAAACAAATACACAAACGAACAAAACAGAAACAGATTCATAAATAAAGAAAACAAACTGGTGCCTGCCAGACAGGAAGAAGATGGAGGGAAGGAAGAAATAGATGAAGGGGATTAAGAAGTTCAAGCTTCCAGTGATAAAGAAGTCACGGAGATGAAAAGCACAGCAGAGGAAATATAGTCTATAGTACTGTAATAACACCAGACAGTGACAGATTGTGGTAGACATTGCAGAATGTATAGAATTGTCAAATGGCTATGATGTACAGCTGTAACTAATGTAACATTTATGTCAACTATATTTCAATAACAATTTTTTTTTAAAAGAAAGTGGAAAAGGAGCACCTAGGTGGTTCCGTCGGTTAGGCATCCCACTCTTAATTTAGGTTCAGGTCATGATCTCATGTTCATGGGATGGAGCCCCATGCTGTCAGCGTGGAGCCTGTTTGGGATTTTCTCTCTTCCTCTCTGCCTCTCACTCTTTCTCTCTCTCTGTCTTTCAAAATAAATAAATAAATAAACATAAAAAAAAAACGTGGAACAACTGGAACGCTCAGATACTGCTACAGAACTTTGGGAAACTGTTTAGCATTCTCTTATTAAAACTAGACATAGGACAAACCAATCATCTATAAATCCACTTCCTATGTACACATTCCCAAGATATTTGTGTAGCTGCACTATTTAGAACAGCCAAAAAGTAGAAACTAATGCCCATCAATGGAGAAGAGATCTTTAGTGGTATATTCACACAACACAACACTATACAACAATGAGCAATCTACAACCATGTCCGAAAATATGGATGAACGTAGCTAATGCTGAGTGAAAGAAGAAAACACAAAAGTATTCAAACTACATGCATTCACTTGTGAAAGTGCAAAAATGGGTAAAACTAAGTTACACTGGGAGGAGTGACTATTCCCATGGGGACAGTGGCTGCAAAGGAACATGAGAGGGCGTGTGCAGGGCTGACAATGTGTTTTTTTTAGGTGGGTGCTGGTTACTCATCTTTTTTAAGTTTGTCAAAATTCTTCCCAAAATGTTCAGGCTTAGTTTTATTTCATAAACATTGTAAACATCATCGTTTTTCAGTCTGTATCTGATTATTATATTATCTGCAGTCCTCATGGCTTTCATCTGTTAGTTCTTGTTTGGGATATCTTATTCCCTTGTGTGTCTGCTTCTCTTTAGGTTTGTGCTTCATATTGTATTTTTTTTTTAATGTTTATTTACTTTTGAGAGAGAGACAGAGACAGAGTGCAAGTGAGGGAGGTGCAGGGGGAGAAAGACACAGAATCTGAAGCAAGCTCCAGGCTCCGAGCTGTCAGCAAAGAGCCCTACTCAGTGCTTGAACTCACAAATCATGAGATCATGACCTGAGCTGAAGCCGGATGCTTAACTGACTGAGCCACCCAGCTGCCCCACATTGTGCTTTATTAAAATTTTTTTTTTTTTACAATTTTTATTTTTGAGAGAGACACAGTATGGGTGGGTGAGGGGCAGAGAGAGAGGGAGACAGAATTCACGAAGCAGGTTCCACGCTCTGAGCTGTCAGGACAGAGCCCAACACCGGGCTCAAACCGGTGAACCACGAGATCGTGACCTGAGCTGAAGCTGGACATTTAACCGACTGAGTCTCCCAGGTACCCCCCTGCCATAGTGTACTTTAAATTAAGAAGGGAAATAATGTGAAGACTGGGGTGACATTATTTTCCTCTAAATATTTTTTTTCAATTGCTTTTACTTAGTATTTGGGCTCATTAGCGATCTGGGATCATCGTAATACAAATTCAGTGCTTTAGATTTTCCAGTCCTCTGGTGACTCAAAACCAGGCAGAAGTATGGTGTGAAGTCTTTTTAATTATAGTTTACTTCTACTCCTAGGAAACCTTTTTTTTTTTAATATTTATTATTTTGAGAGAGAGAACGTGGGCAGGGGAGGGCCAGAGAGAGAGGAAGAGAGAGAATCCCAAGCGGCTTCATGCCGTCAGTATGGAGCCCAACGCGAAGACCCTGACACTGGGCTCAAACTCACAAACCATAAGATCACGACCTGAGCCAAAGTCAGATGCTTAACCGCCTAAGCCAAACAGGACCCCCTTCTAGGAAACCTGTTAAGAATGCTGCCCAAGATGGGATCGGTTTGATCCTTTTAAATAAGACTCATTTCCCATGACCTGAGTAACGGTGGAGCAATTATCTGGGTTCATCTTAATAAGCTGTCATGGGATTACTTCCCCAAGTCCTCCTCAAGACAGATAAATAGGTCTGTGCTCTCAGTACAACCCCTTTCTTCATGAACCTGAGATCCAAGCACCAATTATCAGATCTCCCATCCTCAACCTGCTATTTTCTGTCTCCTTTTTTCAGGGACTGGAGATCCAGGCATCAATACCATCCTGTCCACCTTTTAGCCACTAAGACCAAAAAAAAAAGTGCATTCAAAGCTGCCTATGGTCTCTCACTACTTCCTACCCTCCATAAACACCTGTTAAGAGAATGAAGCAGAAGCTAACATTCAGGGAAAAGTAAAGCAAACAATGGCTAGAGACGGTCCTAGCGACATAAATATCTCTGGTTCCAAATCTTAGGAGGGCCAGGACCACCAAATGGCCTTTATGAAGCATCTTCACATGATCCAAGCCAAATTTATTCCTTTTTCCTGACATTTTGGCACTTCTGAGGGGCTTAATTCATGTATACAGGGCACTGACACTGTGGCTACTGCTGTCCCAACGGCACAGAACAAGGACGAGAGCCATGTCTTTGATCCTGTTATCTACTCTTGGCTTCAGATCTTCACCGTTTAGGGTGGGGGCGAAACTAACACCAGCTCCTCACATTTCTGATCACACTTCCCAAAACTGAGCTGTAACCTCTTTATAACAAAACACCTGGACCGAAGATTTCAAATCCTTAGTGCAAAAGCCCTGGAAAATTACCTTGGAATAAACTAAGAGCTTGTTCTGAGACAAAACTACCTAGACGTTCATTTCTGGAAGTCGGTATAATGCTCTATCCATATCATCTATAATGTTACTCACACAACTCCTTGAAAAGGAATAATCTCTTTTATATTTGTGCCTGGTATACACAAGGCACTCAATATTTGCTACATTAGAGTCTTTTGTTGTAGGATGCAATGTCAAGTACAATTAAAGATAGAAATGAGGTGATTCCTTGAAACTGAATTGAGGTGCACTGATCTTATGGGGAAAAGAAGAAAAGACAGCATCATATGTCACATTTCCATTTTATCTGTTTCCTGTAGAGAGAAAGAACAAGCATTTATTTAAAAAGACCATGGATTATAAACTATGACAGTTTCACATGCATCATTTTGTTTAATTATCACCACGAGCATGTGAGGAGGATAATGTTAGCTGCATTACTACATAAAAAGAAAATAAAACTCAGAAACCTAAGTAATTGATGCAGGGTTATAGGGTAAATATGGGATTCAGGCATTGCTATACGTGGCACCAAAATCTGCCTCCTCAGTATACGTTCTTCTGAGCCTTGATCTCCCTATCTGTGCCCTGAAGAATATACCCAGGTCTAGGTTGGCAAAGAGATAGCACATAAGCCCAGTACTCAATGCTATCCCCAGTGGCCATCAGTAAAATCAATCATGTCCTTCTTTTCTGCTGAGCAATGACTCACAATCTCCATAAGTCAGTTGGTCCACAAACAACTCTTATGTCAACCAGAGGTAGCACTCACATTAAATGTTTTATTCCATTCCTTGTTTCTAAAATGATGTAAGCCTGTTCCTAGGCCTCCAGATTCAAGCTAAGATATTCAGGTAATAGCAAAGTAGACCTAAAGAGGTCATAGTGTTGGACTTCACAATACAGATGCCCTAACACTGGGAACCCTCCACCAAAGAGTCAATGGAGCTATTATTCCTCTTCCAAGAACTCCTTAGCGTCAGAACCCCTCGAAAGGCATGCCTCAGCTTCAGTATAAAGTAGGTCCAGAAACTGAAATTCACATGGTAGCCAATATTTCTTGGCCGTTTCAGACCTGAAAAGAGAAGACGAAGTCTGGGGAAAGGAAGCAGAATAAGAGGCTGGAGGAGTTTGGGTGTCTGGCAATTTGGGTATCCGGGAAATGTCAGCTTGTGGGAGCAGGGGAGCAATCAGGGACCCAATATTTCAGCACATCCAGGTCTCATTTTGCCATTCTTCACCCGTGGCCTAGAGAATATGCTTAGGTGATTTCAAACAAAGCCTCAAATTTCTGGCTTGATGAAACAGGCAATATTCATTTTGAATTATGTTTGCAGGAGGCTGGGGGCAGAATACAAGAGGTCAGGAAAGGTGAAGTAACATGATGATGTCAGTTTGAGTGGAGGTATTTTGCATAATAGTATTTTCTCCTATGTAGGGCACTGGGGAGAATGACATTTCAAAAGAGCACAGCGAAAATAGAAGGCCATCGAATGAAGTAGGAGTTATCAAACTTGAGAATGCTTTGGACAAAACCTAATAGCCCAGGTGCTGTACCAGGCTACCCCCTTCAACAACATCTCTGTGCTATGAGCCACCTTCTTTAGTATGAAAGTATGGAATATGGAATATGTATACTTTAGTATACAAGTATGGAAGTGAAAGTCCATTGGCTTTCAAACTTGTATTAGCAGGGAAATATTTGATAACATGGAACCCTATACCTAAATCTATACCTAATGAAGTCTCTCTGAGCTCCTATTCTGGAGAAAAGGATGCACACTGTCTTTCGATAAAACCTATCTGGCTTTGGGTATGTTGCAATATACAGAAGTGTGCTGGCTCTGGTGTCAGGTGACCTGGTTCAGGACTCAGATCTTTCGTTCGCTAACATCACAGTGAAAGTTAATACCCCTCTCTGAGCCTTGGTAACCTCATGGTTACCATCAACTGGGGCTTGATGTGATGTTATACTAAGAAAAGGAACATGTGAATAAAGGCTTTTTTTAAATGTGTCCTTCCTTTTTAATTAAAAAGGAAGGAGAAGAAAAGAAATTTTAAAAGACTTCTATTTGTTTTTTGTCTCTTCCTCCCTCCCTTAGCTGCGATATTGTCTTTTTAGTGACACATGACTCAAAGCTGGGTTTTGCTTGTTATTTAACACAAGAAACTTTGGTTGCTATAACAAACTCCAAAAACTTCAGAAGAGTTAACACAGTGTAAGATGGTTTCTTAATCAAGCAAAATGCAACAGGCATATTCCTGGTCAGTTGATGGCCTTTTCAGAATCTTCTGAATGATCCTGGTGCATTCATTCCACCAGTAGACAGCAGAAAACAGAATGAAGGTTTACATAGGAGGTTTCTATGCATTTTTTTCCTGGAAATGGCAAATATGGTTCTGAGCACATTTAATTGTCAAAACTCAGTCACAGGATCCTGTATCGATGCAACAGGAACTAGGATATACAGAATTTATACAAGCCATCTTCTATAGGAGAGACTGCATGAGTGTCACCCCTATGTGATTCTCCACACGTCAACATTGAGAGTTATCATGTGAATGCATCTTCCTAAAAAGGAAGCAACTGTTAACACAGCTACAGAGATAAGAAAAAACAAACTGGGATCTATTCTGAAGATAATGCAAAATACACTTTTTTAAAAAAGCCTGTATAGTCAAATGTGTGAATGCTGGGGAGAGGTGGGGGCGTTGCTACAGAAAGAAGAAAGTATGTTTTGCATCACCAGTTTGAGTTTCCCTATGACCTTTGCACTGTTATTGATTTCTCCATTCTTTTTCTATTTTCTTCCCTGCTACTTTCAAAAGACACTTTTACCTACTTTATTTAGATGTTTATAAACTGTAGTGTTTATGGATTCCAAGTTCTAGGAGTAGAAAAGGGAAGTGTTTGCTGAGAGACTGTTACAATCTTACATTGTTCCTTGTCCACAAATTAATTCTCTATACGTGATTTGTTTAAGTTGGTTAATCAGTAAGCACTGTGCAAACAGGTGTCATCCTGGGTTTTCAAAAGTGATGTAATACGAAAACGGTTCCAAGTACATGTTCCATTCATGGTGCTTACTGATATAAATGTTTTCCTAAACTAACATTAGCATTGTTTATATGAAAAGACCAAAAGCAACAGCTGGAGCAGCCAGAGGCCAAACCATCCATTTGGCCTGGAAGTCAGCCCATGCATCCCACCATTGACCATGGAACCCTCCGGCCACTGCCTCTCACAGGGCAGCCCCTGTACGCTCTCTGCAGAATGCATTCTGGCCTCTGTTTCCACGTAATGAAAGCAGGACTCTTGCTCCACAATCTCTGATTCCTGTCATTTACCTTCCCTCCCTCCTGTGCTTGGGAACTGTCTACCTGAGCACAACATTTCTTCCCTTCCAGGAACAGTGCCCATCCCTCAATGAGCACATTTTTTTCCTCTTTCAAACTTTCTGCACCTCTCGGGACCTTCCCCCCCCCCCCATTCCAGGGCCAGCCACAATGGATAGAACTAGTTCTCACCACTATAACACAGGGGTGATTGGATTCCTTGCAGCCCACCATGGGAGTGCACTAGCCCAGCACTGTCCTAAGCGAGATCCAACAAATTCCATTTCTATAGGTAGCTAACAGATGTTACCAACAAAGAGGTGGGACTAGTTCCCATAATCAAATACATTGTGGAAACGCTGAGAAAAACAAATTAAATACGCATATTCAATGTGGACGGTCTAAATGTTTGAAATATGCCACTGTTGTCAGGAATCTCTGAAAGAGGGTTGTGGCATATAGTGCTTCCCAAACCCATGTGACTTAAGCACACTTTTCCTCAGAGTTTCTCATGGCACCAATGCTGATAGGAACACACTTTGGGAGAAATGGTTGTCCAAGCTCTTCTGTCACAAGATGGCAATTTCAGCCATCATAAGAGGATTTTACAATGACTCACTCTGATGATATTAGTCTATTCATGAGGAAGTGGCCTTGCAAAGATTTGCCTGATACTGTTTGACCCGATGGCAACTCCTGAACAGTAGTGCATGTGCCAGATAAGGAGATGTGTTGCCCAGTGCTCCCACCGGGATGGACTTTCTACTCAGCTGCCAGGAGCAGACAGCCTTCAGCTATCAGCTCCTGTAGGCTTCGCTTCAGCTGCAGAGAGCCACCTTGCCTAAGGCTGAATCCTTCCCTGCACACTCTGACCTGCACCTTTCACCCCATGATGGGTTGACTGAGGCTTTGTCAAGCCTGCAGTGCAACTCGACTGTTTTCTGCCCTGTCCTGCTTCCCCACTCTTTTCCTGTCACAGGCACTGAGCTGTAATAAATACCTTAGGATTGAATGTCCATCTCATCTCAGGGTCTGGTTCCAAAGAACCCCACATGCGAGAAGTGTAACCAGAAATAATCAGAGGAAGCAATCCTAAAATGGGATTTTAGAGCTGGACCATGCACCTCTCAGCCCGCAACTGAGGACACTACCACCAGTGGTAACTACAGTGGCCAGCTCCTGATACAAGCTCACAACCCACCTGTTAAATCTTCCAATGGAGATAAACTGGGATGATGAACCAGTGAAAGGGAAGCATTGAGGGTGGGCACATGCAATGTAGTAGGTTTTTTGAGACATGAAGGAAACAGGAGCTATCAGAAAAAATATAATGTTGACTTTTGCTAAGCAACAAGAATATGCCGCAGATAATGAACATCTGAGGGTAAGTTTTGAAAGAACTGAAAAATAAAAGTTCTCTTTGGATTCAGAAGAATGGCAGAAAAGGTGAGAACGAGGCCCAGTGAGAGAAGTTGAACCTTAAATGTGGTTGAATGTCTAAACACAGCAGTTATGTTAAACCCAGGTCAGGGCCTTGCTTGGGGAAAACTATAACCTGTTACATGGAATAGAACATACAATTTGGCAGACCTTGAAGCATTCCAATTATCCGTTGTGGAAAAAGATGTCATGCGGACTTGCAACAAACCCCACTGAGACATTCACAGCACATGCACCTGGATTTCTGGAACAATGCTATGTCATATGCAACAGAGGAGCATATGTCTTCTACAAACAACCGCTGACATGCTACTGGACATTGGGAGAGACAGAATGCCTAAGCATGGGCCACCAAATGACCATGAACCCAGAACTACTCATTATGAGCTAGATCCTGTCAATTCACGAAGTTATAAAGTTGGGTAGGCTCATCCACAAATGATCATAACATGAAAGCAATATATTTGAGATCGAGCATGAATATGGAGGTAGCTCAGATCCCCCACTGTGCCCATCAATGACGTAACAATACTCCCTCTGAGCTCACACCTATGTCTGTGTGACAGATCCATTATAGCTGAAGGAGGAAGCAAAAGCCTGAGTTTGATTTACAGATGAGTTGGCCCATTATGTGGGTGCAGGTGCACAATGTTCAGGGATAGCCTTAAATAACTGTAGTGAGAGAGAACACTTCCAATGGAAGGGTAAGGAGGTTGGGATTCTGTCATGTTAATGGACTTAGGACAGGGGTCATGAAGCGTGAAGACTATTTTGTGTGTTTGTTAACATCCATCAGACAAAATTATTTAGCCAGTTAACATCAGCCAGTCCCTGTCATTGGCCACCAGAATGTTAGAACAATGAAACATGAACTAAGGGGCCAAAATGGCAGAGATGGAGGTTATGACTGGGCTCAACATCATGCACCCCACTTATCAACTAAATATCCAATATGCCAGCAACAGAAGCCAACACTGAGCATCCAATATGGCACCATTTCTCTTGGAGGCCAACTAGCCAGTTGGTGGCAATTGCATATACTTGGCCCTTTTCGTCCTAAAAGTGCCAGTGGTTCTTATTCACTGGAGTAGACAGTATTTTCCCCCAAGTATGTGTTTACATTTTCTGCCCATAAGGCACACAAAAATATCACTATCTAAGTACAGAGTGTTTGATCCACTGGCATGTGATCTCACAAATATCACATCCGAACAGGGGGACTCATGGGGTGTCCGGGTGGCTCAGTCAGTTAAGCATTCAACTTTGGCTCAGGTCATGATCTTATGGTTCGTGAGTTCAAGCCCTGTGTAGGGCTCTGTGCTGACAGCTAAGAGCCTGGAGCCTGCTTCAGATTCTGTGTCTCCCTTTCTCTCTGCCTCTCCCCTACTTCTTCTCTGTCTCTGTCTCTCTTTCTCTCAAAAATAAACATTAAAAAATTATTTAAAAAAGAATAGGGAACTCACTTGACAGCAAAGGCAATATAGGAGTAAGCCCATGTCCATGGGATCCACTAGTCCCATCATATACCACAGAACCCAGAATCTTGATGGAGCACTGTAATGGTCTGCTAAAGGCATAGGTAAAGTTCTGGCCCACAATAATGTGTGCTGATGGGGTGCCATATTTCAGGGTATAATCTATGAATTACATCAAAGTGTCTTCATTGCAAAGACGTGTCTGGGAACAACACGTGGGGAAAAGACAGGAGAGACCCACCTGACTATAACCCACTGGAGGACTCTACTTCCAATCCCATTAGGACTCTTCATGGCTGGAGATTCGGCTTTGCAAATAGTGTATACTTTCACTGCTGAATTATCAGCTACCGCTGCCACCTTGACATTCTGGACTTGCATCCAGGGACTAGCAGGCAAGAAGATTGCCATCCTGGCAGGAGAATTTACCCCAAACACCAGGAGAAGGTAGAGCTGTTACACATGGGGGCAGGAAAGGATATATATGGATCCCAGGTAATCCATTTGGTACTCCTTTGCCCAGTTGGACTGTAAGTAGGCAAGGACACCAACCCTAATCTATGAAGGGCACAGTGATCAGGGGTTTAGGCCCCTTGTACATGATGACTGGATCACATTAACAGGTAAGGCCATCAAGACAGGTGATAAGTGAGGTGAGGGCAACTTGTACTGCATAGTGGAGGGGACAGATGAGGGCCAACTGTGGCTCTGAGGCCAAGTGCAACAGCATGGACTGCAGCTCATACCACTAACTCCCCTCTTCCAATTTCCCTCAGGAAGGAGGCCTACTAGAATCCTGGAGAAGTTGTTCACTGAACATATATGGAAAAGTGGATCTAAATATCACTATTGCAGACACAAGAGTGGCATGGCCCAGATTACTCTACTAGGATGGACTTGCTGCCTGGCTGTGGGGACCATGAGCAGACAGCTTCCAGGGGTCACCTCCTCCAGGACTGGCTTCAGCTGCACAACAATACCTGCAGTAATGCCCTTGCTTGTGGCTGAGGGAGGAAGGGCTATAAAGGCTGGGCCCTATCTGGCTCAATGTGGAGCACCTGATGGGCAATATTCCTCCAGAGTTTGCCACTGGATAGCCTGAAACTTTATCAGTCCACCTTAACGGTCAAAATCTTCCTCTGACCAGCTGTGTTTTTCTCCCCTTTCTTTCCACAGGCCTTGATCCCTAATAAACATCTTGCACCTCAAACTCCACCTTAACATCTGCTTCCATTCAGAACATGACCTGTGGAAGCATACAAGCAGTAGGAATAAACAAATATAGTACCAGCAATGGCTAACATTTGTTGAGTACTTAATATGAGCCAGGAATTTTGATGACTGCTCTCTCTATGTATTATATATCTCATTTTATCCTAAGGAAAACAACACATTATGGGACTGATACCACTATCATCACCCACACCATATAGATGAGGGAACTCGAGGCACCAAGAGGTCATGCACCTTGCCCAAGGTCACATTTCTAGAACTTGAGAGCTGATTTATTTAATCGCTACATATATTGAATCTAAAACATCAGGAGATAATAAGATTATGTTGAAGAGCTTTTGTAAGCCGTGATATGTTATGCAAATAGTAGTCAATCACCATGTCAGGGTCCCTGCAGAAAAGGGATGACACACTCAAATTAAGTGGATTAACAAATGATTTGCAAGGGTGTGAGCCCAGTAGAGAATTAGTACTGTGCCCAAGGACTAAGAATACTGGGGTGTTCTCCCACCTCCAGGAATGAAGGAAGGAGAGGAGGAAGTGGCCACAGGGAATCCAGAAGCACAGAAAGTTCTATGGGAAGGGCTGTCCTCCAGGGTCTGTGGCCTGGTATTGATGATAATGCGATGAAGAATACAACACTCACCCTCCTCTCCTCCCTCCCTCTGCTGTCCTGCCAGGCTCCCCATTCACTGTGCCTAACAACAAGCAAAAATCCACACAAGGCACACCCTGCACCACAGGGCAAAGAAAGTGAAGAGTAGATGAGAGAGACAAACAGAAACCACCTAGAACACACAGTGAAGACATACAGGTAGTAGGTGAAGAAACTAAGGATCAAAGCAGACTTCAACCAAGACCATTCAGTTTTGGTGGTAGAACAGGGACTTCAATACCCTGAACCCAATCCTCTGTTTTCCAACCTCATTGCTTCGTGTAATGAAAGAAGAGTACGTTTCCTCCTCGCTTGGGTACTTAATTACAGAACAATCACACAGCCTACCTGGGATCCTAATAAAATTAAGAGCTCACTTGCTTCTTATTTCTTGCCCCAGTTGACAAGTCATCCTCGTAGGGTTTGGTGCAATGTCAATGGGATGATAACCCATCCCTGTAGTATATGAAGTTTTAATGTACTTCCTTAAAATATACCATTTACATTGTCTTGAAACTTCTAACAGAGCATGAGGAAGTGAAGCAAGCCCTGCTAAACATGTTAAGACTTCCTTCCCTGAGGGGCCAAGAGTTTGGAGAAATGAAGGCAAGCCAGGGACTTTTTCCAGAAAAATTGGAAAATTTTTCGCTTTTATGAAACCAATTCAGTGAAATTATAGAGGTAAAACAGAATTTGTGTTAAGGGACAGCAAGAAGGGAAAAAGGGCCAGTGGATGTTTATTGACTATACCATAAGCCAGGCCTTGTTCTAAATATACATATAGCAGGGGCGCCTGGGTGGCTTGGTTGGTTAAGCGTCCGACTTCGACTCAGGTCATGATCTCACGGTCCGTGAGTTCGAGCCCCGCGTCGGGCTCTGTGCTGACCGCTCAGAGCCTGGAGCCTGTTTCAGATTCTGTGTCTCCCTCTCTCTCTGCCCCTCCCCTGTTCATGCTCTGTCTCTGTCTCAAAAATAAATAAATGTTAAAAAAAAAAAATTTAAATATACATATAGCAAATATGTATAAGGTGCATCTGAATTTGACTCCTCAGGGGTTTTTTCTCCCCCCATCTAGAGACATAAATGGAAACCTCCTTTGGGAAAAGCCCCTTTCTTCATTTTCAACCATAAAGTTGAAAGAGGTGGACTACATCCCATTTCTAAAGACTTATACCAGTATATCCTGTCTCCTTATATTAGTTTGCTAGAGCTGCCATGACAAAATATCACAGGCTGCGTGGCTTAAATAACAGAAATGTATTTTTCTCTCCGTTCTGGAGGTTCAAGCTCCAGAATCAAGTTGTCAACACACTTGATTTCTTCTGAGGCCTCTCTCCGTGGCTTACCAGTAAGGCTTCTTGCTGTGTCCTCTCATGGTCTTTCTTCTGTGCACCCATGTACCTGTCCTCATCTCCTCTTATAAGTATGCCAGTCATAACAGGTCCCACCCACCTGGTCTAATTTTACTTTAATGACCTCTTTAGGAGCCCAATCTTCAAATACAGTCACATTCTTAAGGTACCGGGGGTTAGGGGTTGAAAATACGAAGCTGGGGGATGAGACACAATTCAGGCCATCATAGCTCCTTTGGACACAGCAAATGGTTCAAGGATGGAAAAGTATTCCAGTCAGATGCTGGGAGACTCAAGGAAATGCATGTCCAGAGTTCTGGGAAAGAGGAGTTCCCACTCTTCCACTAGACTTGGTAGTATTATCAGGCTTGGCGTTCCTGTAGCCACTTTTCTGTAGTATTATCAGGCTTGGCGTTCCTGTAGCCACTTTTCTATCATAAGGAAAGTCAACTCAAGATGAAACTATCACATGGAGGAATGGAGAACAGAGACTCAGGGAAACCCCCCCAGAGTGTATGAGTTGAGTCTCTAAACTACCCTTGGCCTTAACTGGCACCAATATACTTCCTTTGGATTTAAGCTAATTTGACTTGAAGTTCTTTCAAGTACAACATCGAAGTTCCTAACTGATATGATATTATATCTTTGTTTTTCAGAGTCTTGTAGCTAAGTACTAGAATTTGTGTCCATCTCTGACAGATGCTAATGTTCTGACATTTGCCGCCATACCAAGTTTACCACTGGCAGCTACAAGGCTACAAGCCAACTACAACTATGGCCCTAACTTCAGTTGTCTTTAATATAAGAATGTAGTAAGGTAGCTACCCTTCCAAAATCCATACATTCCACACAACGTCCCCCAAATCCAGTATATGAATAGGCTGCTTTAAAGTGATAAACCATTTGAGGTACCTAGGTGGCTGAGTTGATTAAGCATCTGATTCTTAATTTCATCAGGTCATGAGCTCACGGTTTGTGAGATCAAGCCCCATGTTGGGCTCTGCTCTGACAGCGCAGAGCCTGCCTGGGACTCTCGCTCTCGCTCTCTCCCTCTGCCCCTCCCCTACTCACACTGTCTCTGACTTTCTCAAAATAAATAAGTAAACATTTTTGAAAAATAAATAAAGTGATAAAACATGTGTACCAATGAAGATTTAGGTTACTTCCATACCGTGCCTATTTTAAGTAATACTGCAATCAACATAGGAGTGCATTTATTTTCATATTTTTCATTTTCTTTGGGTAAATACCCAGTAGTAGAATTACTGGACAACATGGAATTTTTGGTTTTAATTATAGCAGATAAGACAGATGTGATAAATACACACAATGAAATATTATACATTCATAAAAAAGAGATATTGCCATTTATGATAATATGGATGGACTTCGAGGGTATTATTCTAAGTGAAATAAGTTAGAGACAGACAAATGCCATATGATTTTACTCATATGTAGGATCTAAATGTAATAATAATAAGCATCCTACTTCAGCTCAGGTTATGATCTGGTGGTCCATGAGTTCAAGCCCTGCATTGGGCTCTATGCTGAGAGCTCAGAGCCTGGAGCCTGCTTCCAATTCTGTATCTCCCTCTCTCTCTGCCCCTCCCCCATTTGTGTTCTGTTTCTCTCTCTCAAAAATAAATAAACTTTAGACATTTTTAAATAATAAACAAATAAGCAAAAAGCAGAATCAGACCTGTAAACACAGAGAACTGATGGTTGCCAGAAGGGAGGAGGTGGGGGGATAGGGAAAGAGAATGAAGGGGAGTAGGAGATACAGGCTTCTAGCTAAAAATGGAAGATGGGCACCTGGGTTGCTCAGTCAGTTGAGCATCCGACTTGTGATTTCAGCCCAGGGTCATGAGATTGAGCCCTGACTCAGTCTCCACACTGAGCATGGAGCCTGCTTAAGATTGTCTTTCTTTTTCTCTCTCTCTTTCTCCTTCTGTTCCTCCCCACTGCTTGCTCACTCTACCTCTTTCTCTAAGATTAAAAAATAAGTAAATAATAAAAAATCAATGGGAAAGGAATGAATAAGTCACAGGAGTAAAAGATAAAGCACAGGGAATACAGTCAATTGATACTGTAGTAGCATTGTGCGGTGAAAGATGGCAGCTACACTGGTGGAGAGACAGCATAATAGAGAAGTTGAATCACTATGTTGTACACCTGAAATTAATGTAACTTTGTGTGTCAACTATATGCAAATTTTAAAAATTTAAAGATTTTTTTTAAAAAAATAATGAAGTTTGTTGTTTGGGTATTAAGTTTAATAAGTTCTTTATAGATTTGGGATACTAACCCTTTATCCAATATATCATTTGCAAATATCTTTACTGTATGGTAACTAACTAAAATATAAAAATAAAATAAAATAAAAGTAAATAAAAAATAATAAAGTCACTGATCCAAAGAAAAGAAATAAATGAATAAAATGATAAACCAGCCAGCGACTCTCTATTTGAATTCCAGAGGAAAGCCTAGGTTTCTGAAATTCCACCCATCTTGGATAGACTTGCTAAAGACATTGAACTCTTACTCCCGGGGCCGTAGCTATCTTGAAAAGGTAAGGACATTTTACCTTCAATTCAGTTGAATTCAACACAGGTTTGCTGTGCCAGGCATTCTGCCATGTGCTGTAGAGGGTCTGAGAGGGCAATGACATGGCTCCTGGCCTGAGGACACTGACATTTATCACAGGAAGGAGACCCTGCAAACAGCTGACAAAATACAAACAGAAATAACCAAATACAACCTCTTGTAGTTTGTAAATAAATACCTTTTCTCAGAGAGGCTAAGAAGAGTGCCTTGTCTCAGATTTGTGGTTGCTCTCATCTTTGGGTGAAGAGACCAGATTGTTAAATAGCACCTGTTGAACAATGAAATCTATTAAAAACACACAGTGTTTTGCACTTGCCCACCACAGGCTTTAAAATGCTTTTGCCACAATTTACGACAACAAAGGTAGAGGAACATACAGAACCATGTGGGACTCTGACACCTCTTTTCCCAAAGGAAAAGAATAAAGCTGTAACCATAATAACAATGCAACACCATGGAAACCATACAGAAAATCATGGAACCAAGAACATCTAAAGAGATTTGTTAGGACAGTAATTTCCTCAGTAATAATATGGCTTTTTTTTCTTGAGTTAATCTGATCATGCAGCTTATAATTTCAAATTTCAAAACACTGTTTGGCTTTCCTAGTTTGGGTTTTGAGACGATATCCTTATTATATTAACTGAAAATTGAGAACTCACAGGCAAAACACATGCTTGTGAGGACCCTGGAGACAAACTACTTGAAATCTAGAGTGCCTTAAACTTTTAGAACCGTGGCGTCCAAAAGCATAATTTAATTATTTCTCTTCCTTATTGTTTTATTATCATCATCAAATGCTACAGTAAATAGTATAGTGGACAGATTCAGTGCTATGCAAATTGCACAATCTACTTTCAACAGCCTCTTCTGTTGTGAAGTTGACAGTTCAGTGAACACTTTGCCACTTAGGACTGACCTATTACTGAATCCTTTTGGAAAAAAGATATGATTTTTCTGCTTCTTTTAAAACTGGTGTAACCAACAGTCTACCGAGACAGAAATGAACTTTACTGAAGCAGCTCACTAAAGGGAGAGACCTTGCTTGGGTTAACCCAATCAAAGCAGCAGCGTCTGGTATCCAAAAGTCAGACCAGGGGTACGAGGTTTGTTTCTTTTCTATGGCAATACAGGGAAGGATGTTTTAACTGAGGAATTATTAAACTTTCTTTTTTTTTACATTTTTTAAATGCTTATTTATTTTTGAGAGAGAGTGCGTGCACACGCACCCAAGAGAGGGAGGGGCAGAGAGAGAGAGACAGAGAGAGACAGAATCTGAAGTGGATTCTAAGCTCTGAGCTGTCAGCACAGAGCCCTACGCAGGGTTCGAACCCATGAACCGTGGATCATGACCAGAGATGAAGTCAGATGCTCAACCAACTGAGCCACCCAGGTGCCCCAAGAATTATTCAACTTTCTACATAAAATGAAAATAAGATAAATAACTATGCCCCCCCCCCCACCTATACTGTGTACATGCAACGTAACCATGGATTTTCAGTCCTTTATCCCCGTGACTCCAGCTGAGCTCAGAGAGGGGTAAAGCTCAGTTAATAGCCCTGCTGGACTTTTCCAGGATCCTGGTTCTGTTTCTTCTCTTTTGTGTTACCCTTATGCTGCCCTATTCCATGGTAGCCTGTACGATGACAGTCACTTACCCAAATCAAGTTCCCAGATTCCCAGTGTGCATTTCCAGAGGCTCCAGATCCCTTTAAATAGGAAGTGCTATCTATGCTACTTAAAGGCAGCACTCTCTCCAATGCTATCTACTAAATGCCTTGTGATGACTAAGTTTTTTTTTTTTTTTCCAGGAAATGGCTCCTCATTCCACTCTCATGCCTTAAGACATTCTCTCTTTGAGTGCTTTCCAACCAGCTGCCTCCTAGTGCGGCTCATGCTATAGCGATGACCGAAGGATTGTAACCTACTTCTGGCAGAATGAGTAACTTCCATATTGGCATTTGGGCTGAACACTCAGCCGAAACCAATATTCACTTCAGCTGCCGCAGTTCATTTGGCAGTATAACCAATTATTTCTTATGAATTGTGTCAGCTTTATTTGCTCCTGAAAAATTGGATATTATTGAGCAATATATGTTTGGAAAAGGATCTATGCTAGGAGTCATGGAGAAATAAGACAGTTCTAATTTTCAGGAAGTCACATCCACCTGGGGAACTGAAACAAGATGCACAAAATACTAACTGGGCAGAATAAACCTTGCTATTCCTAAGAATTATGTCCTAAGACATCTCTGCCTCTCAAAAATCATATATCACATAATTTCCCTCATAAAGTATGGTCAAAAACATTTAAATGGCACCTTCAGACATAAATGATCTTCCCTAGGTCTAAAATTATATACAACATAGCCTATTTCTGGGGAGGAATAATCACTTCCTTATAAACTCTTCAGCTGCTTCTCAATTCCATTACCAGCATCCACATGTTTTTCAGTGGAAAAGAATAACCTCAAAAGAAAATTTTAATAAGTACTCGAACTGTTGTATTTGCAAAGAAGAACACAGTACCGGCCATGACTGATCAACTAGGTTCTGTTATTAGCTACATGCGTCACTTCCATAACCAGCCTCACAGCTCTGAGAGTTTAAAACCAAATCTCAGTCAAATTCAAATTATTATCCATCATGGGCCTCTGGAGTTGTTCACAAGTGATGGAAACTACATGTTCAACCTATGAATGCCAAGCACCAACTATCTATACTTTCTGTCAATGGGCAGAATAGGTCAAAACTACTTATCCCAAGTGTATGGAAGAAGTGTTGGAGAGAACTTTTAGATGAGAGATGGAATTTGAGCTGAAATACAGGTAAAGTTAAATAAGCAGAGACGAGGAACACTGATGTGCTTACATGAAAAGATCTCTCTCGAGTCCCCTCCTGGAGTACAGAGGTCTGTGCCCTAAAATCCATCCTTGCTTGTGCCAAGACCATAATTCCCATGGGTGGCTCCCAGCCAATGACTGAGTCCAGCAAGAAAACTAAGGTAGGCACAGACCTGGAAGGAGTAAAACTCCTCTGAGGGACAACTTTGGATCCTTGCTGACCCTACCAAAACTTTGGCAGAAGTGCACTATAGTCTAAAGGCTTCTTTCTTTCCTTCCTGCAATCTCTACCCATAGGGCTCAAACCTGCAATGGGGGGTCTGACGGCACTCCCTGCTCCTCCTGAACGCCCCCCACCCCCAGTAAATCTCTTCCTTGTCTAATCTCATTGTGGCATTTGCTTTCTGAGCAGTTGGACAAGCACAACTATATTCCAGGCTATTTATAAAATTGGAGAGAGAGTTTCTGCTTGTCACTATGATCCTAGGATTGCAGGGTGGGGACCACTACTGGTGTTCGGAGATGTGACCAAAGATGCAAATTGCTATACACTGTATGCAACAGTCTCGTCCAGTGAAGAACTTTTTCACATCTCTCACAATTTCTACATGTCTTGCCAGATATCCATTGACGAAACATCTGTTTAGAATTAGCCAAGCCTAGATCCTACCTCCATTTTAAATACAGACAAATGTATTTTTTGCTTGACTCTAACATATGCTGAATTTTCCAGGTATGCAGCTACCTTGTAAATCAAGGGAAGATCACTTTATGTTGTTGAGCATTTACCAAGAGGCACTCACCATTTCAGAGAAACTGCATCACCAATAACAATACTACTTAAGATAAATCAGTAGCCAAAATTAACACTGGTATCAATCTGCATTTGTAGCTTGGTGCTGAGTATTTAAACAGGTAACAATGTGATTTATACTTCATTTGTACATCAAAATGGATATGTTCAAACACATGCTGTTTTACTATTAAGTACCTTCCTTATATTTTTCTTTTTTCACATTTAGTTAAAGCATTTCATTGACTTTTGTCAATATAGGTACAGACAGGTTATTTAACACACTTGCATTTCAGGATACAACATGGGGTATTATTAATATCCATTATGGAAAAAAAAAGAGTGTTGTTCAGTCCAATATACTTTAGAACTTCTGATTCACAGTAAGAGGAAAACAAGAAGATTATTGGAAAGAAGGTCAGAAAGACATCTTTGGCAGGGTAGACACATATTTTCCATGTTCCTAGTTCTTTCAACCATCCCCCACTCCTGGCCTGACCTTGATGAATGAATCCTTTCCTGCAGGATCCCTGGTGCACTTCTCTATGATTCCATCACAGAACTTGAATCTTGGAGACCAACGGCAAATGGGCCATGGGACACCTGGGATACTGGGTTAAATACACTGCTCTTTTGGCTAAATGGCCCAAAGCTGTCAAGCTTATTCCAAGGACTCTATGCAGCTGTGTGCAGGCTTGCTGTGTGGAAGTTGCAGTGGGCTTCCAATAGCTAGGATATGCTTCGTAAGATCAGAAGGTCTGGAAGCAATCAACTTGGCATAGACCAGTAACAAGTCTCGCTTTCTTTGAACCAGATGGCCACCAATCCCAGATGTTACCTTGGTCTCATTTACACATAATCCTCTGGGCTGCCAGTTTCTGTAGTCCATACCATGCTAGCAAAGCAAAGTTACACCTTGGGTTAAGGGCTATGACTAGATCGGAATAATTTCTTACAAGATAAGCAGAATACTTTATGTGTAATTCATCCCCTCAGGTTCCAATAAACATTTATAAAGTACCCAAAGGACACTGTACAGTTCTAGGCATTTCATAATAAGGGAACAGAATATAGGAAAGATTTGGTTTCTGCACTTTTGGTATGCAGCTTAGTAAACCCAAACCAAATGAGTATCAAAAACAATAAACCTTTACCCAGAGATGTCGCATATAATTAGGAGGAAAATTATTATCTCCCTGTCCTGAGATTTACTAATTATGCTATTTCATAACAGATATACTCTCCGTGCAGACACTTCAAAATGACATTCAGAGGAGCAAGCTCTCAACTTAAAGAAGAAGACATATTCAGCCTCCAGTTATGTCCTGAGGATCCTTTATCAATGTCCTGAAAGCTTGCTTATGTCTGTCTCCATTGCAACATTTTCTACCAAGAATTAGGTTCATGGATTTTGAGTCACCCTCCAGAAAAGACCACATAAATTGGCTGGTTATTTATGCTTGTGGCTATTCATCTTATTAACGATACAACTTGAATTTTATGAAATGTTGTGCTTCTTGGCTTCATATGCAATTTGCATCAACATATAAACAAACACTTATTATACCTGTCTAACTATAGTTTGCAATGGGCAATAATATGTCTTCTAACTAAGTCTTTGCTCTTCCTTTCCCTGGAGTTAAAAAAGTCATAGTACTTTTTACATTTTTTATACCCAGGATCAGATATAGTGGCTCATTTGGCCTCATGAGACTTCATGGGTCTTCTCTATAAGGTCATACCTTCCTTCTTTTTCTCCTCTTATCTCTTGGCCACTAGAGGTATCTTCATCTGGTTGGGTTTATCTGACACTGTATACCTCTACATGGGCTATCAATTCTTTAAATTTTTTTTTTAATGTTTACTTATTTTTGAGAGAGACAGAGACAGAATGCGAGTGGGTTAGGGGCAGAGAAAGAGGAAGACACAGACTCCGAAACAGGCTCCAGGCTCCGAGCTGTCAGCACAGAGCCCAACGTGGGGCTTGAACTCACAGACCATGAGATCATGACCTGAGCAGAAGTCGGACACTCAACCGACTGAGCCGCCCAGGCGCCCTGGGCTATCAATTCTTTATAAAAAGGGACTGTATCCCTGATCTCATGTTTATTCCCATTTCCTCCTGGTAACTTACAGTGTTTTACAAAGAAGACAACCAAGCAGTGACAGACTTAAATTCTGGCCCAAAATGTAAAAAATCCAGGGCTGATTACGTTACCCTCAGTTAACTGCTCATAGCCCCTCCCCCATCTCTCTCTCGCTATCAAGAGCAAAATAGAGATTTGAGGTTTTTATCTTCATTAAGTACTTTTTCTCAGCTAAAAACCTTCACTATTACCCACTCTTACTTATATAATTTGGAAAAAGGATTTTCTTCCCCATAACAAGTCCGTCTGGATTGTCTCTTTGTCTCATGAGGCCTGCACATCAAACAGGAGAGAAGAAGAAAACTGACATTTATCAAACATATACAGTGTGACACATATTGCCGTTAGTGTAAGCATCTCATGGAAAAGGAAACCAGATCACCCAGTGGGAGTAACTTAACCAAGATCAATACCTGGTAAGTGGCAAACTAAATCTCTGACTTTACTGTTCCCTTTTTCGACTAATGCCTCAAAAGGAATGGGAAGGGAAATTCAGGTTTTGAAAAAGACAACGGTTATAGTAACAACTAACATTGTAAGCACCTACGCTGTGCTAGGTATTAAGTGATTTACTTACATGAATTAAGTCAATTCTAATAACCACCCACCCTAATCTGTTTCTTCATCTCTAAGACAGAAATGAGGAAGATAATAGGATGGACTCTACTGCACTATTTCTAATCCCCTTTTTGGAGGTAAAGGAACAAAGAAATCAAGTAACTCAGCTGTCTAGGGTCACATAGTTAATAAGTGGAGTGGTCAGAACTCAAATGCTGTTGCTCTGGTTCCAGGGTCCATGTGCTCAACGCTGTACTCTATTTAACATCTGGGAAGAGGGAGGGAAGTGGTGAGTGATGGTGAATGTTCCATTAAAAGGGGGTATTAAAAGAAATACAATGAATTTTAACTTGTTGCACATAAAATTCATTAACAATTGGTGTTGGGAGGGCGCCTGGGTGGCTCAGTCAATTAAGCATCCAACAGAGTTTTGGTTCACGGCATGATCTCATGCTTTGTGAGTTCGAGCCCCATATCAGGCTCTGCACTGACAGAGCACAGTCTGCTTGGGATTCTCTCTCCCTCTCTCTCTCTCTGCCCTTCCCCCATGCTCACTCACGTTCGCTCACTTGCTCTCTCTCTCTCTCTCAAAATAAATAAAGTTAAAAAAATTTCTTTTAATTATTGTTGTTGGCTGTGTGTATTGTAGTGATACATTAGAGTCCTGTCATAATGTTAGTATCTGGGGACAAAGAGTTATGTTATAGATTTTTTTTCTTCCTCTAGGAAAATCATTTATTCATTGCTATGCCTATAGGGGCATAATTTAACCCCAAATATTTCTGACTGTGCAGAGTGTCTGGTGTCTTCTCATGGGGACCTGCTAAACAACATACTCAAGACTGACATCACCTTACATTTTGACTGAAAGGTTGTGCCTTGTGGTTGCAGGGTGTTTGGTAGAAGGATCACTGAACCTGAAGTAGCCTTGAATTCTCATTCTGAACCATGAAGGCTCCTTTTCAGAAAACACTAGTCACCACTTCTACTCTTATTCCTCTATTGTTATGTTCCTTAAGATGTGTTCTTCCTGCTACCTACCATCTCATTCTGACTATAGTTAAGTAAATCAGAAAATCCACTCAAGGGATTTTAGATAGAGCCAGGACGGAAGTGTGGCACAGCTCCAATGAAACAGAAAAAATTGGGGCTCCTGGGTGGCTCAGTCAGTTGACTATCCAACTCTTGATTTCAGCTGGGTGTGGAGCCTGCTTAAGATTCTTTCTCTCCCTCTGCCTCTTCCCCTCCCCTGCTCATGCTCTCTCTTAAATAAATAAATAAATAAATAAATAAATAAACAAATAAATAAAATAAAATAAAATAAAATAAAATAAAATAAAAAACTACTTTATCCATTATTATTTTTTAACATTAAAGTTGTTCTTTTCTTAGCATAAAACATTCCATAAGCCTTCTCAGCCTCCTTGTTGGAATATAATAGACTAATTAGAAGCTACACGCCCTTAAGCTATTCCTATATAAATTCAGCATTCTTAAAACTAGTTTCGGGAATGATATCTTTGATGATCCCTAGTCTTCACATTTAGTTCAAATCATAAAATGTATGTTTTTCCAAATGATCTCATCCAGACCTATGGTTTTTCTACCATTTAGACACAGCTAATCCCAGACAGTATCCTTAAAACTCCCCAAATACACAGTCCCCAAGAATTGGGTAACTTGTACATATTGCCTCCATCAATACTCAGAACCTGTGGTTCCGTGTGCCTGAGCAGGGATCCCACTTCTGACTGATTCAAGTTGGCACTGAAGTTTTCCATTTAGTATTGAACCCTAATTCAGGGTCAATACTTAAGTAGTTGTGGGATTAATCAAATGAAAGGTTTGCTTGGCAACAGTATGCTCCATAAATGCGAATGGCTACTTGTTTTTTCCTCCAAATTAGTGAGGTGATGTCTATAACACAAAAGCATCCCAAGAAAGATTGTGAAGTACATAATCTTCAGAATTTGATGATCTCAGAATTCACTTACAGAGTGAGTAGGTAACATTTTGGAACAGAAGAGCATCCTTCTTGCTGGAGAGCTGTAGACTGTTTCCCAGAAATACATTTGTTCCATATTGTCCTCCTCTTAAAAAATAATCTGCCAGCGCAAATATTCTGTCTTCATGGATGTAAAGCTCTACATGGTGTCATAATGTGGTTGGTTTTACACACAGGTCTAGGAAGTGACTCTCCAAGAGTATGATGCTGAGGCTTTGCAATGAATACCTTTTTCAAAACCTTGCATTATAATAAGTCTCCCCCTGCGAATATGCCTGGGAAGGATAGGACGTGAGCTACTCCTAAAGCAATCTTTCTTTCTTGAGAAGTAGGTTTTAATATGGACAGAGAGTAGATACAAGCATTTAGCACCTGGAAAAAGGAAGGACAGTTCTGAAGAGGATGGTAGGGCTTTGATGAAACTGAAGACAACAGATTTCAAGGAGGAAGTTCCCCTGCATAGTAGAGTAACAGTGGATGGATTCAGGAATGAGGTATCTTGGGAAATCTTGAGTTTTTCACTAAATAATTTGGCTACTCTAGGCACATTGCCTGACTTCTCTGGTCTTCAGTTTCCTCATCTGTTAAATAATTGGGGTGATAAGATGTTAACTTATGTCCCTTTCACTCCACTCTCCCCTGATCTGACCTCCCAGTTTTGCCTTGGACAACAATGCAGAAAATTTAACAGCTTGATTCAACCCTGGTTTCCTTGTCCCAGTGGAAGCTTGTCAGAACATGGGCTTGGGAAGCCATTACTGGCATTGAGCTGAGGATCCAAGATAGGTGAGAAAAATTAGTCTACATTCTCCAGCTTACAGGCCAGTCAGCTGGCCTCCCTGCCCTGAAAAGTGTAACAGGATATCTGAGGTTTAATTAGTGGCTTTACAATAGCCTTACAAGAAGCCCATGCAGTGTTTGATTCCTTAAGCCAATACAAACTTGAGCTGAATCACATCTTATTCCAGATTCAATCTCTTTTCTTGTTGCTAACATACACGGAGTAAATACATAAGGTTGATGTTGTAAGACTACAAAGGTGGGGGTGGAGGCAAAGATAGTAATTCCCTAATTCCTCGCTATTTGTTGGGTTCCCTTTGCCCAGACTTGCTGGTGTTGAAGGGTATCACATACATGAAACAGAGGGAATGTGGCCCATTTGGAAGGAGCTTCACTAGCAGTATGTTGAATGTATGCTTCATGGTAACAGAGCACTGAGAGTGAGAACTCTTCTTGATGTGGGGGATTTAAGCCACGAGCCTCTGTCACGGCTCCATGTCTGTTCAGTCACCCGGCCCATGGTTTTGACACACACAGGAAGAAGCAGCTCCTCTGGACGTGTGAAACGTACTAGTGGCCACATGTTGGGCAACCACTTAATTGATGTCTGTTTGACACAACAGCCTTATGGAAATACACGTACAATACTGCACGCTTATTTCCAGGATTTAACTTACCACTGCTGAAGTCTTAGCCCCAAATGCAATTTTAAAGTTTTTCATGCCCAGAGAAGAATTATGGATAAGGGGTGAGGGGGTAACTGTCGCCAAGACACTTGGGTTATGGGAGTGCATGGCCATGTCTGAAATCCCAGAGCTGACTGGCTAAGGGTTATGTTGCCCTTCTTGAAAGAGTGTGATATCAGTGGCTGGGGAGTCATAGCTCATAAGATGTGGGCATTTGGAACAGGGCCCTTCCTGCCATGTTGGGCCTCATGCCCCTGACCTACTCTAAGCAGCACTTAATATGTGTACATTTGCAGAAGCACGTGTGGAAGGTACTGGGGGAAATTCCAATTACTTGCTGTTTCTGCTGTGCTGTGTCCTGTCCTTTCCTCAATGGAAACACACTGTGGGAATGGATGCTTTAAACAGCAGCTGGCACAAATATTTGCTGCCTTATTCTCCGCCTCCCTTCTAGTGTTCCTCCATGATATCCTGGAAATTGCTTTCACTGATTTCAACTGTGCACATGTACACCATTCCATTTATGTTTTATCCCCATGCATGGTATTAGCTTTCTCTTCAAATAGAGAGTTGCTTTCTTCTCTCTTCTGCCATGTCTTCTCTTCCTCAAAGTTAAAGACGCAGCTTTTGCAAAAACTCCTGATCTTGGTGAGCATTTCTAGAACCAGCAGCCTCCCTGGGGGAGACTCCATTTATAAAAGCCTTCTAGGACCCCTCAATGCCATCTCTCTGCCTCAACTCCCATAACCCACAAGATAAATACAAGATCTTAATCATGGCCCACATGGGTCTCCATGACTGGCCCTTGCCTACCTCTTCAGATTCCAAATTCATCAAGTACAGGGTTACTCACAACCTGCCACTGCCTGCTCAGATCTGGCATCAAGCTGCTTTCTGTTTTCATACAATCACTTCTGTTTCACAGAGCCAAGCCATGAACCTCACTGTTCTTGCTGCCTGGCTTGAGCTGTCTGTCCTTGTCCACCTGAGAAATCCTCTTTGTGCTTCAGACTCCATTCAAGGTCTCCTCCTGTCTGTAGTCTTTACTAAACTTCCCCAGAATGGGGCAGATCCAGGTATTGCAGATCCCAAAGGATGAATAATTATGGGAATAATATTCCTTAATAAAAGAATACAAAACAGACATTCACTGATTACAGTTAAAATACCTCACTTTTGCAGAATTTACAGAAACATGATGACTAGGGTCCCTCTAGAGCTTAGGAAGGCTTCTGTATAAGCAGGACCATGACTCTTAAGCATCGTTAACTTCTCAGGAAACCCACCCCTGAAAGACTTGACCACTCCCTTCCTTGGTTCGTAGTGTTCTCTATACTTACTTCAGTTATACAGCATTTATCAAAGTACCATTAACTAATTACTTTAAAAACTTCCCAGTACTAAAATGTGAGCTGTGACCATTTCTGGAAGCTTCAATTTCTGGAAGCCCAATACCCAATAGGTGGTCTTTAACTGTTTTAACACTGAGGATGTGTTACTTGAAAGCATAAAAATCCAGGGAGTCTCGATAAATTGAATGGCTGGGTTTTGCTGTGGAGATAGACTTCCCAAATGCCAACACGGGAGATGAAGAATTGCTGTAGTTGTCAGAAGAGGGACTTTGAGATAAGTCCTGAAGTCTGGGTGGCCCTGGCACCCTGACTTTGGAAGCTGGTATTCTGTCATTAACCTGGTCAGCTGCCTCTCTGTATCTGCTTCTAGAATTCCTGCAACCCACTAGCAAATTTCCATAGTATCTAGGTTCAAGTCTCCAATGACAGAATTTAATCATCTCAACCCAGACCACTGTCATTCTTCCCTCCTTCTTCCAACCTGGATGAGAGAGGCATGTGGCTGTACAAAACATTCTGAAGAAATGTTCACCATATCTTTTAAATCTGAACACGTGCATAAGCTAGTACCGAGCAGTTCCACCCCTAACTCTAGATATATATACACCCAACAGGAATATGTACACCTGTTCACAAGAAGACTTGGACTAGAATGATCATAGTATTCTAGTGGTACTAACTCCAAAATGAAAAACTAACTAATTGCCCATCAACAACTGATACACAAATTATGATATACTCATACAATACTAGGCAGCAAAGAGAATGAGTGTTTAACAAGTACAAACGGTGATATGGATGAATCTCATATATGTAACACTGAGCTAGAGAAGCCACAGACAGAAGAATTCAGCCTGTATAGTTCCATTTGTATAAAGCATAAAAACAGATAAAATTCATCTATGGTGCGAAAAGTCATGACAGTAGTTGGTCTTGGGGTAGAGATATTGATTGGAAATGAACATAAAGGAAACTGATAAGGTGCTGATAAATACTGTGTTTCTTGATCTGTGTGTTCATTGCTACAAGGTGGTGTTCAGCTTCCGAAAACCAACCGAGCAACATGCCAATGTATACTTATCTGTATGTATATTATAATTGAATGAAAAATTTAGATTTTTTCATTTAAGCAACTATTAATTTCTCCACAAAACAGAAGTAATGACAACTCTGCCCTCTAGTTCAGACCTGGGGAAATTTTCATTCCATCAAGGACTATTAATCCAAAGAATAAAATCATGACTCTCCTAAGTGGAGGGAAAATTAGTTTTTTTAAAAGAAATATTCATGTAATGGATAGAGCATTATATTTAATATTCACAAGATCTGAGTTTGATTCCTAATTCCAACAATCACTATCTGTATCACAAGATCTAAGTTAATTCTGCTCACTTCACAGATAAATCCTGGCTTTACAGAGATTAGTGATGACCTCCCCATGGTCTTAGAGAAATACTCTAAATACCAAATCAAATCAAACACTGCAGATAAATCTGCTTGTAAACCACACAGTGCTATGGATGTACAAACTATCGACTTTTAGAATTAAAAAGAAACATAAAATAATGCAGTGGGAAAAAATAATTTTTAATGAAAAACAAAATAGACCAAAAAACCCATGTACTGGTTTTAAGCCAAGGAATCCTGCTTCAGGTCGAGAGCACGGCATGCTCTACTAAACAAACAAATTATTGTCAAGAGGTTCTTAACAGCAAGTGTTTAAGATCAAATCAAATTCTATGAATCAGGAGCAAAAGTAAACATCTTAAAGTTTTGATTCTAGGAATTAAGAAATCAGGCTGAGGTATTTGTCCTAAATAATTTTTCCAGACAACTAAAACATTAGACAGGTGGTATGAAAACTTCTTTACGATTTGGCCATTTTTTATAGAAAAGTTTTAAAGCAAATATTTTTTTAAGAAAGATAACACACAATCAGGAAAGTGCACACAGTGCTAACGTACATCTTGATGGATTATCATAAAGCAAACGTGGAGGTACCCACCAATGGGGTCAATAAAGGGAATATTGTCAACATCCCAGAAAATCACTCCTGCTGCCTTCCAAAGCCCCATTCTCTCCCTGAAAGAACAATGGCTAATAAGGGTATCATAGCAACGACATCTTCCCTTTAAAGTTGCAGGATCTATTCAGGCCCTTCCCACTTAGTATGTTGTGGACATCTTTCTATGCTAATAAATTCATCACTGCATTTAATGACCCTATTTTTAAAAGAGGCACCTTATTATATTTTTTTAACCACTCAGATATTAACCGTCTATGTGTCATCCATATTAATGAGATTGTTTTACTGTGCAGGGCCCTGTGATTCTCCCGGGTGCCAGTCATTTAGATAAGCAAGGCTATCGGCCCCCAGTTAAATGGCCTTAGACCTCCAGATACTCCTGCTCACTTCCTCTGGGTTCTTTGTTGGTAGGCATCTTTCACGGGGAGATTTACTTTCTTGCAATTCTTATACTTGCAAACTTATTTCACTTTCAGGGCCTCTCCCTACATCAAAATATGGGCTCCAGGGTCTATTTTCCTTAGTTAAAATCCTTGACAAAAGAACAAATACACAAAACCAAGTCTTCTTTCCAGCCCATGGAGAAAAATTACCAGAGTTGGTACAAATTCCTAAACAAATTAAGTTTTGGATTCTGGAGGTGTAAGATAGGGCCCCCAAATCTCCAAATGCACCAGAAACAGGTGTTTCTGTTGGTGCTGCGCCCACGAACCAGCATTTGGTAACCAACCCAGGCACAAGCCTCACTCAGCTTTCCGTCAGTTCACAGGTGCAACACGTAGATGCACCACATGCCCCTCAACACGGGCACAAGCATGCACATGCTCAGTAAAATGAAGAGCTCTTTAACAATCTAGGAATTAAGAGGTAAATTTTACCTATTCTGATTCTAGTGTTTCCATATGTTGGAATTTACTGTGGGTGAAAAATACTGTGAAGGTCACAGGACAGTATTTTCCTGAAACTGAATAGATGGCATTTAAAATCCACATGCTTCCTGAATTCACTAATTTTTAATTTTTCAGTCTTTCAGGATTTCTAAAGAGTAGGAGGAATTCAAAGAAGGGAGGAGGAGGAAGAGAAGGAGAAAGAGAGGAGAAGGGGGGAGAGAAAGGAAAAGAAGAAAATAATGCTGGAAATCTCAACAGTATCAGACATTACTACTAATATTTGGTTCCCAGCCCTTATAAGTACCTGCCGATGAAGGGACAGTGACATAAGTCATCTATTTAATAATCAAACAATTACATATTGGAAATCTATAATTCTAGGTGCTGTGAAAGATGCTAAGGAAAGTATGAATAAGATAGACACAGTCCTTGCCTGTGTGCAGCTTAAAATCTGAGGGAGACTGGGGCATGTGGGTGGCTCAGTCAGTTAAATGTCTGACTCTTGATTTCAGCTCAGGTCATGATCTCACAGTTCATGGGTTCAAGCCCCCCATCAGGTTCTGTGTGGACAGTGCAGAGCCTGCTTGGGATTCCCTCTCTCTCCCTGTCTTTCTGCTCCCACCCCCCTCCCCACCCCCACTCATGCACACTGCTCTCTAAATAAATAAGTAAATAAATGTAAAAAAAAAAAAAAAAACCTGATGGGACTGTGTAACACTTCGGAACAAAGGAAGCAAAAGTCTCATTTTGCTTTGCTCTTATGTTCTTTGCACTGCAAAGATTGGTTCTAAATGTACCAAAAGTCAAATGGTTAATGATAAAGGAGAGTGCCTTTAAAGGACTATCAGGTAAGGAATTGTAAACTGTATCAAAATGAAAAAAGACTACATGAACTGTAACAGGTTAGCTCAGGGAAAAAAAAAATGAACCAAGGACAGGTTTAGAGAGGTGTCTTCACATATTTGAAGGAAAAACCTGCAAAAGCAGGAATGGATGCCTTTTGTCTCCCCACAATATGAGAACCAAGATGGACAGGAGAAACCGGCAAGGAGACAGAACAGAGGCCACCCCACCCTCCCCCCCAAAATTTGCTTTTTGAGAATTTATGCAGGAAAGTAATGAAATGACTGCTTTTACACATTATGAAGTCCTAATTAACAAAGTGTTGAATGGAGACTGGGGGCCCTCTGTCAGAGGAAGATTCTTGCACTTAAGTGAAAAATCGAAGTCAAAGTTTCCATCCATATCCAAGGTTCTGTGATGCCATAAAATAAAATGAATAAGTGAATTAAAACAATCTCACTTACAAAAAGTTTTGCCCTGATTTTTTTGAATTTACAAAGAATAATCTCACTACTCTGCTTAATCTTCATCAAACCTTTTGACTAAGAACACAGAATACAGAGTTTTCTAGAGGACACTGGATTTGCTTACAAAGTTGTAAACTCATAGACTATGGGCTGAACTCTGGCTTGTAGATAGATTTTGTTTAGCTGATACATGGTTTTACAGCTTGAATTTGAATTTCCTTTAGGCAGTACATTGCATTCTGTTACAAACCCCAATCTTCCTATTAAACTTCATCTGTCCACTTTATCCCTCCTCTTTCCCAGTGACAGCACCAGAAAGGGTAATCTTGATCTACAGTGAGCTGACTGGGAAGAGGAAGATCAAAAATATAAGAGTGAGCTATATACTAACTGGTAAAAGAGGCACTTGTCTCTTGGAAATTCCAGTGTGTCAGCTGGCTTCTGAAATTACCAAAAATGAGACGGGTCCATTCAGATGTGTCCTTGGGAATTTGTGCTAGATAAGGCAATTACAAGTAACCTGTAGCAAATTTCTGAGTAGGAAAGAGACCAGAAGGAGAAGACTGCCATTGTAGGCTGGATTTAAGTTTAAATTAAGAGAGGGTACTGAGAAACCTAGAATGTATGTCCCTGATACAACTCAACTTTGTTTGAAAACCTCATGAGCTTTCAGCCTTACATGCAGAAATCAGAGTTACCACATGAACAGTTGGCCTGGCTTGTGCCTATTTTCTTTTTTTTCTTTTTAATTTTTTTAATGTTTATTTATTTTTGAGAGAGACAGAGCATGAGCAAGGGTGGGGCAGAGAGAGAGAGTAAGACACAGAATCCGAAGCAGGCTCCACACTGTCAGCACAGAGCCCGATGTGGGACTTGATCCCATGAACCGTGAGATCATGACCTGACCTGAAATAAAGGGTCAGATGCTTAGCCAACTGAGCCACCCAGGCACCCCAAAAGACATATTCCTTAGGGAAAATATTAGTGATATGGCCTTAGGAACATTTGAGTATGAAACTGATTATATAGTAATATATCTTGTATATTATACAAGATACAAAGAGTGATTATTTTTGATATGTTATTTGTAGTATTTCTATAATCAATACATATTTTTTTATAATTGAGGTTTGTATTAACTGGTATGTGTTATTTTGACTTTTAGAAAAAAAATCTATATTTGAAAACTGTTTTTAATAGAATTATTTACCATCTAATAGTCAAGTAATATAAATATTTTTTCAATGTTTATTTTTGGGAGAGAGAGTGAGTGGAGGAGGGGCAGAGAGAGAGGGAGACAGAGGATCTGAAGTGGGCTCCATGCTAACATCAGAGAGCCCGACATGGGGGTAGAACTCACAAAACATAAGATCATGACCTGAGCCAAAGTCAGATGCTTAACCGACTGAGCTACTCAGATGCCCCTAAAGATTTCAAAGTAATATAATTTTTATAATTTTTGATCATTTTAATCTCAAATGATTCCAATTTGAACAATAAATTTTATGGTCACCCTCATAAAAGTTTTCTTTTTAGGAGAAATTAACAGCAGTTCAGGAGCTTTGAGCTGTCATATGCCTAACTTCATGGAAAATTTGCTGGGGCTGAAAGATACCCTGATGCAGGACAGGGTCAGTTCTGCAAAGGAAAATGACACAGGTTTTGCTGGGGAAGTGACTCTAAATGTCAATATTGACCACTAAAAAGAAAAAAAAAAAGGAAAGGAAAAGGAAAGTCAAACATTTGAGTTAAAGGATGTGGATTCTTTCCTAACAGAGATGGGTTTTGGCCTGTGATCTCAGACAAATCACTGAGTTTCTCTGAGCTTCAGTTTTACCCTGCACAAAATGAGGATAGTACCAATAGCTTATGTCTCAGGAGTGGCAGGAAAAGTACATTTGAAAGTGCTTGGAAAACCAGGGAGTGATAGGCCATCTTTGACTCTGAGGACAATCCGCAGAAGCAGGATCAGAGCTTCAAGAATCAAGTAAGGAAGAGCTCTTGAAACAGCTTCTGGCTGCCTGGGGTGGATCACACAATAAAGGGAGGGAGTGGGCAAGGAGATGTCTAGGATTTGGTCAACGCTTCTAACTGGTTTGGTGTCTAACTTTATGGCAATGCTGGTCATTTTTTGCTAAGCCAACAGGTAGAAGACACAGCAGCCTTCCACATCCACTTATGCATGATTTTTCAGTTGTTCTTTGTCCACCTCTCCACCCTACACAGCTGAGCTGCCGCTCATCCCTAGCCTTTGAACTACAGAACCCTGTGCCACCACTGTGTCACTAAAATGCCCCTGTGTGACAACGTGTTCCTTCTCCCTCCTCTAGGACATGCGTCCACCCCAAGATGGCAGATACTGGCAGACCCCACCAAGAGAGATCATCCACCATGATGCAGACCAGGTGCTGACTGGCTTGGCCTGATTCTTGTGATAGATTCCCATCTACATGGGTGTCTTGCGTCCCAGGCCGCCACAGTAATTTCTATGAAAATCGTAACGTGAGCTCTGTGTGTTCCCAAGGATTAAATTGTAGAGGCATGATGTTAAATCTTCACTGGTTAAATATAATCATGTTCCAGTGTTGATTTATCTGTGTTTCAAAGTGTTGGGATTTACAAGTGGTTACATTTGCTGTGCGCCTTGTACTCTCACTTTTCAATCCTAACTAACCCTCTATTACTACCCCCATGTCTAGCACCAGATCCGCTGAGGCCTCCAACCAGATTCCCTTCCCTATGCCCTGCCAGTGTTTTGTGATTCTCTTAGTAGATGGAGTCATTCTGGCACTGGAATTCATTCTTCCCCCAAAGCTCATTTCCACAACAACCTGCTAAAGATTCACACAAAAAGAAACAAACAAGCAAGGAAACAAACAATAAATCACCACCTCCAGTGGCTTGACCATGGCCTAAGTGAGAAAAAAGGGTGGAAAAGTGCTTCACCTTTATTTACAAATCCAGAGGTAAAAACAATTCAGAATACTTGAAACCTCCGGTCTTGGAGTCCAACAAATTCAGTTCAAACCTGTTCTAATTTCTACTAGTTTATGACTTTGCATGAGTCACTTTCCTTTCCTGGACCTCAACTTCCTATCTGTCAAATGAGAATTCCTATCTATAGCTATGTCATCGGGTATATAGGATCAACTGAGAATACATGTAAAGGACCTAGGACAGAGCCTGTACAACTTAAATCCTCAAGCAAAGTACTCAATAATTATTATTACAAAGTACCTAATCCACTCAAATGAAGTATTATAAATTATACAATTCACTGAGGCCCCTGAGAAGGTAAATAACTTAGAACCATGCACTACGATTCTGAATTAAGGGCAGAGCATCAACTTCTAGCAGGCATTCATCCCATTTAGCATCCGTTGAAAGTCTCCTTCATGCTAGGCACCAAGCTAAGTGCTGGGGGTCCAAAGATGAAGGTGTCAAGGTCAACAGCCTCAGTGAGCTTAGACATTATTTACAGGACAGGAACCATATGGTCAAATAATTTAAATGGGGTAAAGAAAGTAACAGAAGTACATTAAAAGAACAGAATAGCTAGAGTAATTCTTTCTCAGATGAAGCAAGTCTTGTAGTAAAGCTGATAGGAGACTTAGTTCTGACACACTGCAAAGAGGCAAAGTGTAAAAAATGGCATTCTAGGAAGAAAAAGGAGCACGCAAATACAGTAAAACCTTGGTTTGTGAGCATAATTCATTCTAGAAACATGCTTACAATCCAAAGTACTTGTGTATCACAGCCAATTTCCTCATAAGAAATAATGGAAACTCAGATGATTTGTTCCACAACCCAAAAATATGCATATAAAAATGATTACAATACCATAATATAATACAAAATAATAAAATAAAAAATATAAAGAAAAATAAACAAATTAACCTGCACTTCCTTTTGAAAACCTTTATGGCTGGTGTGAGGGAGACAAGAGAGGAGAAGGTTATTATGTAGGACGACTTTCACTATCACGTTATAACAGAAATACTGCTATCTATTGGCTCCATGAAATCTTTTTCTTTTGGTGCAACTTTAACAAGGAACCTATACAATGACACTTGCTTCTGCCTCCTTTTGAGGATTTCATGGAAATGTGACATTGCATTGATGATCACCCACAATTCCACACAGAGAGAGAAGAACCATTGGCTCAGTTGTGATCATGTGACATTCTGCATCACTTACTACTCATATGGCAAGACATCGCTCACTCATTAAGTTAAAATTTATTAGAAATGTTTGCTTGTCTTGCAGAACACTCACAGAACAAGTTACTCACAAGGTTTTACTGTATATGCAAAATACACGAAGGTCTGAAACTGCATAGTCCAAATGACAAACTTGGTTTTTTTCTAGCATAATTAATTAATTAAACTTGTTGAAGCATAAAGTGCAAGATGGAATTGGAGGCAGCAACCGGCTGAAATGCCCTCTGGCCCCTCCTCCTCATCTTGTTACAGATTCTATGGAAAGTGAAACCAAATCAGAACTTGTGAAAAACACTGAGAATGCAATGATTACTGGTGACAGATACTGCCTGGGAAGTAACAAGGATAGTTAGCTAGGCTGTCTCTATTTAGCTAACGGTAATCTATCCAGAAAATCAGCAAGGGAGACTGCAATTCAAAGTCAAAACCAACTTAAAGCAACAATGAAGATTCATTGGCAGTAAAGAGCTGAACCTTGGGACCTCCTGGGGTTTCGGTGGTATGATGGCTCCCTCATTCCTCCTGCGCTTGGAGTGCAACCAAATCCTGTAAAGACCTCTGTGATCTTGCTCAGCCTTATTCTCCAATCCCAACTCATACCTTTCTCTATGCTTATCCAACTGATCTCATTTCATTTCTATGAACAGACCATCTCTTCCTTGTTTCAGGGCATTTGCCCTTACTGTTCCTTTGGCCTGGAAAGGTCACAGCTCACTTCTTCCTATGGCCTTCTACTTCCCATCCTTAAGGTCTCTGGCCTCAAGTTCACCAGCTCACAGATTCTATCTCTAACCAAATTGCAAAGAGATCACTTCCTTATACATGTATTTTTTCTACCATGCATTTTTCCTTCCATAAAATTTATTAAAATCTGTAATCATATTTTTATGTGTTCAGTTGCTTATTTTGAGGTCCCTCACCAGCTTCTGAATATTGTGAAAGCAGCAACTATATTAGTCTCATTAGCACTGTTTCCCCAACACCTGGCCCGGTGCCCAGCATATAGAATATTCAAGATATATTTATTGAATGAAAGGATTTTGTGTGTGTGTGTGTGTGTGTGTGTGTGTGTGTGTGTGTGTGTGTGTAAAGAATAGAAGTAGAGGGGCGCCTGGGTGGCTCGGTCGGTTAAGCCTCCGACTTCAGCTCAGGTCACAATCTCACGGTCCGTGAGTTCGAGCCCCGCGTCGGGCTCTGGGCTGATGGCTCAGAACCTGGAGCCTGCTTCCGATTCTGTGTCTCCCTGTCTCTCTGTCCCTCCCCCGTTCATGCTCTGTCTCTCTCTGTCTCAAAAACAAATAAACATTAAAAAAATTTTTTTAAAAAGAAAAAAAAGAATAGAAGTAGAATGGGAGATTTGCATCTCTGCAATTTGGTACCAAAGGTGACTCCTGGAATCACGCAGAACTAGGTTTGAATCCTACTTCTTCCACATAAGACCTGCAAATCACTTATCTTGTGGATACCTACCTCAGATTTCTCATTTCTAAAATAAGGGTAACAACACTTATGGAAGGTTTGTAGACTGACAGGAGACTATCTAAATCATTTAAAATCATCTAGGTCAGTGCCTGACCACTTCTCTTTAAATCTTCACCCGTTCATACCTCAATCTTAAATCCCTGGTTAAGGCTTCTAACAACATTGACTTTAGGGGAAGAGAATGGGTGAGACAAGAATCCCCAAAAGGACAATGAGAGCACAGGGGCACAACATGAGAGAGTAATTTCATTTAGAACAAGCTGTGTGAATAATTACACTATCAATTTATCTGAAAGTGCTAAGTGTTTTCCTAGGGAAACAGTTGATATGTGAGGGAAGACAATTTTCATGGACGCATGTGTGGGTATTAACAATCTGTGATTCTGACCCAGGCCATATTCAAACTGATCAAAGAAACCAAATATATGACCCTCCTGTCTCCCTCTTGCAGCTCAGCTTCCTGCCTTGTTAAACATGACCATTAGTCTAGGACACTCGCTCTGGTTCACCCCACCTTCAACCACTGATTGTAAGATAACACTCCTTGGTAACTGAGCAGGTGCTACTTGATGCCAAGGATGCATGAAAGGAAGCAACATTTATCCCTGTAGCCATATCCCCATTAATCATTTGGACAAGACATGGAGATCAGATGCATTTTTCTCTGCTAACAAGCAAAGACAAGGAGGTATACAGGGCTATCTGTAGCTAGAACGAGTTGAGTGAAGCTGTGATTAACTCATGGTGGGTTGTTTAAACTTTCGTCTAGTGTCCCTTACCACACACATACACACAACCTCGCTGAAAAGTTTTCATTCACTTGTAACACTGCCCACATTGTTCCCACTTCACCAAGTCTGACAACTCCACTGCTTTCTGAGAGATTTTCTTCTCTGCTAGGCTTTCTGTGGTCACCTGTAATGGAGGATGACAAACTATCCTTCCCTCGTCTTCTCCCGTGACCCCAAGCTCTACTGTCTCCACCCAGAATAAAGTGTTTCCATCATTAGATTTTTTTAAAATTAAACACCAAAAAAACAAAACAAAACAAAAAAAGACCGTGACCACAGAGCTGTGACTAATATTGGAATTTAGCAAGAAGTCAGCTCTAGTTTCATGAGGCTACACTAAGACTTTGAGAACATTTTGCTACTAAAGCTTATGATGAATGACTTCAGGAAGAAAGGCTTGCTATTTCTTATGCCCTCTTCTCTTTCGGTGTCAGTTTCATGCCACTGGTAACAGGATGTGACAGGGAGGTATGTGGCAAATTGTCCCCTTGACTGGATAAGATAAGCTACTGTCACATTGGTTCTGGCATTAGAGAGCTGCTGGGTTGTTGCTCGATTTGATTCAAAACATGGGAGGTGATCAGGAGAAAATTAGAAGTCATTCCACTTCGTGCATGTTTAGAGTGAACCTAAACAACGCTCCCAAAAGGTTAAGCAGTGGGTACCTAGCAATAAAAAGAAATTCAGTGCTCTTTGTTTGAGCCAGTTTACTTTTGGTAACTCTTCTTCATATAATTTCAAGTTTTCAGAAAAGCTATAAGGAAGATATAAAGAATTTCTGTATCACATTTCCCAGATTCAACAATAGTCACATTTTCTTCAACTTGCATTATCATTTGCTTATTTCTCCTATGTATGTGTGTCTACATGTGTGCCTGTGTGTGTGTGTGTGTGTGGTTTCTTACACCATTTAAAAGAAACTTGTGTACATCATGTTCATAACCCTAAATACTTTGGCATGTATTTCTTAAGAACAAGAACATTCACTTACTCAACCATAGTATAATTATCAAAAACAGTGTGATTTAATAGTGTTATATTACTATTATCTAATCCCCAGGCCATATACAAGTTTTTACAATCGTTCCAATAATATACTTTAGATTTTTCCCCGAGCCCAAAATCCAATCTAGTCATTTACTGCATTTAGTTGTCCCGTTTGTTTATTTTCTTTTCCTCGGAAAAAGTCTTTCAGTTTTTCTCCGTATTTTGTGACCTTAGCACTTTAAAAAGCACAGGCCAATTATTTTATAGATTGCCACCGAGTTTGTCTTTTTCCTGTTTACAAGTAGAGTATGAAAAAATATATATTACATTTTTGCCAGAACAGCACTGAAGTACCACTGGAAAAAAGGAAGCAAAAGATTCTGGAACCCATAGAAAACTGAATCTACAACCCTAATGAAAACAATTTCTAATATAAAGGACACAGATGGGTTACTCAGCAGGGTATTTCTTTTGTGGTAGGGCCAAATCTATCCTGGACAAAAGACACATCTAGGTCTGTCCTGACAAAGATAAAAACTATGTTTCAAGAGGATCAAACAGATTCTAAATAACTCAGTTTCAAAACAGATCCTAACAGTATTTAACAGAATACAAAAGACACAAAACACAGTACCCAACATATGAAATTCAGAAATTTTTCATCCAATAAAAAATTACCAGGTATGCTAAGAAGCAGAAAAATATAACTCACATCAGAAGAAACAATCAATAGAAACAGACACAAAAATAACACAGATGAGAGAGCTGGCAGACCAAGGTGTTAAATAGAGAAATACAAGATTTAAGAAAGCCCCCAAAATTTTCATAAATAAAAAAATGCATTACATATAAACATTCTAAATAATACATACAATAAAAATTGTGATACATAAATAAAAAATACAATATAACTAACATTAGATTATACATGTAGAAGAAAAAGTTGGTAAAACATAGTGATAGAAATAATCCACAATGAAATAGTGCTTAAATAGACTGAACAGATCATTAATAACCCTGTGGGACAATACCACACATTCTAACACATGTGTAATTGGAGGCTAAAGGAAGTTAGGGAAGAAAAAATTATTTGAATAAATAATGACATAAACTTTCCACATTTGAAGAAAACCATAAACGCACAGATCCAAAATAGTCAACAAAACCCAAGCAGAAATTCTTAGCAAAGCATTATCACAACCAAGTTTTTTAAAACAAATGATAAGGAGAAAATGTTTAATATAGCCACAGAAACAAGAATAAGACTAGAAGGAGGTTTCACATTAGAAGCAATAAAAAGCGGAAAAAAATACAAGGACATCTTTAAAAATAACTGTCAACAAAGAATTCCAAACCCAGCAAAAATGCTTCAAAAATTGAAGACAAAAAAAAAAGACATTTTCTGACATAAACAGGCTGAGATGAATCATCACCGGAAGACCAGAACTGTTAAAAATACTTAAGGAAGTCCTTTAGGCATAAGTAAATGATACTAGATAGAAATGTGGATCTAGGCAAAAGAAACAATTGTTCAGGAAATAGTAAATATATACATAAATATAAAAGACTTTTTTCCTCATTTGAATTCCCTGAGAAGATGACTAGTCAAATATCATTCAAAGCAACAATAACAATACTGAGATTTTTAATATACATACATAATAAATATTCTATATTATATATATATTTTATATAAGTATATAAAATATATATATAAATAATTCTGCAATCAGTGATAAAAACAGTATTTGTAATATTGCCAAAAGAAAATTAAGTAGTGGTGTACTTTTGTATGGTTATTATCCTGATGTGAAGTAATGTAGTATGTTAGGCAGCAGATGAATATTATATACACCGGAACAACTACTAAAAAATAATACAAAAATTACACATAAACCAACAAAGGAAATACAATGGAATTACAAAAAGATTTAATTTATGCAAAACAAAGAAAAGCTACAAAAAAAAACAGATGGTCCATTCAGGAAACATGTGGCAAGATGGCAGATTTAAACACAATCATATTGATAATTACATTAAGTGTAAGTGATCTACATATTTCAACCAAGCGCACAATTTTTAGATTGATAAAAAAGAAAGAATATTATGCATCTACATTAAAACATTTTAAAATATAAATACAGATGAATTTAGAAAGTAAAGTAATAGAAAGAAATATACCATATCAAAGGAAAGATGGAGGAACTGTATGAATATCAGACAAAGTGGATTTCAGAGGGAATAGAGAAGAACATTTCACAGTAATAAAGATATCACTTTACCTTAAAAGCATATGTACTTAACAACACAACTTTAAAATACAGTAAGCCAATAACTAAAAGAAGTGAAAGAAAAAAGAGACAAATTCAAAAGCTGATAGGTATAGAAGTCAATGCTTCTGACTCAATAATTGATAAAAAAAAAAAAAGCAGACAGAAAATCAGTATGCATATAGAAGACTTGAACAACACAATCAGTCAACCTGACATTTATTGAACACTATATGTAATAGATATTATTTTCAAGTGCATCCAAAACATTTAATAACAAAAGAGACCAAAGTCTGAGTCACAAAACAAGCATTAACAAACTTAAAAGTATTCAATAATACAAAGTATATTGTCTGATCACAATATAATTAAAAGTCAGTAACAGAAATGTACATAGAAAACCTCAAATATTTGAAAATTAAATGACACATTTCTACATAACCCATGGATCAATGGATAAATGAAAAGGGAATCAGAAAATATTTGAACTCCATGGAAATGCACACACACACATCTAAAGTTGCGGAATACAGATAAAGCAGTATTTATAAGAAATTGTATAGTATCAAATGCCTATATTAGAAATGAATAAATACCTCAAGTCAATTACTTATGCTTCCACATTAAGAAACTAGATGGACAGTGATATCACAAAGATGGTGAAATAAGTCATTCCTGACTTCACTGCCCCTCACAAAAACAACTAGTAATCTCAGAACTGAATCTATAGCCTCAATTGGCTAGGGAACTAAGATAGCATTTCTATCCAACTTTTCTTAGCCAGAGGCACACCCCCACCCCATCCACATCTTCAAAACTCAAATAGTTGCCTTGCCAAAAAAAAAAAAAAAAAAACCAAAACATAATAGCAGGCCACACTTGCCCAAGGACATTACAAGGAGACACATCCAGAAACTCAAACTGAGTTGAATGGTGAAGAAGAGTCTTTGCCAAAACAAATGTGTAAAATCTGAAAAAGGAGCTTGATTACTCAAATGCACATACACCAATGTAAGGAATAAGTGGCATAAAAAAAATCAGGTAACTAATAAACTCCAATAGCTGATCCTAAGGAAATGGAATCGCTGAACTGTTATACAAAGAATTCATAATAATCCTCTTAAGAACATTTCATGAACCACAAGAAAACAGAGATAACTAAATGAAATGAGGAAAACACATGGATGAAAACTAAAGTTTGACAAGGATAAAGCAACCATTAAAAACAAAGAAACAAACGAACAAATCCTAGAGTTGAAAAATACAATAACTGAACTGAAGAAATCAATTAAAGACTTTCAAAAGTAGATTCAACCACATCGAAAAAAGAATCAGAGACCTGGAGGATAGAAGAAATTACCCAGTCAAATTACCCAGTCAAAGGAGCAAAAAGCAAAAAAGAATGAAAAAGAGTGAAGACAGCCTACAGAAAAAGCAGACAGAAAATCAGTATGGACATAGAAGACCTGAACAACACAATCAATCAACAGCCGACATGAACTATGGGACAAAATAAAAGAATATTCCCATTGTGGGAATTGCAGGAGAAGAGAAAGGGATAGAAAGGATATTTCAAACAATAGCGCTGAAAACTTCCCAAACTTGGGGAGAGAAATAGATACCAAAATCTATGAGGCCCAAAGGATCCCCGAAAGGTTGGACCTGAACAGGGCTACACCAAGACACATTATCATTAAATTGTCAAAAGTTAAAGACAAAGAAAGAATTTAAAAAGCAGAAAGAGAAAAAATAGAAGTTCACATGTAAGGTAACACCCATGAGACAACAAGCGGATTTCTCAAAAGAAATTTTTCAGGACAGGAGAGAATGGAATGACATATTCAAAATATTAAAAGAAAATAACTATCAACGAAGAAATCTAGACCTGAAAAAGCTGTCAGAAACAGAGGAAGGATAAAGGCTTTCCTGAACAAACAAAAGATGAGGGAGTTAATTACCACCAGACCTGCCTTACAATAAATACTAAAGGGAGTTCTTTGAGAAGAAGTTATACAATGCTAATTAACATCATAAAAACATAAAAAAGGTAGCATAAATCTCACTGGTAATGGTAAATATACATCCATAGTTGGATTCTGCTATGTAATAATAGGGGTGCATAATTCACTTACAACTCTAGTTTAAAAAATGAGCACAGTAAAAATAACCGTAACTATAATAACTTATTATTAGGTACACAATATAAAAAATGTGTGAATTATAAAACAATAATCTAAAATGTGAGGAGGAAGGAAAAGTAAAAGTATAAAGTTTACCAATTCTAGTGAAGTTATTATCAGTTTTAAATAGGGTGTCATAAAAAATAAAATAGGGTTTATAAGTTTAAGATATTTTATGTAAGCTGCGAGAGGATCCTATAATAATTACACAAAAGAACATAATAAAAGCCAAAACATACTGCTAACAAAAGACTTCAACACACACACACACACACACACACACACACACACACACAAGACAGGAGGATAAGAAACAAGGAACAAAGGATCTGCAAAACAATTAGCATATACATTAAAAATTGGCAATACTAAGTCCTGACTCATCAATAATTACTTTAAATAAAAATGGATCAAATTCTCCAATTTATTTATTTTTTAATTTTTTTTAACGTTTATTTATTTTTGAGACAGAGAGAGACAGAGCATGAATGGGGGAGGGTCAGAGAGAGAGGGAGACACAGAATCCAAAACAGGCTCCAGGCTCTGAGCGGTCAGCACAGAGCCCGATGCGGGGCTCGAACTCACGGACCGTGAGATCATGACCTGAGCTGAAGTCGGACACTTAACCGACTGAGCCACCCAGGCACCCCCAAATTCTCCAATTTAAAGACACAGAGTAGCTGAATGGATTTAAAATTAAAAAGTTCCAACAATATGTTGCCTTTAAGAGACTCACTTTAGCCTACAAGAGACACAGACAGACTGGAGGGATGGAAAAAACATTTCAAACAAATGGTAACCAAAAAAGCAGGGGCAACTATATTTATATCAAACAAAAAAGACCTTAAACTAAAAATGATAAAAAGAGACAAAGAGACAAAGAAGGTCATTATATAATGATAAATGGGTAAATACATCAAGAAAATGTAACAACTGTAAATATTTATGTGCCCAACTTAGAAGCACCTAAATAAAGCAAAAACTAACATAGCTAAAAAGAGAAATAAACAGTAGTACAGTAATAAAGTACAGCAAGTTAAACCCAAAGTAAGGAGGAAAAAGGAAACTTTTTAAAAAGCAGAGCAGAGGGGCACCTGGGTGGCTCATTCAGTTAAGCATTCGACTTTGGCTCAGGTCATGATAAATATTTTTTAAAAAACAGAGCAGAAATCAACTAAACAGAAAACAAAATAGATAATACTAATGAATTTAAAAGTTGTTTCTAAAGATCATTGTACTAGATAAACCTCTCACAAGCTGATAATGAAAAGTAGAAAGAAGATGCAAATTTAAATGATCAGAAACAAGAGAAAGGACACTACTACACATTCTACATACATTGAAATGTTAATTAGGGAATATTATGAAGAATTTCTGAAAGTAAGTCCAACACCTCGATGAAATTGACAAAGTCCTTGAAGGAGACCAGCTACCAAAGGACAGCACAAAACAAGTCAGTAACCTGAAAAGTCTGTACCTAATAATGAAACTGAATTCATATTTTTTAAGTTTGCCAAAAAGAAAACTGAGCAGAGATGGCTTTACTAGCATATTCTTGAAAACATTTAAATAATAATGCAAATCCCATTGAAACTATTCTAGGAAATACCACAGAAGGAACCTTTTCCAATTCATTGATGAGACCAGCATTGCCTTGACACCAAAACCAAAGAAATTACAGGAAAACAACTGAATAGTATCCCTCGTGAATATATATGCAAAAGGCTTTATGAACATTTAGCAAATTGAACCCATCCCAGTAATTCAAGGTAGGTTTACCATTTGGAAGTCCATCAATGTAATTCTCCACGTTAAGAGTCAGAAAAAGAAAATACAGATAAGCAGCCCAAGTGATTCATAAACTGGATTTGAAATATTTAACATTTACTTACAATAAAAAAAAAATCAGGAATAAAGGGAAACTTTCTCAATTTGATAAAGGGCATTCACAAATAACCTACAGCTAATATTATACTTAATGGGTAAAAACTGAATGTTTTCCTTCTTAGATAAAGAACAAGATAAGGATATCTGCTCTCATTATTTCCATTCAGCATTATGCTGTAAATCATGGCCAGAGCAAAAAAGAATGAATGAATAGATAAATAAATAAATGGAATACATATTAGAAAGGAAGAATTCAAACTGTCTTCATTCACAGAGGACACATCTATCTATGTAAAAAATCCTAAGGAATTTTCAAAAAGGATCCCAGAAATGAAAAGTGAGTTTAACAAGATCTAGTATACTAGATAAATATTTAAAAACAAGTTTCTATGTATTAGCCACAAATAACCACAATTTGAATTTTTAAAAATATCATTTATATTAGCATTAAACTTAAAATAAAAATGAATATATTTAACAAAATATGCATAAGCCATACTCACAGAAAATTGCGAAATATTGCTGAGACAAACTAAACAAAGGTAGAGCTATATCATTTTCACCATGAGAAGGTTGTTTTATTTTTAAGGTGTGTGTTTTCTCCAAATTGAACTACAGATTCAGTGCATTCCCAAACAAAATGCCAACTAACTTTTGTAACAATTTAAAAGCTAATGCTAAAATTCATATGGAAACCCAAGGGATCCAGAATAGACAAACTAATTTTAGAATGAAGAAGAAAGATGAAAGACTCACACTATCTAATTTCAATGCTTAACTCTAAAGCTAAAGTAAGACAGCTTAGTATTGGCATAATGCATACAGATCAATGAAAGAGAAAGCCCAGAAATAAATCCACACATATGTTAACAATCAGTATTCAGCAACGTGCCAAAATAATTCAATTGGAAAAGGATTTTGTTTTCAACAAATTGCATTGGAATGACTGTACCTTTATATTAAAATAAATTAAACCTCACCTCATACAATACCTCAGGATATATCATATACCTAAATTAAAGAGCTAAAAACTTAAAACTTCTACAAGAAAACAGAAAAAAAAAAAGACTGGGAAACTTTGGTTTGGCAGAGATTTCTGAAATAAGACATGAAAACCATGAAATATACAAGAAAAGTTAATGAGTTATACTTCATCAAAATTAAAAACTTTACTTTTCAATTAAGAAAATGGCAGACTAGACAGATAGGTGTTTGCAAAATGCATACACTTTCAAAAGTTACTTGTATTCAGAATCCATAAAGACCTCTGACAACTCAAAAATAGTAAAACAAACAATTACAAAAACTGGGAAACAGATTTGAATACTCTACACTCTTATTGGCAGGTGGCAAATAAGCATATGAGAATACGCTCAACGTCACTAGTCATTAGAGAAATGCAATAAAACTACAATGAGATACCATACCCATTCATTAAATATGGCTAATATTTAAAATACTGACAACATCAAATGCTATAAGGTGAGGCAACTCTAAGTATTCTACATTGTTGATGAGAATGAGTAACAAGACAAGCAATTTGGAAAGCAGTCGGACAGTTTCTTATCAATTGAAACACACACTTAACCTAAGACCTAGCAATTCCACATCTAGGTATTTACTTAAGAGAAATGTAAATATACTGAACGCATGTACACAAAGACTTGCGTGTGCATGTGCGGAGCAGTTTTATTTCCAGTACCAGCAACTCGAGTAATCTCAAATGGCCATCAACTTGTGGATAGAAAAAGTCTGCATCCATAAAATGGGATTATTCAATCATCAAGAAAAAGGCACAAACTAATGATGCTTTCAGCAATATGGATAAATCTCAAAAACATAATGCTAAGTTGAAAAAAATCTAGACACAAAAGACTACCTATTACATGATACTGTTAGTTTAAAATTTTAGAAAAGGCAAAACTATAGTGAAAAGAAAAGGGGGGGGGGGAGAAAACAGTGATTGTCAGAGATCAGGAGTTGGTAGAAGGGCAGGGACCAGGGAATGATGAAATATTCTGTAACATCATAGCAATGGTGGTGACGTAACACTTTACATTTGTCAAAACTCACTGAATTCATACTTTATTTTTTTTATATTTTTTTAGGTTTTTATTTATTTTGAGAGAGAGGGAAATGGAGAGGGAAGGTATGTGCATGAGCAGAGGCGGGGCAGAGAGAGAAAGAAAAATCCCAAGCAAACTCCACACTCAGTATAGAGCCCCACACGGGGCTTGATCTTAAAACTGTGAGAGCACAACCTGAGCCAAAATCAAGAGTTGGATGCTTAACTGACTGAGCCACCCAGTGGCTGAATTCAGATCCCCTGAATTCACACTGTAAATTCATGAAGTTTATTATGGATGAATTATATCTCAAGAAAGCTAACAAAAATAATTGTCTTTATCCATAAGTCCCAGAATCTGTGTGTATATGCATGTGTGTGTGTATAAAACAAACTGAATCTCAGAAGTAAAAACAGGATATTTGAAATTCCATTACCAGGTGTTTAGACCCTGCTATAAATTCAAAAACTGTCTTCCAAAGTTGCTAATTAGAAATATTTGAGGTCATTACGCATTGTTAGAAATTCAGAACTTTATCTCCTAAGCAAAATTAATTCTACTTGTTTTTTAATTCTGTTAAAGCTGTGTGAGATACACAAAAACAGAGTGAAGGACAAAGGAACTAAAATTCTCAGTGAAAACTATGTGTTAAGTTCTTTCAATGTATTTACCACCTCATTTAATCTTCCCAAGAACTCTGAAAGTCAGGCTCAGCTATCATCTCAGGGATATCCAGCGGCTATAGACATGGACGTGATTCAAGTTCAAAGTCAATGTGACTCTAAACTATTCCATCTAGCCCTTATTTTCACACACACACACACACACACACACACACACACACACACAATTTATTGTCCAGTTAGCTAACATACAATGCACAACAGTGCAGTTTTGGCTTCGGGAGTAGATTTCCATATTCATCACTTACATACAACACCCAGGGCTCATCCCAACAAATGCCTTCCTTAATACCCATCACCCATTTTCCCCTCCCCCTCCGACTAACCCTCAGTTTCAGAGACATCACCACAAGTTTCAGCCCTTACTTTCTAAATTCAGGAAGATGGAGTTTTATTACAAGTTCATGTAAGATCTGACAGATACATCTACATTTAGAGAATTTCCAAATGCCCCCAAGTAAAGAGCAGGCTTTTCTATGTTCCATTTTCCAAGCATTATGTTGGCCACTTTGTAATATCTCATTTAAGCCTTTTAACAATCCAAAGGGTTAAGCATTGTTATTCCAGTCATTTTGCAGGTGAAAATAGTGATGCTTATATCTTATACCAAACACTGTGTTCTTTCAACATCAGTCACTGTTCACGTTCATAACTGATCCTCAGTAGATTTAGGGTCTATAATTTCTCATGAGAACCAGCAACCATTGGTTTCTGTGACTACAAGTCCAACACTTAAAAACCATGTGCATATCCAACACCATGATTCCTCTGTATTGAGCCCTCCCCATGTTCCCAATCAGGATTCTGCCATGCATGTCTCTTGCCTATCCAGCTCTTCCTTCTTTTTGTTTTTAATGTTTTCTACTGAATGCTAGCATTAATTGCCAGTACTATGCCACGGATAGAATTTCCTACCTATCTGAAACTCTTCGTCTTCCCTTAGTTCCAGGGATCCTGCAGGTGGGTAAGAGTGGAACTCCATTTAATGCAATGGCTAAGTCCTAAAGTCAGGGCATGAGAAAATAATTTGCATAATATCAAAATATCTCTTGGAAAATTCTTCGGAAGGGGTAACATTGCAAGCAAATGTACAACTTTCTAATAAATCCTCCCAGCTATCTGTGGAAAAGAAATCACCACTTCCTTGATTGAGTTGTACACACAGTAGTTGCTTCCATTAAGGGCTCATTTGACACATAAACACATATCTTTATATTTAATGAGTGCAGCAATTTTCTTTAAGAAAGTTACATGGGATTTTTCTTCCTTCTTTAGCTCACTGAGTAGAATGGTAACTGGAATCACCTGCAATTATTGTTATCTTTTGTCCTCTGTCTCCCTCCCTCTTTTCATTTTAAACTTTAAACAGCAATAATGGCTGAGTGTGCCCACATTGAGTGTGTTTATAATGAAATGCCCCTACATAGACATGTAAAGAGCACAGTAAAACCTTGGTCTCTGAGAGTAATTTGTTCCGGAAATATGCTTGTAATCCAAAGAACTTGTATATCAAAGCAAATTTCCCCAGAAGAAATAATGGAGACTCAGATGATTCATTCCACAACCCAAACTATTCATATAAAAATGATTACAATATTGTACTATAATATAAAATAAAGAAAATCCAAAGTACAAAGAAAAATAAATTAACCTGCACTTATCTTTGAAAACCTTTGTGGCTGGTGTGAGGGAGACAAGAGAAAGGAGTGTTATTGTGTAGGAGGACTTTCACTATTACTAATGGAATCACTGCTACATATTGGCTCAATGGAATCTTTTTCTGCATGGAGGCCATTGTATACACTCGCATAGATCTTGACTACAGTACAGTATTAATAAGCTCTTGTCATATACTGTATTTAATGTAACTGGCAATAAGGCAGCAGAGGAAAGGGTCTATATCTGCAGGCAGCCTGACCTAGAATGAAGCAAAGCATTCCTAAGCTTACTCTTGTATGGAAAAACCAGAGGAACATCCATGGGTGCTTTGAAGTGACCAAAAATATACTAATGCCAGTTGTGGACACCTTCCAACATTCTGAAAAATCTGCCAAACACCACGACCTGAGACCAAGCATCAGAGCATGGAAGACAATCACCCACAATCCCACAGAGAGAAGGAGAGAGAGAGAGAGAGAGAGAGAGAGAGAGAGAAGAATCATTTGGCTCATTGTAATCATGTGATGTTCACCATCACGTACTACTCATATTGCAGACATCACTCATTTTCCAAGTAAAAATTTATTAGAAATGTTTGTTCATCTTGCAGAACACTCACAGAACAAATAACTTGCAATCTAAGGTTTTACTGTATATTGTAAAATCCCTGGTTAGTGTGCAGCCCAACATTTTGGTTTTATGGAAGACCGGTGTGTTTCTTTTGCCCATCTCTGTGCAACAGTTTTCCAAAGGACTGGAGTTCATCATGATTGAGATCACTATGTCTAAGACTTACCAGCAAATTATTATTCCAGCCTCTCCTTCCCACACTCTGGGACAAGAGTGAGTGACATCACCACCTCATGGATAAACCCCTGATCCCCCTTGAGACATGATTTGGGGACCTATGGTCTCATGTTCCTCATTCATAAAGCAGTAAGAGATAAACCACTGATGATTAATTTTGGTTAAATAAAAATACATCTATTTTAAGCGTGTATTAAAGACTTATTCATTTTCCCCAAACTTTTGGGTCTTTCTTGAAATCATCGTCAGTTTTCTCCAAAGTCCTAGCCCCTCTCACTCTTTAAAGCATTCCTCCCCCCAACCCTTTGAAGGCAATTTAATCCATGTGTTTCTGATTGGCTTTCTCTTAAAACATCAGGGTATTTTTTTTCCTAAGTGGTATATGGTATCCAAGAAACCTTAAAATATGCTTCCACAGAAGGTTTGTTTTGTTTTCCCTGTTTGAAACCTGGAAATTATTCTTAGCCAAATAAAAACTTACTTAGGCACCAAGAGGTTTGAGCTCAGGTTGAAACATCCACATCCATGAATTTTGAATAGGTCCTAAACTTGGCACAATCTGTTCTGTGTCTGGCCCATATAGCCATTAGTTAGAAAAGACAGTCCCTTGATTAAATGAATTGTGATCTCTAAATAAAATGAAAATGTTGACCAGCGCAGCTAATGATAAAACACTGAATGTCATCACATGGAAAAGGGAAAGATCCAAACTCCTTCTCAGAAGTTTTGTATCAGCTATGGGTGTTATTTAAGAAGCATACAGGCCACTTGCTTTGTTCCCAGAAACCAAATACTAGAACTTCAGAGGATTCACCTAAGCCCTTTGTCAAATATTCGTGATCATAAAATTCCAGAAAATGGGGCTGGGAGCTTCTAAGTTCATTAGATGCAATCCCATGGTGGTATATAGTATGATTCTCACATCGATTCTATCACCCTGCTTAGTTTCCTGTGGATTCAGCAATGAGCTCTAGAAGAGCTATGTGTGCAAAGGAGAAAATTCTTCTTTCAGTGTTCTTCCCTGCAGTCTCAAGCATAATGTACATTTTTCTAGTTGTACCCAACAAGCTGGTTGTGACCACCTTCACCATCCACTCTCTCAAAAAACAAGGCTTGCTGGTACCAAGCTGCATGGAAATGGAAAAGTTGTGAGCCAAGCTAAATCACTAATGCTGTGTCAGTTTCCCATCGCTATAGTATCCCTGAATCCACCATTCAAGCAGTTTTAAGGCCCTTAATCACATCTGATAAGTATAGAAGCCAAACCAATGGGTATAAAAATGGATATAGCATTTTCCTGAAAGGCACTCAACAGGGTAGGGCTTTCTTCTGAGAACTTCTATTTTTTTTTTTAATATATGAAATTTATTGTCAAATTGGTTTCCATACAACACCCAGTGCTCATCCCAAAAGGTGCCCTCCTCAATACCCATCACCCACCCTCCCCTCCCTCCCACCCCCATCAACCCTCAGTTTGTTCTCAGTTTTTAACAGTCTCTTATGCTTTGGCCCTCTCCCACTCTAACCTCTTTTTTTTTGTTTGTTTGTTTCTTCCCCTTCCCCCATGGGTTTCTGTTAAGTTTCTCAGGATCCACATAAGAGTGAAACCATATGGTATCTGTCTTTCTCTGTGTGGCTTATTTCACTTAGCATCACACTCTCCAGTTCCATCCACGTTGCTACAAAAGGCCATATTTCATTCTTTCTCATTGCCACGTAGTATTCCATTGTGTATATAAACCACAATTTCTTTATCCATTCATCAGTTGATGGACATTTAGGCTCTTTCCATAATTTGGCTATTGTTGAGAGTGCTGCTATAAACTTTGGGGTACAAATGCCCCTATGCATCAGTACTCCTGGATCCCTTGGGTAAATTCCTAGCAGTACTATCGCTGGGTCATAGGGTAGGTCTATTTTTAATTTTCTGAGGAACCTCCACACTGCTTTCCAGAGCGGCTGCACCAATTTGCATTCCCACCAACAGTGCAAGACGGTTCCTGTTTCTCCACATCCTCTCCAGCATCTATAGTCTCCTGATTTGTTCATTTTGGCCACTCTGACTGGCATGAGGTGATATCTGAGTGTGGTTTTGATTTGTATTTTCCTGATGAGGAGCGACGTTGAACATCTTTTCACGTGCCTGTTGGCCATCCGGATGTCTTGTTTAGAGAAGTGTCTATTCATGTTTTCTGCCCATTTCTTCACTGGGTTATTTGTTTTTCAGGTGTGGAGTTTGGTGAGCTCTTTATAGATTTTGGATACTAGCCCTTTGTCCGACATGTCATTTGCAAATATCTTTTCCCATTCCGTTGGTTGCCTGTTAGTTTTGTTGGTTGTTTCCTTTGCTGTGCAGAATCTTTTTATCTTCATAAGGTCCCAGTAATTCACTTTTGCTTTTAATTCCCTTGTCTTTGGGGATGTGTCGAGTAAGAGATTGCTACGGCTGAGGTCAGAGAGGTCTTTTCCTGCTTTCTCCTCTAGGGTTTGGATGGTTTCCTGTCTCACATTCAGGTCCTTTATCCATTTTGAGTTTATTTTTGTGAATGGTGTGAGAAAGTGGTCTAGTTTCAACCTTCTGCATGTTGCTCTCCAGTTCTCCCAGCACCATTTGTTAAAGAGACTGTCTTTTTTCCATTGGATGTTCTTCTGAGAACTTCTGATAGGTGGTCAATTCACTGCTTCATGATAGAAAATCAGCACCTCTCACCAAATACCAACCCCCTCTACTTGTTTCCTGGTACATGGCTTACTCCCCATCATATGATTAAATCGCATTTGGCTACCTAACGTTTCTTCAAATGTGCCTTGTGTTTTTCATGACTCTACTTATTGTTTGTATAACCTGGAATACCTTTCCCTGCCTCTCTGCCTATTTAATCCCTACTCATCCTTCAAGGACCCATTTACATACTACATGCTTTACTCCACAGCCACACACAGCTGTAATCAGAATTCATCACCCTCTACACTCCAACACTATGGTTTTTAATGCTGTTATCAGTAGCATCTAATTAGTACCATAGCTAGGACTTTGCAGGTCTACCCTCTCTACTAAAATATGAACCCCTTGATTTTTTGGAATGTCTTATTCATCTAAAACTTTCCAACAACTATCATTAAAAAGGCTTTAAATAATATGTGTTTAGTTAATACTCATTTAGGCATAAGCCACGTATTGGATTCCATACAATGCAATGTAAAAAATAGGATTCTTGACCATTACATTCCATAATACATTACAAAAACACAGACATTTAAATAATTTGTTACCTAAGATTAACAACTTTTTTTTCTATAAGAATCCAGATAATAAATATTTTAGGCTTTTCAGACTACATACGGTCCCAGTCACATATTCTTTGTTTACATTTAAAATCCTTTAAAAATGTTTGGGGCGCCTGGGTGGCGCCGTTGGTTAAGCGTCCGACTTCAGCCAGGTCATGATCTCGCGGTCCGTGAGTTCCAGCCCCGCGTCAGGCTCTGGGCTGATGGCTCGGAGCCTGGAGCCTGTTTCCGATTCTGTGTCTCCCTCTCTCTCTGCCCCTCCCCCGTTCATGCTCTGTCTCTCTCTGTCCCAAAAATAAATAAAAAACGTTGAAAAAAAATTAAAAAAAAAAAATGTAAACAACATTCTTAGCTTCCAGGTTGTACAAAAACAAGCCAAGAGCCGGATTTGGCCAAAAGCTGTAGTTTACCACCGCTGATCTAAGCACCACCCAATAGAACTTTTTGTGATGATGGAAATATTTTCTGCACTGTTCAGTATGGTAGCCACTAGCCATATATGGCTGTTGAGCATGTGGAACTATGGCCAGTCAGGGAAACAAAATTTTATATTTTATCTCATTTTAATTAATTTTAATAGTCATATGTGGGTATTGGTTTGCCTACATAAGTAAATAATTTAAAGATTATTCAAACTACCAATGCCCTGGTCAATAGTATGACCAGACTATTTTGGAAATGGACCATCAGCAACTAGAAAATCTATGACAATGGGTCTCTTTTTATTCAATATGATACAAGATACCAGGAAGTACTCAAAGTTGCCCAAGTGTTATGAAAGAAAATCTCCATTTGTGCAATTCAGATCAAGTAAAAGATTTTCAGAGCTGGTGGTTACATGAAGTTGCTTCAATTGGTGGATTCAGAACATCAAGTTTAATCCTTGCTACCTACAAGGAGCCCCAAACCTGATAAACTCAAAGGAAATAACTTTACTTTACCTGCTGACCAATCTGTTTGCAATTCCTTCAAGATTTTTAAATGACCCTACCCTCTATCATTGTTCCTAATAATCTACTGAGGCCCCAGTCCCTTTAAGAATGCACAGGTTCAAGTGGCCAATGAGGTCCATGCAGTTTGCCTAGCTGAAGGAATTGGCTAATGGTGCTAGGAGAATGATGGGTCATGTGATGATAAGCTGAACAAGGAGGGGGTCAGACAAAACAGGAAGGCGTTGATGGATGGTAAAAAAAAAAAAAAAAAAGCCAGTGGATCAAGGAATTTGTGGGTTTCCCTGGTCAGAAAACTGTGGCAGAGAGAAAATTAGAGCACATAAGCTGGAAGTACAGGAAATAGTAGATGGAGTGAGAGGATTTTGAAATTGAGACTTTAGAATTGGAGCAGTTACTGGTGATGACAAGGTCTCAGATGAAACTTGGCTGCAGAATGGTGGAAAATAATGTGTTGTTGGAAATGAGGAAGTAAGGGATTGAGAGGCCAGAGTATTAGATGGGTCATCTGTTCTACATGCTGAAGTCATGAAAAATGATGATAGAAGTAGGGAGAGGAGCCAAAGTTTTCAAGGAACTAGGGATGGAAGTTGGGTGGCATGACCCAGGGGTAAACAGGTGGCAGCAACAATAAGGGGTAGTAGGTGGTATATCCAGGTGGCATCACACCATGTGCCCTCAAATCCATTTGCATCCACGGCTACCTCCTGGGCAAAATCTAGTGCTGGAACATAGGATCAGCTGTGTTGAGAGCTCTACCAATGAACAGTCTCTGTCTAACTTGGCTTATCGTGGGTCAAGACCACTTACTGTTATAGCCTTCAAATACAAAAGGCCAATTAGAACCTCCCAATTTTTTGCCCAGTCTACCAAAGTCACCCATCTTGAGTACCTGCTGAAGTTGGAGACCTACACAGCTCTCCTTTTGAGAAGGACCTTGGTAAGAACTTAGAGCCATCAGGGGTCTCTAGAAAAAGAGGAAACAGAACCAATAGAGAGTGTAGGTGTACACAGAGAGAAGTTTATTTCAAGGAATGAGCAACTCCTCAGAACCTGCAGGGTAGGCTGGCCAGCTAAAGGCCCAGGGAAGACTTGATGCTGCTGTTCAAGTCTGAAGCCAGTCTGATGGCGAGTTTCCTTGAGTTTCCTCTTTCTCAGAAGTCAGTCCTTTCCTTAACACCTTCAACTGCTTGGAGGAGGCCCACACTCATTATGGAGGGTAATCTGTTTTACTCAGAGTCTACTGATTTCCATGCTAATTTCATCTAAAAAATACTGTCACAGCAACACTAAATACTGAGAATGGAAAACTGATAAACTTACAGAGGATTTTAATTTAAATATGTACTGCATCCAACAAACTGTGTTTGCTAACACAGAAGATATCATTCCTTGCCCCCAGGCAAAATTGGCCAATCCTTTGCATGAGGATGCGATGGAATATTCTGTAGTGATTGCTAGTGTCATCTTTTTATGGAGTCACCATTTCTTTTGCTTTCCCTTCTTTCTTTCGCAAGGAAGTTTGACTTTCTCATTATGTGACTTAGTCCCCGGGGTTTATTTCATGAAAAGTAAGTGTGCTTTTCCCTTCACAGCATATGCGCACCCACCAGGAGACATAGATAATCTACATATCTCTAAAGAAAAGTCTCGGGAAGTACTTGTGAATTCTGCATCTCCCACACCTGCCTTGTTTTCAGAAAGTTTGTAGTGTTCTCTCACACACACAGAAGATGCTCACTACTCCTAAACTGAAGAGTTGTACTCTTATGGGGCATCTGGGTGACTCAGTCAGTTAAGTGTCCAACTCTTGGTTTCGGCTCAAGTCATGATCTCACGGTTTCATGAGTTCAAGCCCCGCATCAGGCTCTGCACAGGTAAGTGCAGAGAGTGTTTGAGATTCTCTCTCTCCCACTCTCTCTGTCTCTCTCAAAATAAATAAATAAACTTAAAAAAATTGTACTCTTATGTATTATATCTTATTGACTACAGGCAATTGATTATTGCTTTGTTAGAAGCTTATTACAACAGACAGTACTTGGCATCTAGTGGCCTCTTTCATTCTTGTTGTTGGAATATTTGAAATATGAAATAGTTGAATATGAACAGTTGAATCAAATATGAATAGTTGAAATTTGAAATTAAATTTGAAAACAAATTTCTGGACAGACCATCTTTGTCTACAAAGGGCATAGTACCTACTGCCTGAGTTGCAATATATCTGTCTGTTTAAAAATTAATTTATTGGGGCACCTGGGTGGCTCAATTGGTTAAGCCTCCAACTCTTGGTTTCGTCTCAGGTCATGATCTTACAGTTTTGTGATTTCAAGCCTCACATAGGGTTGTGTGTTAATAGTGTAGAGCCTGCTATGGATTCTCTTTCTCTCTCCCTCTCCTGCTCTCCCTCTCTCCCTGCCCCTCCCCTATTCACACTGTCTCTCTCTCAAAATAAATAAAAAATAAAAATAAAAAAATAAAAATGAATTTATTGTCTTACTCCTATAACTAATCAGGTGCTTCTAAGTGGCAACTTCAAGGGACCTAAAAGAAAGAAAAAGAGAGAGAGAGACCATCTCTTTTTATCCCAGAAACCTTCCCATTAATATTCTTCATACAATTCCACATGTGTTGAATAATTTCTCACCTTCATTATATAGAAATGTGGAGCAACTTTGCCACCCAAGGAGGCTATCTTATGGGAAAGAGTCTATCTTTGATTGATAGACCAAGCTCAATGGGAGTGTAAGGGTGAATAGCACATGTAGGCCATCTGTGGGAAAAAAAAGAAACCAATACCTTTCAGGCTCAATGGCCAATAATCACAGGAAGTTGGAGTGGTCCTCAAAGTATGAGGACACAATCAAGTTCAAGTGAACCTCATCAATGTGTAGATGGAAAACTGGTTAGGTAACTGGACAAGGAGTCGAATTCTTTTTATCCCACATCCTGCAGAGAATCCTAGTTATAAAAGAACATAAATGTCTGTCATGGCTCTCATCCTGGGAAGATGTCATTTTGCCAAAATTTACCTTATTTTTCGCAGCTTTATCTTTCCTTCTATTTATCTCTAAAGTTGTAACCACAGTAAGAATAAAGCATTCATTTGAGCTTGTGGGACTTCCACTATATGACAAAGTTCAAGAGTTTCACTTAGGCAAGTTATTAATTGATGTATCACTTTCAATTTTGTTGTACTGCAATGGATTAATGTTCCCAGGGATTAGGGAAGCCATAAGGACAACTCCTTGGGAATTTCCCATTCAACTAAGCTAGTGCTAGTAAGTACCAAAGAACCAGAGAGAAAGCAATGTGGCCAGGGGAACCTGGGTGGCTCAGTTGGTTAAGTGTCTGACTCTCGATCTCTGCTCAGGTCTTGATCTAAAGGTTGTAAGTTCAAGCTCCCACAGTGGACTTGAGCCTGCTTAAAAAATGCATTTTGTCCAAGGCAAGGCCCACTATATTTACCTCTAACACTCACATTTATCTAACACAATTCAAACTGAATACAAAATTCTCCCTTCGTCTTTCCCTTTCTTTTCATAATTGAAATATACCAAGATAAGAAAACTTAAAACCAGTACTGTTTTCTACAAGTCAATCATTAGCAAATGAATGGAGGGAAAAAAGAAAAGAAAAAAAAAGATACGTTTCACCACCATTTAAGGACAGACGAAAAGAAAATATTTTCTATTCAGTTATTTAACTATTTTTTTCCCAAGAATGAAAAAATTATAAGATTCTGAGCTATATTGGCATTGGAGGAAGATTTCTTAATATGGGGGTCTAAGGAGTCCTGGAAATCTATGGCAAGAAAAAATGCAAATGGCCTGTGAACTTAAGAAAACATTACATGTTCATTTTTGTTAACCTATAACTAAAATCTAGCATTTCCTTCAACTATGAATGCAGGCAACAAACCACAGTAGTATTAAGAGTGCCTGGGACACACATCTTTATATCATATTACATTTGTTGTTAAGCATTTCAAAATATCATTAATACTTGTCACTATTTCAAAATTTCAGTAATTATTAAACTCAGCCTTAGACTGATATTGTTTTAATGTATTAATAAACACACATTTCTGTATCAAAATTCTTATTAATTTTATAACTATGTTGAATTTGTAATTAGTTTCCTTTGTAACCATGTATGTCTTATGTATTCAAAAGCATTAAAAGAAGGTGGCCATGTATATTGTCCAATTTTGAGGCTCAAGACTGCTTAAAAATATGCTTCTTAATGGTTTTAATAATTTCTTTTTGAACTTCAGACAAATATTTTAGAAACTACTATCTCTCCCACTATAACATCATTAACACGTTTCTGTTTCCTTTAACCCTCCCTGCTCTCTCTGTACAGAACACCTATTACACCAGGGTTTAACTGTTTCACTCTATTCTCCAGTTATATTTGGTCAAGTTACTAAGTTGTAGCTCTATCTGGGTTTGTATTAATTTTATATTTATATTTAGCAGTTATTTTCTAGTTCCCAAGTTCTTTATTTTGGTTCATCTTCTTTTTGGACAAGAGGTCATTGTGGAGTTGCCTCTCAAGAAGTGCTCATGAGTGCTGATTTTATGTACACAATTCCCCCATTTCATGATGTTTTGAAGTATTTATAACAAATGTAATTTGTTCCCAAATAGATTTTAGTCTTGCAGGAGCCATGGATGGGAGAATGAGCACAGAAAGCACTGCTAATAGGCAAGTATGTTGGCAGTAAGTGTAGGGAGGGTGGGCAGAAGAGGAGTGGGGAGAGAAGACAGAGTGATTAGGAAAGACTTTCAAAACAGGAATTGAGCCAAGCCTTGAGAAAGGGGCATAAGTAAGATCATCAAAGAGAGGAGGGAAGGAACATCCCAGGCAGGAGAGTGAGTAGCAGCAAAGACCAGAGGTAAGAATGCATCTGGCATGTAGGAGGGACAGATAAACTATCTAGAATGTGTGTGCTGGGAGCCTATGTGGCAGAAAACTGACACACATCATTTGGCAGTTTTAAACCACCTCTAGATTCAAGAAGGAAATTGGCACTTGATCCCCTCGGAGCTTCTACGTGATAAATCGAAAGGCTACTACTTAAATATGTTCATCCTTGGCCTCTGTGAAGCACTGTGACATTCCTAACCACCATCCTTTTTGAAATCCTGTCCTGTCTTGGTCTATCAGTGATCTCCCGAGTCTCTGTGGCCTTCCTGTCTGCATCAACCCCTTCATCTGGGCAATCCTTGACTATGGTGATCCCACGGTGTCTGTCATTGGCTCTGTCCTCTTCTCCTCCCACCATCTTTCCCTGAAAAGTTCATACAACGACTCTCACCATACCAACTACTACCTCAAGTCCAATGACCCTGAAATAAATATATATCATACAGGCTGACTCTCCCCTGAGCCCCACATCCCTATGGATGGGACACCTTCACCTGGGTATCACAGATGCTCCTCACATTGAACATACCCAAACTTATGTCCTCCCCTCCCCAGCCTGCTCTTCTTCCCGTGTTCCATATCTCAGTATGAGTCAGAAGTGGAGGGAGAAAGAAAAGCAAAAGAACATGGAAGAAACCAGAAAGGGAGCAGTAAGTCCTATAGAGCTTTCGTGTGTCTTCTTCCCTTTCGATCCCCACCATGAAACTTTAGGGCAGTCCCCCCTTTCCTGAGAACATCTGTTCTCCTGTACCAGCCTCCTGGTTGTATCTGGGCCTCTACTCTTGACTTGCCTTAATCCATCTTCCACAGTTGGCCACAAAGATTTGGTAAAACATAAAGTTGAACACTAATCAGCATAAACATTCTTACCTTCATGGCCCACCTGCCCAAATTTATTTTTCACCAACTCCACCCTTGCAAACTCCCTTCCAAATATAAGCATTTTTTCCCTAAAATCAAACAAAACTTTGATAGCCCCAAGAACACTCTGAACTATGATCTCAGACTTTTCCCATACCTCACCTGCTCTAATTAAATCTCTATCTTTCCTCCTTCCACCTGGACATCATTCACTAACCCTAAAGGGCTCTGCTTAGATGCTGATTTCCCTAGAAAGACATCCCACCTTCCAGCCGGCATTAGGCCACCCTCCTTTGTTCTCCCAGAGACTGGGCATACCCCACAACCTTAGACCCACCAGATTCTTTTGCAAGTCTTTGTCTCCAGCCCTGCCTAACCCTCTAGACTCTAAGCTCAGAGACACCAGCTTATAGTAGGTGGGTACATTATCAATATTACTTAAGACTGTCAACCACATGATGGCATTTTATAACAGGTGACATTGTATAAAGATAGTAACAGAGACTTGAAATCAGGACTGTCTCAGAAAATCCAGGTGTAAGGTATTCTAACACAATACCTGTGGGTACCATGTGATTAATTTGTATTTCAGAACTAAACATTGTCCTTTCCCTCCAAGAGCTCACCACCTTACTTAAGAGATATTTTTAAATAATGCATAGTGAAATGACCTGAGAACCCTGGATGCTGTAGCCCACTCCTCCAGCAGAGGCCATCCAGTGTGGGCATGAGGAAACTTCATCTTCCTTTGTCTCTAATCAGTGAGCCCTGTGCTTCAGGGGACTGTATCCTGGCCATAAATAAGGTAACAAGCTTGGCCACTCAGCCAGGGTTACCATACTGAAGCTAGCAACCAAGACCTCTTGCTCCTGACCAGAAGGCTTTGTGTGACCAGGAATCCACTTAAGCACATCCTTATGATGGTTTATCTTTTTAACAAGTTATTAGGAAGTCACAGTGGTCCTCAGTCTTAATTTCTAAAATCTTCAAGGACATCCCTGTGCCCTTCCTTCAGTGTTTTCCCCATGCTTTGTACCCACACAAAGATGGAAGCAAAAGCATATGCTCCTGTGGTCATCTCTGAGGCATGCCACTCAAGCACATGTTCTGGTAAGAAAAGAAAACAGAAAATCTCTGGCCTTTTATCAGTTATTTTCTTCTCCCAACGTCTAACATTCATTATCTTCAACTCTCATCCGTCCATTTCTCTGGTCTCTGAACATTTCTTCAATGTTTGCAAATGAAACAGAGCATTTTGCCTGATGTACCTGGTGAGCCCCTAGCAGGCTTCCTCCCGCCTCGCACCTCTTCATCTTCCCATCTACTTGGGAGACCCAGCTCAGAGCCTCATTCTCTATGTGTGAGAATATGAGTCAAATGAGAAAGTGCACCTGAAAACTGAAGATTTTAAATATTATATATAAAAGAATTTGTAGGCAAAGTCCTTTTAAGAACCAAGTCAACAGGGAATCTGCCTTGTTACTTAAGGAACACTAAACCATTGCCGTGCAGACAATGCACTAGATAAAAACATTTAGATTTAGCAGAGTCCCCCTCAGAAAAAGTACTCTAGGTGCTTAAAGACTTTTGTGAACTGTTTAAAGGAGTGAGGGAGAATAAGACGCTGTATGACACATGCCAGAGTGACTGAGAGTGGTCACTATACCACCTTCTATGGAGGGTAGGTCTGCCTTTTGCAAAGCTGCCATTTTATTGGTGGGGTGTAGAGGTTTGCTCAGAGCTATTAGCTCTGGACCATGGAGGAGTCACTGGATGCTGTTCAAGCAGTCAGAACCTCCTTCCCACCCTTCTCCAGACTATGCCAGTTTTCTCTCTAAATGCAAGTTAAAAAAATATAAAGGCTTAAGAACCCCTAAATAATGTGTTCCCACATTGTTCCCGTATCTCCAATCAACCTTGCTTCCCAGGTATACTTGTTTACAGAAAGAGGGGACTGTCTGTAAAAAAACAGTAAATGACAGCAACCCAATGTCACAATGAGATGGGCAAAAAAAATCCTTCCAGTTTAACCCATTAAGCAGACCTTCAAGTCTATGTTCAGGGATAAGAGCAAAAGCCCTATGTTGTTTTCTGGGCTCTACTCTGAGGTGCTATGGCACTGCACATTATCTTAATGAATTTATGAAATTGTGTTGTTCTGTTTTGAAAGGCCTGGATGGGAAAAGCTAGGCGATCCTTGTGCAGACCATCTTCAACAATGACACTGTATACAGTTTCCTTTCATGGTGTTAATTTCAGACACAGCAGAGGACTTGCTATTTTGTGTTGTGTTGTTTTGTTTTGTTTTTTCACCTGTGCCCTCCAAGAGAGTTTCCAGGTGATGTACTGGGACTGAGGGCATCCCTCCTCCCTATCACCCACAGGTTAGGGAAGTTCTGTAGGTGTTCACAATGCCTGTAAAAGCTTGGATAATTTTTTGTTTGAATTCATTCAATCAGCTCTTCATACCCGTTAATAGGATTTTTCCAAAAGTCTGAGGCCCATCATGAAATGTGATTTCTTCTTTACCCTAACCCCCCATGTCCCATTGAAAACAGCCCATGAAATGCTCATCACATCCCTCTATTTGCATGGGACTCCAATTATGGTTTGAGCATGCTCATCCTCTTGGGCCCACCAACAGGTGTATAATTGTGTTGGCAATGTCATCCTAGGAATTTCCCAACTACTTATGCAACTGTGCCCCAATACTCTATGCTCAGCAAAGTTTAGACCCAAAAGTGGTCCAAAACGTTGTGGCTTCTCTAAGAGCAAGAATGTTTAGTATGTTGTAGCTTATATTTTCATTCTAAATTTCATTCTAAATCCATGGAAATTTCATTATATATAATCATTCTCTCTTCCTATCCCCAAGCCAAGTAAAGTTTTATGTAATTTTGAAGAAGAGGGATGGGGATGATGGGGCCCTGGTTATGCTCGATGTGTTGGAGCCACTAAGTTCAATTACAGTAGGACCTGCATTATTGTTTGCATTCTCTTGTCTCTCTGGACACCAAACGGATGAGGTGTGTGAGGTTGCACACTGCCCTAACTTTAATATATATACTCTGCCTTTATTTTAAATTCCTACCCAATTTCTGACTCATCACCTCAAGTGAGGGAAAGAATGATGACATCTGCCACAATGTGGAGTCATTTTCCCTCATGACTCAGCCCCCAAGTGGCATAATTGTGTTTCTGCATTAAGAACCACTCAAATGTAGTTGCAATAAGACATATGATGTGAATACAATACAGTTTTGTTTAGAAATAACAGAAATAATAATCTGAGAAGTGGAATACGATCTCATATTCACAAAGAGTTGATCCACAGAAGTTGCCATACCAATTTCTGTAACCAGTTTCCAAGGAAGACCACAATATTCTAACTCAATTGGAATGATCCCATTCCATTAAGCTGAACAACCCATCTCATCAACTGGAAAATCCAACTCAGTTCAGTAAGAGTTAATCCTACTTCATTGTTTCACTATACATTTTTCAAGTATTTCCTGAGTTAATACAGTTTGGGGGGGGGGATAAAAATGCACATCTGGAGTTTTGAGTTCTGCTCCCAATCACTACTGACAAACTTATGGGAGCTTAATCAATCGCTTAACTTCTCTTGATCCATTTCATCATTTATAAAAGGACAAACTAGCTGTGGTTGTGGATTTCAAGTAAGACAACAGATTTGAAAATGCCATCAGGAAATTATTAAGCAATTGTTTTTTCTGTTGTTATCATGACAGTCTCAAACCACTGGAGGCCATATAAAACGTGTCAAAGGATCAAGAGCTTTGAAAGCAGACTGCCTGGGGACAAACTCCAGCTCAACGCTTATTGGGTGTGAGAACACAGGCAAGCACTTAATCTTCTATCTGTGAACTTGGGCCAAGTAGTACCTCATTTACAGGGTCGTTATAAGGATTGAGTAAGATAAAGCCTATAGATCCCTAGACAATTCCTAGAACATTTTTAAATGTTAGTGTTTATGATTCCACAAAGAAGGCAGTAGAGATGGCTATCTATCTACCAAAACCTAGCTAGCCTTCACTTCTCCCATAGCTCCAAAGTAGAAGCTGGGTTAGTGTAGAGGCTACATTTCTGAGCTTCCATTGCTGGGATCACATGAAACTGACTGTTTCTGCCAAAGACTAGTGAGTTCAGGTGATTCTGTAACTTCTACATCTAATTAAAATATGAGGTATGTGTTTATCCACAATTTCCCTCCTTGTGCCATAAGCTGGATCCCAACTACGCCTGCATTTTTAAGTTTCAACCATGTGAATGGAGACAATATTCTCAATGATGGCAGAACAAAATGATGGAATCCAGTCACTCCTTCTCGGTTTCTCTGGCTAGTTTCTTCTCTTCTTGCAGATTTCCTACCATTGGAGTGTACCAGGACCCCATCAATGGTCCCTCCATTCTTTCCTTATACACAGTCACATGAAATCACATCTCCTGGCTTTATATATATACTGAAAACTACTAAACCACAGACTTATATATCCAACTGTCTACTCAGCCTCTCCACTCATATGTAGAATAGTCATCTGGAGCTTAACATGTCCCAGATGAATTTGTGATCTACCCTCCAAAACCGTCCTCCACATGTACTCTTCCCCCGCCCAGTTGATGACAATTCCACCCTTCAATCATTACTACGATGACTACATTTACTATTAATTTATCTCTCAGTCATGCATGTCCACTGGCTTTGCTATTCCTTGAATTTGCAAACAAGCTCTCACTCTCCCTAGGGACTTTGCCCTAGCTGCTCTCTGCCTGCAGACAGTCCTTAGATACTGTGTGGCCAATCCCCTACTCCCTTCCAGTCTTTGTTCGAATGTCACCTACTCAAATGAGGCCGCCTGTGACCACCCTATTTGTAATTGCAACTCCCAGAACTCTCAACCCAGTTACCTTGCTCTAATCTTTCATTACTACATACCATGTTCTAACATACTATATAATTTGCTTTAGCACTATAATCATTTTCTATTATCTGTTTTCCAGAGACAGTGGAACTGAGAAGGTAAGCACCAGAAAGCAAAGACCTTGTCTGTTTCACTGACTGAGATACCCCAAGTCTCCCAAAGCACTTTCTGGCATGGTGTAGATACCAAGTTATATTTGTTAAATCAATAAACGAGTATTTACTGAACACCTACTTTATGTCAGGCATTCTATCAGACCCTGCCAATACAACCACCACAACCTGAATGAAGGGCCAGACATGAGCCTTGCTCTGCTGGGGCTTACAGTCTCCTTGTGATCTACAAAAGGACCATGGTGATGAACTCATATTGCTACATGGTGTTTACGCAAACAGGAAAAAGGATATATAACCGACTCGACTGAGGGGCAATGTGGGAACATACTAATGAGGTTTTTAGCCAGCCATCCTTTCAGAAGACCTAAAGTAATTCTGCAGGGAAATGCACAGAGAGACAACTGCCCTTGTCCTGCAAAATAAATTAAGTTCTCCACTCCTTAATATTGACAGGGGTTCTGCAAAATGCAGGTTGTGCACAGAGCCAGGAGCCCATGGACTTGCATCAAAAAGAGAATTTAGTTTATTTTTTGTGTGTTTATTTATTTTTGAGAGAGAGAGAGCAGGGCAGGGGCAAAGAGATAGGGAGACAGAGGGTCAGACTCAGGCTCTGCGCGGACAGCAGAGAGCCCGATGTGGGGTTCGAATTCATGAACCATGAGAACATGACCTGAGCTAACGTCGGATGCTCAACCAGCCGAGCCACCCAGGTGCCCCAAAGAGAATTTAGTGTAGATGAAGCACTGGGGGTTTTCTCTTACTGTTTCCAAGTTTTGGTGTACTTTGGGAGAAGGGTATTCAGAACAGGAAAGCACCACAGAGCTCAGTGAGGATCCACACAGGACTGAACTGGGAAGGATCAGAGGTCAGAGCTTGTGAGAAGACTTGGAAGTTGGAAAGCTAAACCTGAAAGCTAGCGCTGACCATGATGCCCTCCATCAGCTCAGGAGCAGAATCAGAGTTACAGGTGGGCTGATGAGTTTTGTAGACTGAAGTTGACCACAAGCCTCCAGCGCTTGTAAGACGTTACCACTTTGTTACAATGTGTATATTACATACCATTTCCTATAAAGTGCAAATCTTAGTATCAGTTTTTGGAATTAATGCTGGTCTCTTCTCTCATATATTCCCAGGAGACCCATGAAAGAAGGCTCTGCTAAACTGGCATAATATGAATTACCTAGAGAAAGTTACTTGAACAAATGTACTGTAAACGTGTTACGCAACTCCAAATGCAAGATAGAGACACAGTCCTGCTGCAAAGAATTCTGAAAGTCCTGAGAGAGACAGGAAAACACATTCTTCCTTTTCCATTCAGAAACTCCAGAAAAGGTACCACTGCTGCAAGAGGCTACCCAAGGGACTTCCTTAGTTACGTTCAGCACAGAAAGTGAAAAAGTGCAGATGTGGCACGTTACTTCCACTTGGGAAAAGAGATATAGTGGTCTATGTCCAAGAGAAAAGAAACTCTTCAGTCCTATTTCCCTTCCATCATTTCTGTCATAATGCATTTTTCAGGCTGAAAAGAGTAATACTGAGAATGTGTCTTCTAAGGGAAAAAGTCCTGTTACAAAGCCGATTTTGCATTCCTTCCCAACGTTTACAATATAAACAAATGAACATGTATGTGTTTACACAGGCACGTACATTAATGTGTATGGGAGAGCATGTTCCCAGAGATGCGTATGGGGGCAGTGGTTGAGGGAAGGCTAGAAAGACATATCCCAAGACATTAAAAGTAATCGTCACTAGGTATAAGTGACTTTTTTCCTGTTTTTATATATTCTACAACTTTCTACAACATGTATTACTTTCCTAATAAAAAAACCACATATAACAAATAGATTAAAAGGCGATGGCTATTGCCAAAGTTAGATGAGGGGAGACAGAGGAAGCGGCCGCGATGAATGAGTTGAGGTTTCCTGCGCTGCATATCAGATCCCAGGGTATTAAAGGAACATGCAGATGTGGTCATGGAACCAGTGTCAACAATCCTAGAGGAATTGTGGAAAGCAGGCATGGCTCCAGAAGACTGCAAATTTACAAATGTTGTCCAGATTTTCAAAAGAGGGGGACTGGTGAATTTCAGAGACGTGATCCGAGGCATATGACATCAACCCTTGCATAAATTCAAGAACAGATTATTAAACAGATGGCTTCTGAGCTCTTAGCAAAGGAAGTAGTGGGCTCCCTAGAAACACATCATGCCAAACTAACCTCGTTTTTTTTTTTTTTTTCTCTTAGTTGGACTGAGAGATTTGCAAGAGAGAGGGGCTGTCATTTCCACAAGGCAGCTGATAGTCTTTACTGACATCTGCTAACACTAGAGCTTTCTTCACTGGTGGAATCCAGCAAACCAGGAAAGACAAGAGCAGTCACGCCCTCCAGGATGGAAGAGGCATTTGGGAAATGGACCGCGTGTCCAAAATGGGCGGAAAAGGGAGAAGCGGGTCATGGTGAAGCTCCCCCTGCAAGAACACTCTCCTGAGACCCTCACCAGGCTGGCTTCTCATCACTCAAGTGTCACCTCTTTAGGAAGGGCCCCCCGACCACCGTCTCTTACCCATCCATCACCAGGTGCACTGTCAATTTGTTTTTCCTTCACAACACTTCTCGCTCTCTGAAATCATCCTATTTATCTATTCACTAGTTTGTAGTCTGTCTTTATTCACTGGCATGTGAGTTCTACATGAGCAATGAGAAGATCTCTTTTGTTTAGAGCCGAACGCCCAAGGCCAGGCACAGGGTATGATGCAATAAGGGTTTTTGTTGGTTTGTTTGTTTCTTTCTTTTTTTCAGTGAATGAAATCTACTCTGCATTCTCTTCCCTGACCATATCCACAAAACTGCCTTATTTCAGGGACCCATTGTCTCCTTCCCTCACCTGTGAGCACCAAGACCTTCAAAGTGGCCTCCCTGCCTTCAGTATCACTATTTAACCCCTTCCTTTTCACCAGCCCAGTGTCTGTGCTGATGAGAAACAAAGCTATTTGACAACATTTCCAAACACTTACATCCTCCCCCAAGACACCAACCACGACAAGGTCATGAAGTAGGTAAGGCATGGAGACACTCTAGCAAAGGAATAGTTGATTACTGTGAATGAGGTGTTGGGCCTCAAACTGTGGCATCATGGTCAACACAGCTGGCCACATGTGATTAGCGTGGCCCAAAGAAGAACCAGCTTTCACCACTTCAGTGGCCAAACATGTCCCTCCTTCTCCACGGAGATGAGCCAATTAGCAGGTTTCCTGAGGAGCAAAGCACCCTCCTCAACACTTCCTCCAGAAGTCACCAGAAGTTCCCTCTCCACAGGTCAGCACAGCAGTGAGGGAGAGGAGACAGGAGCCCCGGCACTTAGAATTCTATTTCTTACTGTGGCACGTTCTCCGGGGCTTTGGCTCTGTCCCCACTACAGGCCCGCTACTTGAGTTAATGATTCTTTAGGCCAGAAAGGAGGTGACTTAACACAGTTGTTAAGAGGACGGTCTCTGGGGCCAAGCAGTCTGGCTTCAAATCACAGCTCTGCTGCTGACTCATGCAATATTAATTCATGAGGTGTCCTCACTGCCACTAGAATGTATACAGTAAGCCCATCAGCAACAAAAGGGAAACAGTTAAATGCACAAAGGCTGAGAATGAACCACCTTCCCTTGTCCTCCAGACTCTGCAACTAACTGGCTGCATGACCTTGAGAAATCTCTTGGGCTTTCATTTCTTCATCTGCAGAATAAAGTGGAAAATCACTAATGTCCCTTCTGATCTTCCTCTCGTGGGAGAATGGCAGAGCAGGAGCATTTTGGATGCAGATTTTGTGTACGAAAAGCATCATATAAAAAATACATTAATTCAGTTAATAATTAATACGTTAGTATATGATTATTGGTTTCCACTAATAAAAACAACCAAAAAATGCCCTCACCAAATACACAAACATTGAGTTATTACTAAGCAGGGATAATTTAATTCAAAGCATTTTCTCCTAGTGAGAAGTTGTATTTTTTAAGATGCTATCAATGGGTTTTGCAAGTTCATTTGTTAAAACAGAATAACAGGGAGTATAATCATATAATGCTTTTATCTATGAAACCACTGCTGATGTGTGTGATCCATTCATTCCTCAAGTATTTTTGAGCACCTGCATTTTTCTAGGTGCTAGGAAAAAGCAATGAACAAGACTGGAAAGGTCCTGGTCTCAATACACTTACATTCTAAGAGAGGACACTGGAAGCCTACCAGAATATAGATTAGTAACAAGATGATTACAACAAAGTACAAGGAATTTGGTAACTGGAAAAGTGTGCTATGAGGTACTTTCTAGCAGTAGAAGTGCTATCTAAGAGAAGGTAGTTAGGAAAGACATCTTTAAATGGATAACATCCAACAAAAATCTAAAACGTAAGAATGATCCACCTTGTAAAGATGTGGGGATAAGTGTGTCAGGCAGAAAAAAAAAAAATAACAAGTGCTAAAAGGCTAAGATGGGAAAGAGCTGTGGATGTCTGGCCAAGTCAAAGAAGAGTGAGGTGACCAAAGCAATAGGAGTGTGAGGGAAAGAACTAACAGCTCTGATGGGGAGACCAGCTTGGATAGCACTGAGCCTTGTAGTCCTGAAACGAAGTTTAAACATCATCCTATGAGTCACAAAGAATTTAGGGACATCGAGACATGCCATGAGCCAACCCCCAATAGGGTAGATTCACACAGACTATGACACCTCATCTAGTGATCCTATGAACCACTTCTGGGGCTCCTTTTATGGTTCTGTAATCCGCTAACAAGTTCCATCTGCTTTCTGGATAGACATGTAGTATCTGAGATTATTCCAAAATATTCCACTTATCCAAGAAGTCAGGTCTAATGTGGATGAAAGCTTTTGCACCCAAAAGATGTTCATCCCATCGCTGGATGGTCCTTATGACTAAATAATCCCAGAAGGTTCAAATGTCTTCTACGAATGCCCAAGGGTAATCAGGAACCAACACAAAAGCAGGAATCAAAGTCAGAGGAAGGTAGATTTTTATTTGAAATAAGGAAGATCTTTCTAAAAATGAAGAGTTTTACCAGATCAGATTAAACCAGGGGTCAACATACTTTTTCTGTAAAGGTCCAGACAGTATATACATTTTAGTTTCTGTAGGCCTTATAGTCCCCATAGTAACTACTGAACATTGCCACAATAGCACAAAAGCAGCCACAGACAATACATAAATGAATAAACATGGCTGTGTCCCAATAAAACTTTACTTACAAAATCAGGCTGTGGACTGGATTTGGCCTGCAGGCCATAGTTTGCTGACCCCTGAAACAGGACAGAGAAAGCAAAATGGCAGCTCGCGGATGTCATTCAGCACCTCCAGAAGTGTTTTATTTGGCCCAAACTGTGTTTTAAAATAGAAAACATTTAAAAGTTAGGGGATTTTATTAAAAATCCAGATTCCTAGCTTTTCTTGAGAAAGTGGAAGATTAGTAACACAGGGCCCACATTCCTACGCGTCAACAAGTGTCAACAAGTGTCTGGATTTGAGTAGTGGCTGCCCACTCTGGAGGGAGCACAGGCTCTCCAGGTCACCACAGACCCCACCACAGGCCTATCGCCTTCCTGCCACGGGGGTTTACTGCTAAGGTGCCATTTAGCATCATGCTCACCCATTTTTTTTCCTTCTAGGAGAGAATTATTTCTCTGGACCTGCATCTATATCAAATGAAGGAAAATAAAAGACAGATTGAAAAAGCCACGTTTCAAGAAAAATGAGAAAAGGCATATGGGTTTAATATGCATACAAAGGATGCTGTGTTAAAAGAATCATTGTTTCCATTTTTTAATTTTGTATTTTTTTCAATTTTGAAATTTAAATATTTTGGGTTTTTTTCAATTTTGAATTTTAAATATTTATGTATTTACATATTTGTGTTATATCCTTATGCTATAATTCAGTAACAATAAAAAGTTTGAATCTATCTCTGCACTTGATTTTGTTTCTTTATTCATCTTTACCTGTCCAACTCCCCTAGGCATTTGAGTTTGTATTCCTAGAAGAGACCAACATGCAGAGAATGAGGGTCCCACCCCTGGAAGACCAGAAGTGGGTGAATGATTCAGTTGGAAACGCTTGCATTGGGGATCCTATTTGGGGTGAACGGCTTTGTGTGTGATTGTCTCTAATGCCTGTGATTCTAGAATCTTGGAAAATGAATCACAGTCATGGCAAGGCAGCTCAGTTAGTATATAGTCATTCTCAGCATTTGACCAAATAATCAATTAGCCAAACAGGAGGCCATCCATTTCATAAACACAGACATAGATGCCATCTTCATTGAACAGGACCCAAAGTGAAAGACATTTATTTAAATAATCTATTTAATCAGGGAAGAAAGCCAAAACTACCGATTTACATGTAGGGCAGATGATGGCTACAGAGAGAACTAAGAAAACATCTTGTTTCTACATGCAGCAAGTCAACCTCCTTTTTCCCTCTTCTAAGAATGATCAGGTAATACATGCTTCCTTCCCCAACTGACTTTCCAGCTTATGAAGTGAGTCTGCGAGCATTCATTCGCTTGGGGCACATACACGGAACTATACTAACACTTCGGCTTAAAGACTATCCAAATAAGTGAAAAATTACTGACACTAAGAAGATTTATACCAGAACAGAATGATTTTAACTGCGCAAAGACATATCGTTCATTGAGACGATGACTAGAAACCTATGCACGAATGAAAGTCATCGGAGAATAAAACATTATAAGAGCTTGACAGTGCTCTTCTGTTCCCTGTAATCTTGCGTGATTTTTATAGTAATAAGCAAATAAAAGTAGAGGACATCGCATAAAAGAAACCAAGGACATCAAAAGACCTCATAAACAAGTAAGAAGTAAAATCTATTTTGCATCTCAAATAACTGTGATGTCTTCTTTTCAATGGAAACAGACTAACTGAATACACCTTATCTGTCAGTCAGAAATATGAGGGCAGTAGCTGAGACCACGCATTTGATAAGCAAGCTTCGGGGGAGGCTTGTCACAGGAATTTGCGCTCAAGCATATGCTGAAGGAATTCCGGTCCCCCTTTCCTCTGCTAAGAACATCATTCAACATTACTAAATTGCATGTAATTAAAGTGAACATTCTCCAGCTGACTTTTCTAGGACTAAAAAAGCCTGATCCTTGCCCCTTCCCTGTCACTGCTCAAGTCTTCAGTCTGCCCTCTTACCACTCAAAATTCCATGGATGCCCTGGTCCCATATAGCACAAATAATTTACCTTGCACATTTTGCTTCAGATCAGTGTTCATTAAGTCTTCATGACTCAGGCTTGCATAATTTTCATAACTTAAATGGAAATAAAAATTATCTAGACCAACATACTCATCTAGCAGATAAGATGGGTTAAGGGACTTGTATAAGGTCAGGAAAGTGGCCTATGTCTCTTTAAACAATTTCTGGTGTAGCTCAGATACATCATAACTACTTTTTTTTTAAGTTTTTATTTATTTATTTTGAAAGACACAGAGAGAATAAGTAGGAAAGGGCCAGAGAAAGAGAGAGAGAAACCCAAGCAGACTCCATGCTGTCAGCACAGAACTCAACGTGGGGCTCAATCTCACAAAACTCGAGATCATGACTTGAGCCAAAACCAAGAGTCGGAGGCTTAACTGACTGAGCCACCCAGGCACCCCTGTCCTAACTACTTTATAATGACAATGATAATCATGAACTACAGCGATGAGAATGTAGCATCTCTTTTTATAAAGCATGAAAGTATTTCAGTATTACGCTTTCTGACAACCTTTGGAGAAAACAGTAACAGCTACATTGGTATTTTTAGTTAATGACGATTTTTCATCTAATACGTTAACTCCACGGAACACTGTCAAGTTCTTTGGCATATTCCAAATACCTTAGACATCACTGGCAATAAGCACAGAATCTGTGAAGAGGGGCTTTGCGTATGCCAAATGAGTGTTTGACTCCATGCCCCACAGGGTACAGGATGCCTACCAGGAGTGACACAAATGATACATTCATTACGCCATAAAAATTGTGCCTGTAGCAGTATTGTCCAGGGGTGGTGAGGGGGGGAATCTAAAGTAAGTGGTCATGCACAACTGGAAATTAATTTCTCATGCATGGTTTCTCATTTGGAAATCTACCAGTCGCCCGTCCTCGGTGAATTTCTTGAGGTGCCAATGTCATGATTTCCCTAAATAAGCCATAGTATAGACCACAGAAACCTCAGTTTTTATACAACGAGCTTCTTGGGTCCTGCATGCCTCACCCCTACAGGCTTCCTTGTTATCCAGCACATTTTACACATGTATTTTATTTCATGCTTCTATTAATCCAAGTCTTCCCCGCCCCCATTTCAGCAGTAACAAAAGAAGCTGTATCAAATCAATGAACTCCGAGCTGAGAAACAGGGGCCAGCCCCACGTACCCTTTCGACCCATGGGGGCACGGGCTTGCAGAGCAAAGCCTGAAGTCTTACACTTGGCAGACCAGCCTCAGAGTACAAGTGAGAACTAGCTTGCCTTGCAAGTCAACGCTTGGAATGAAAACACATTGGAGAAGGACGGGGGAAAGACAGGGATCCTTGGCTGGGGATTCTGGGAGCAAGCAAGCACAGTAGATGTTCTGTTTTTCACTTTGAAATTACAGAATCAAGACGGGGCACCGAGGGAAGGTGGAGGGTTGTGCTGCGTGTCTAGAAGGGAGCACACATGCATACTTTCGTGTGTCTGTGCTCTAGGCTCTGTTATGCACACCTCACCATGGCTAAACCGAAAGGCCTATGCTCAGCAGACAGACTGGCAGGGAGTTTGTGTGGCCCAGCAGAAACCATGAGGGCCAGCCCCGCTCTGAAAGGTGGCTGTCAACAGGCATGCTGGATTCAGCCTTCCTTCCGGCAACCCTGCGAGCAGCTTGCAGGAAAGACCAGGCCGGCCTGGGACAGCAGGATGATCTCGATGTCTCTCGGGGACAGTGGCTGAAATGTTAAACCAAGAGAGGAAAAGGTTTTGGAATCCTCAAGTCAGTTTCTGAGTGAAACCTCAGATTTCCCTGATGGGATGAGCATCTTGCTAGCCTTGCAGCTTTCACACACCAGAATTTCTATTCCCTTCAGAATGCAACAGGTGACAGGCCAGGCCACAAAACCTTGAGCTATCACTGTCCACATATTCTCCCCAGAGGTGGGGCTCCCGTTTCTGTATAACAAGATTGGTAGGTTTCTAGCCTTTAATCTGGAAGGCACTGCTCCTATGACTTGAAAGAAATGGACCTTGTGATGGTATCTTTGTGTCACATAGGGTAGAGAAGCAGCAGACATGTCCTAACCCAAAGGGACACTGTGGAGGATATCCCAGGCCAAGGCTGAGAGCCTCCCAGGTCACTACCAAGATCCCCAGGCCCCTTGGCATGACTCAATGAGGGGAAAAAATCCAAATGCTAAGAAAAATTAAGGATCCCATAGTGCAGCAGCGAAGGGGCCCAAAATAAAATTTAAGCTATTGGGGGGGGGGGGGTCTTGGTGGCTCAGTCGAGTAAGCATCCAACCCTTGGTTTCAACTTAGGTCATGATCTCATGGTAAGTGAGTTCAAGCCCCGCGTCAGGCTCTGCACTGGCAGTGCGGAGCCTATCTGGGATTCTCTGTCTCCCTCCATCTCTACCTCTCCCTGACTTGTACTATCTCTGTCTCTCTCAAAATAAGTGAATAAAATTTAAAAAAAAAAAAAAAAGTTAAGGCTGGGGCACCTGGCTGGCTCAGTCAGTTAAGCATCCAACTTCAGCTCAGGACATGATCTCGCGGTTCATGAGTTCAAAGCCTGTGTCAGGCTCTGTGCTGACAGCTCAGAGCATGGAGCCTGCTTCAGATTCTGTGTCTCCCGGTCTCTCTGCCTCTCCCCTACTCACTCACTCTCTCTCTCTCTCTCTCTCTCTCTCTCTCTCTCTCAAAAATGAATAAATGTTAAAAAAAAATTTTAAGTTAAGCTGATTTCTAGAAAATGTATAGATCCAATAGTGCTACACCGAAGCTATGGCAGTTTGTGGACCGAGATTCACATTTGTGCATTTCTCTCTCCCTCCCCATCCCCATCACACACACACACACACACACACGTTTTTACCTGCTTAATTCATGCCTCATCTCAGTATTACCCTGTGGTCACTGTATGAGAGCTTTAATCCTACAGTGACTTACTGCTTGTCCCCTTCTAGGCTATCTGTGGATATTTTAAGAGCCCTCTCACCCACTTCCTGTTTCCTCATAAGACAGGGTTCCCACTTAACATGCGGCACATGAAGGGCATGAGATTAAAGAATACAGCCTCCTGGGACGGCAGTAAAGTGCGGAAGCTTAAACTCCACTTCACAGACTCCAGGATATAGTTGCTCTTTTCCTACATCAGCCTGAATGTCAGGGTGATTCTTCCAATTGACTACAATTGACTACAATTGACTCCAAGTGACTCCTCTCCACACAAACACAGCCTAACACCTGTCTTCTTCAATCATGTGTGATTGTGTGTGATTTTAAAAATACTTATTTCTAGCCCAGTCTTCAAATGCTGTTTCTTCCCTACTCTACCCAATTTTCATCAGCCAATCCCCAAACATTTACCAGGTTCACAGTTAACCATCAAAGAGTCCTAAGTTCAAATCCCAGCTACTTTCCATGCTCTCTTGGAGAATATAATTTCTTCTCTGAAACATCCACTTCCTTTTATTGGAAAATGAGAATTACAATACTTCCCTCATAGATATTTTTGTAAGGATTAGAAATAAAGGCTGTAAGATACCAACTATTGCATTCAACACATGGGAGGTATTTAATCAATGGGGATCATTATGATATTATTATATAATATATATATAAATATATATTTATTGATATATATTATATTAATATATATAAATATATTATAAATATAAATATATATAAATACATATATATTATATATATAATTATATATTATACATTATTATGCTATTATATATAATTATATATTATTATTATATATTATATATAATTATATATTATTATTATATATTATATATATTAATTATATATTATCATTATATAATTATATATATTATATATTATTATATAGTTATATATAATATTATATATGATATATAAATATATATCATATATCATATATCATATATATTAAATATATTAATATATATCTATATATTAAATATATCTATATATATTATAATAATGTATAATATATAATATTATAATAATATGTAATTATAATATTTATGTTTTATAAATTTATGTTCACAAATTTTATTTATTATGTAAATATGAAATAAATATATTAACTACATTATACATATTTTTATATACTATAAATTTTATGATTTAAAATAGTATTATTTTCCAAGTGTAAGGGAAATTTTAAACATTAAAAAAGACATGGGGCTTCTGGGTGGCTCAGTCAGTTAAGCATCCATCTTTGGGTCAGATCATGATGTCGCAGTCCATGAGTTTGAACCCCCTATCGGGCTCTGTGCTGACAGCTCAGAGCCTGGAGCCTGCTGTGGATTCTGTGTGTGTGTCTTTCTCTCTCTATTCCTCCCCCACTCACACTGTATCTCTGTCTCTCAAAAATAAACAAATATTAAAAAAATTTTAATAAAATTAAAAAAATACAGACTAGAAAAGATGGATCTCCTTCCTTTCAAAGGGAAGAAATCCTATACACTTAAAAAAAATAGCACTTCATATGCTTTATATCAAACATCACAGACTTCGGGATTCAGAGAGGACAAAAGTGAGCCCCTTGTTTCGGGTGTGAAAAGTGCATGGTTGGAACGCTTACAAACTGGATCTTAATGCAATGAACAAAAGCAGGTGTTTCTCGATGGGGCGTATTTCCTATAATGAAAGAATGAAAGATGTGTACAACTCGAGGTCTGAGTGCCCAGTAGTGTCTACCAGCCAGACGCGTGTTCACCCCGTAGATCTGTGCAGCATGACAGGAGTACAAACACGCTTTCCCTGGGCCACATAAAAAGGTCCACCAGTCACACCCCTCCCTCTAGGAGGTGGGACAGAATTCCCTTCTCCTTGAGTGGGGACTAGACTTGGTGACTTGCTACTAACAACAGAGAATGGAAAGGGAAAGGTTGCATCTTTAGAGGGAAGAAATATGGCAGGTGGCCCCTCAATCAAGTGCTCGTGCCTGCTGGTAGGTCACGTTGGTACCAAGTACCCTAAATATGATGCAGTGAGAAGGGCGGCAGCAACGTATTTGCCTCTGTGCTCTTCTTCCATTAAACCTATAACTGCAGTCTCATCACGTAAAAACAAAAGACAAACCCAAGTGACATGGATTCCACAAAATATCTGGCAAATGGCCTTCCCATTTGCCAGGGACTAAGAAATGGGCCCAGGTTGAAGAAGACTAAGAAGGCATGCTGACTAAATGTAATGTGCTTTCCTGGATTAGATCCTGGAATGGAAAAAAGGATATTAGTGGAAAATTGATGAAAGCTATGGAGTGTAGTTTGGAGAATGGCACTGGACCAATGTTAATTTCATGTGTAAGATGCCAATTTAAAAAGAAAATGAGTAAAGGGCTATTAGAACTCTGTACTATCTTTGTGACTCTTCTATAAATCTAAATATTATTTCAAAATAAAAATATTTTAAATTGTTTTAATGTTTATTTTTGAAAGGGAGAGAGAGAGAGAGAGAGAGAGTAGGGGAGGGGCAGAGAGAGAGGGAGACACACAATCCGAAGCAGCTCCAGGCTCTACGCTGTCAGCACAGAGCCCGATGTGGGGCTCAAACTCACGAACCTCATGAATTGCGAGATCATGACCTGAGCCAAAGTTGGACGTTTAACCAAATGAGCGACCCAGGCGTCCCTCAAAATAGAAAGATTTTTAAATCAAGCAATCAATCAGTAATTCTTGAACAGATTAGAAGAATGGCGTGAATTTTTTAAGACATAAATAAAGCAGTGGCTAGATTTTTGTAGAGTAGCACAAATAAATTAGTAACTTCCATCTCAAAGTCCTTCTTTATCTATATTATATAAAAAATGTGATATCGATATATATACATAATTTTATGTTACTATTTAATTTTGTATGTAATGCATAATATATGCAATTATACATTATACTATACTTTTATAAAATATATATTATATATACATCCACATATAAGCAGAGCACCCCAACTGATAGTATTAGAAAAAAAAATTTTTAACCTCAGAAAGTAATTTTGCACAAACCAGAGGTACAAGTGTTGGTTATGTTACCATGGCAACTCACAAAATCTGCATAGTACCACATGGCTAAAACAAACTAAACTGTGAAGCCCAGGTCCTCCAATGACCCCAAGGCCAGGAGACAGTAAGCACAGAGGAAAGAATGCAGGCTGTGGGCTCATAGAAAACTGCATTCAAGTCCTAATTCTGACATTGACCGAATAATCCTGAGCAAGTCAGTTAGCCTTCTTGAATCTCCAGTTCCTCGCTTTATAAGTGATAGGTACAAGATATATCCCAGGACTTTGGCAAAAACTCGGTGAGACAACACATGAAAACCACAGTTGCGGACAACATCTAGGCATACTGACTGGCAGCTACAATAAAAAATTAAAAAAATACAAAGATCCAAGGCTTCCTGAGTCCTACAGGGTCCAGAGTATTATGGTAATTAATTAATGGACACACCGGGTTGTGGGTAAGAGTTTGCTCATCTGGCTTTGGTGCCATCAACCTGTGAGACTCTCAACAAATTCCTCAGGAAGGACTCCAGGAGCACTGATGGGCCAGGAGGAGAAAGATCAGTTTTAATTGTCAATAAATGGGTGACTGCCTAACTATGCGTTTACACTACCGTGAACTATTAGAAAGACATAAAGGTTACCTTATCTTATGCTCCAGTTATCCAGGGCTGTGTAACAAACTACCCAAAAACTTACTGACGTGAAACAAAGATAACACATATAGGTTGCCCTCCAATCTGCAGTTTGGGTAGAGCTCAGTAAGGATGGCTCATCTCTGATCCACGTGGTTTCAGGGTGGGCAACCTAACTCTGGGGACTGGAATTGTCTCCAGGCTCCGTCATTCACACATCTGGAAACTGAGGCCGGCTTCCAAGTAAGACTTTAGTTGGAACTATCAGCTGGGACGCTTACAAGAATCCTCCCCATATGGCCAGGGTTTCCTCACAACCTGGTAGCTGGGTTTCCAGGAGAAGCACACTGAGAATGAGGGAAGACATGCCTTGTATGACTTAATATCAGAAGTCATGCAGCATCCCTTTTACCATATGCTATTCACCAACAATGCTACAGAGGCCCACATAATCTCAAGGGGAAGGAAAGTAGACTGCCTTTTGATGGGAGCATTCACTTTCTGAAGAGCATGTGATACTGAAATACTGCTGGGGCCATTTCTGGATGATACAATCTGCCACATCTTACAAATGCTTGCTACTCAGGCTAGCAAAATTAAAGGGAGTGGGATTAGGGGCCAACTACTTTCACATGATCTAGAAAGAGAAAAATGAAACACAGCCAAATCTTATGTGACAAGTTCACCTTCACTATATTTTAGGGACCACATGCCCTTTCTTGTTTCTGTGTACCTGCTACCACATTCTTCACTCTATGTTTAAAGAACAGCTTTCTTTTTTCTTTTAATTTTTTTAACATTTATTTGAGAGAGTGAGACAGAGCACAAGTGGGAGAAGGGCGGGGTGTGGAGGCGGGGGCAGGGGACACAGAATCAGAAGCAGGCTTCAGTCTCTGAGCTGTCAGCACAGAGGCAGATGTGGGGCTTGAACTCATCGACTGAGAAATTATGACCTGGGCTGAAGTCGGATGCTTAACCGACTGAGCCACCCAGGTGCCCAGAACAGCTTTCTTGTTCATCAGCTTGCACAAGGTCTAGAACTTTGCCCTCAGTCCCTCTGTTTAAATGACACATCTATTGACAGCAAAATGACTCAGTAATCAGACTCTGCCAGTGCCCTTCTCATATGCCCTTAGCCCTGAAGACTTCTATACGTGCTAGTCCAATTCAATGCCAGCACCTGCAACTCTTGATTCCGAAGTTGTCTCTGACTGCTTGGGTCCTCTCTGCACACAGGGAATGCTTGTGAATTAGCACCTCCTGGGAACAGCCCTTAACCAGGCAACCCCAGTTGCTGGAGGAGTATCTTAGCTCCCTCACCCCATAGGATGGGATAGCTCAGATACACATTCCACCGAGAATTCTTTAACTGGGTTAAACTGCAGTTTCCAAGTGGTCACTCATTTGATGAATCACTTTTTGTTGGCATACTGCCCTTCCCTATTTTACCTTCCCACTCCCCCACAGATGTCTCCTGGGATCTCCTCTCAAATAAACTTGTGCACTTAAATCCATACCTGGAGTTTTGGGGAAAATGAAGCTAGAACACTAAATCTTTTTTATTACCCTGTTTTCAAACCGTTGGGGAACAGTATGATTGGACCAACCTGGGTCACATGACCATTTCTCATCCAATTTTCTGTAACTGAGAGAGTGGGTCATGAAATAGCATGGCTTCCAAGGCTTCTGAGAGAGAAGCTATGGGTGGGAGCGGTTTCCAGAGACAGGGTCTCAGGGCACACAGGCACTCCAAAACATGGCTGCCAAATTCACATGGTTCATTTCTAACTTGTGTATTCATAGTTTCCTTGATACTCGGACACTGTTACCCAAATCTTATAAAAGTAAGGCTCCAAATTAAAAACAGAATGTCCACAGCTGAAACCCTGCCTTTATAGATATATTAAGTAAAACCCTTTATAGATTATGGAGATAGTGGTTTACGAATTACTCAGAATCTACTGTGCTAGACACTTTATACACAGTCTCTCATTTTATCTTCACAACAAGTGCACATTTTAAGAAGTGGAAACAGATCAGGGAAGTTCTTTAAATCACATGGCTGTTTTAACAGCCAACACATTTCAACATGGAACAGTATTATTTCGGATCACTCACCATCTATTACCATCATTGTTGAGATTCACCATTATTTGAAATAAAATTAAATACATAAAATAAAATTTAATTTAAAATAAATTTAAAATTAAATTAAGTACATAATTTAAAAATAAAGTTAAATACATAAATAACATTACCTCGAAAATTGTGTGTGTATGGCTTCAACTACTTTGCTGTAATTACTACTTATGAATGATGCAGTTAAGGAATTCCTTGTAGACTACTAACTCTGTACATATACCCCAGAATCTTCGTCCTTTTCAGAGTGAGACCCCCAAAGCAGTTATACCAATATATCCCCCCAACTCAAAATACACTTTCTTATAAAATTTAAAATCACACTGAATTTTAAAACCCAAAATACAGTAATCTTAACAGCCTCTATTTCCCACCAATTAGATCTTTCAGGTGAGAACTGAGACTTCCCTGAATTTCTGCCCAGTATTTTCTAGAGTCCTCAAAATGAACCATTTTGGGGGTGCCTGGGTGACTCAGTCAATTAAGCAGCTGACCGGCTCAGGTCATGATCTCACCATTTGTGAGTTCAAGTCCCACGTTGGGCTTTGTGCTGACAGTTCAGAGCCTGGAGCCTGCTTTGGATTCTGGCTCTCCCTCTCTATCTGTCCCTCCCCAACTTGTGATCTGTATCTCTTTCTCTCTCTCTCTCTCTCTCAAAAATAAAATAAACATTAAATAAAAAATTTTTAAGTGAATAATTTTGTCAGCTACAATCACTATTGGCTTCCAAAGTTTCCTCTCCTATTTACACTGAACCTACCAATGTCAAGAGAATCTGCTTGAAGAAACCACGCCAATTTTATGTTGAACTGCCATCTTGAGCAATGAGGCTTGAAGTCATCAATGAGCTGCCAATGGTGGGGACCAGTCAGTGCTGGATTCTGAGTAGAGTCAGAGAGACTGGCCTCTCTCCTCCTGCTGTGCTCCAGCTTCTGATGTGAAGCCCAAACAGCCCAAGCCGCCTTCAGAGTTTCCCATGAATGCAGTGTATTTCTATCCCTCATTGTCTATCAAAAGGGCCTCAAACTCAGTCCAAGGGGTCAGTGGGTAACAGACACCACCATATCCACGGGTGGATAAGGCTCTTCACCCCACATGTAGGCCTCCTTTCCAAATAATACTCTTTCATATGTGTAAGTAATGGGATAAACAGACAAAAGTGAGTACATGGAGGGAGGGTGAGGACGATGTTTCCCTATAGCAGCCTCTGACCCTACTAGGCCAGCTTGTCACGTGAGAAGCACTACAATGTTATGCCTAATTTACTCCACAATTTTATTATTGTTACCACTCAGTTAAATTAATTTTAACTGATGCAAAATTACCATCAGTACTACGATACTGGAATGCATTTAAATAGTGAGTGTTATCACTACCACCCCTGAGCTGGATTCCTCACTGAGAAAGGGGACCATGAGATCGCCCGAGAGGAACTAACAAGATGCAAGCAGGAGTAAAAAAAAAAAAAAAGCTAAAGAAATGCTCCAAATACACACTGAAGCACAGCCTAAAATAATAGGGCAAGCCAAAGATGCCCGAGATTGAAACTGCAGACATCTCTGAGTGGTGGGTGACAGTTATATTTAAGAAGTGGAATCACAAGTGACACCAGGCTCTGCATATAGTAACTGGTATTTCATATCAAAAAATGATCTTTCCATATGCACACCTTGGAAAGCACAGTATCTTCCAAATGCACACATTATTCACCTCCCCATGCAGAGCAACCCACCAAGTACTGTCCCTTAAAATAGAGGCAGAAATAAAAAGTAGCCTTCAGTTTTGTTAAAAAACATACTCTATATTCGGGGACACTCAATACCTTTGTTGCATTTTTGCCCAAGGCCCTGCCAGCATGGTCAATTTTAAGTATCCAGGTTTAAGTATATGGGATGGGACTAATGTTTGCTCTCAGGCAGTTCTTTCAAAACTAATTTTTACACTAATATAAACGGAGCACATTGTGCTAACACAGTGTTGAGTGTGCCAAATGTTTTACCCGGGCCATCTCACTTAATCCCCATCACAACCATACGCAATAGGCACTCAGGCTTAGCAGGGTTGAGTGATTTGCCCATGATCCCAGCACTAGTCACAACGTAGACAAGATTCAAACGCCCGAAGTCTGACTGCAGACCTCACGCCTTAATGGCTCTAATGTACTACCTCTAGATTTTTGGATCATTGACTTGTTCTAGCCCCTTATTCTGACCCCAGCAGTGAGGGTGTTGGCAGGGGTCTGTTTAGGAGATCCATTTGCAGAAACTCAGTGAGCCATCCTTGTTGATGAATAATTGTTCTTCCGGTAACTTCTCTTGTGCAGCAGAGGCTTGGCAGGGTTGAAAGGGGTGGCCAGTGGTAACTGTTCCAATGGGTTTCAGAGGGAGGAAAATTACATTTGCAGAAACATCAGACTATGGTACTGCCCACTCTTTTCTGTAATCAACCCAGGCAGTGCAGTTAATTCCATCTGCCTCTCCTCCATATTAGGGCATTCAATTCATAGAATTGGATGGCATTTCTAAAATGCTCAGAGGCCGACCTCCTGCCATTGTGTGATGTGGCAAACCCATGAAATATGGGAAGTGGCCACTGCACCCCAGTGTGCCCAAGGCCACCAATGGTCTGCCACCACTCATTTTTTCCTGTGACACCTGAGGGACTGGTATCACATGGCAGAGGAGGTGAGGGAATGAACATACCTCATTTAGGCCTGTGCTGAGTACTCCTCCTTTAGGTCTGTGCTGAGCACTCTATCTACATGCCTTATTTATGCTTCACAAGAAGCCTTTGTGAAGGACGTTTCCCCCATTTTACAAATGGAAAACCAGACATTTCAAGAAGGTAATTATTGTGTCTAAGTGCATGTGACTGGTTAGTACTAAGTCTTGAGTCTAACGCCAAAGGTAGGCATTCTTCCCACTGACCAGGCAAGTCATAGTTTCCTGACTTTGGCCAGGATGCGGTCAAGAGCATCTCTGGGTACATAAGGGTACGTTATAAATATGACATATGCAAATGGTAGATCTGATTTAAGCAACTCACTAAAAATGAAAGAGAGAGAGAGAGAGAGAGCTGCACAGGTGGGAAAAACGCCACCTCTCAATCTCAAAAAAGGCAGATTTATTCCTATTATTTTCTGGGATTTAAGCACAGTCAAACATAGATCATATGGAAAAAATCATCATTTTTGTAGCCCAAGCATGTGTTATCTGTGGAAAGAGCATCCCCTCTACTTAGCTCCTTCATCATCCCAACCCCTGGCCCTCAAATTCCATACACCAACCTCTCCCAGGGGCCCGGCTGTTGCCTAGGAAACCTGGCAGCATAAGAAAACAGCGGTTTCACACTGGCCTGGGTGTAAAGTTTGAATAAGATATTGTATTTTAAAAATTGATTTTGTATACTCCCTGGGCCAACTTCCTGGGATTAGACGTTTTCTTTCACACTTGACGTTCTCTTCAGACTTCTCAGGTATCAGTAAAAAAGAGGGAAAATGGAGACCCCGGCAGAACAAAACCATAATTCAGGAGTCGGGTAATAGGTGAAAGATGCTAATCCCAGTTGAGAGGAGTTCATAAAAATGAATCCTGGCCCCCCTTTGGGTAGCAGGAGTACTGCATCATGAATATTTATGGTGGAATATGGGGAAGTGTTGGGAAACACACTCAGCAGGGGCCAATCTACCCGAACAGCTGGGGATCGTTTGGGTGTTAAAATGAAGTTTTAAGGGACACCATTTAGATAAAATCATATTTGAAAAGAATTATGCCTGCATTCCAAATAGCATCGAGGGCAGCACAATTTTAAGTTTTATATGCTTTGCAAACATCTGCTTGCTTTTAAACTTTACTCATCTGTGCCGTGAAGCGGGATTCAGTTTCAAAAATCTTCCCTACTTTTACGTTGGGGTGATGCGGTTAAAGGGGTTTATGAAAACATTTTTTTAATGTGTATAAATATGTGTGTGGATCCTTTTCAAAAAGCATTAATTTTAAAACTTTTTAAAAATGTTTCATTTAGTTTTGAGAGGGAGAGGTGAGTGGGGGAGGAGCAGAGAGGGAGGGGGCAGAGGATCCAAAGCAGGATCCCTGCTGACAGCAGCGAGCCTGATGCCGGGCTGGAACTCAGGAATCATGACCTGAGCTGCAGTCGGATTCCAAAAGCATTCATTTTAAAGAGGTTCCAGGTAGAGTGGAGAAGCACACAGCCTCTGAAGCTAGGTTGCCTGTGCCCAAGTTCCAGCACCCCCACTCCCCAAGGCTGTGTGGCCGTGGGCAAGTTACTTAAACTCTCTGTGCGTTGGTGTCCCAATCTGTAAAAACGGGGTCCTCATAGTGCCTCCTCTTGTGCTGTTATGAAGATGAAACGAGTTCCTGGCTCACAGTAAGCAGACTGTGTTAGCATCAGTTTTCATCATCATTATTAAAATTATTCTTGTTTCACTGGGTTAATCAGGTAAAGGGTATAAAATGAGATTCATCTGCTTACCCCAAAAAGTTTCTGTATGAATTAAAACAGATAATGAGCAGAGTGTCTAGCTCAAAGGTACTGAAGAGGAATGACCGGGGAGCCAAAACCCTCTTTTGTCATCGGCTCTCGTAGACTATTCCTGAAATGTACTTGATCAGTCGCCAAAAAAGGAAGCAGGTACCACCAACTAAACCAAAACTGACATTAATGATTGAATTCGTTGGTGTCATTGCATTTGTTTTTCACAAATTAAGACTCAGCTTACTGTGTGTTGCCGAGAGGGTCATGTCTATGGTCTATTGGGCGGAATTTCTTCTCACCTTATTTCACGGGAAAATGTCACGGGAAACTCTTTTGGTCCCAAATCCTGATTCTGTTCATTCACTTATTATTTAATTCGCTTATCCAAAACAAAAATAAGAAATAAAAAAACAAAACCCCTGAAGATTCCATTTAAGAGACTACTTAGCAGTAATTGTTACTGTAGTTTAATTGTTAATTTCAGCTCTGTAAAATTTCGAGATCTTGCTGAGGATGATTAATAATTCACACACCCCACTTTGATGAAATGCCTAAAAGCACATTCAACGATGTCTGAAATCTAGATTACCGCGTGAACAAAGAACTCCACCTTGCCCGGAGAGAAAACCACTCACTCCCAACAGTCCATTTGCTTTATGGTAGCCAGAGTGAAAATGCAAATATGATCATGTCATTTTGCAGCTTAAAAATCTTTAACAACTCCCAAATTCTCTCGGGATGAAGACTGAAATCCTTAATAGAGAATTTACACACCATGACTCTGGACCAGCCTCCTGCCTGGCTCCCTGTACCCTCCCCTTCATCCTAACCCATGTCCCAGCTATGCTGCCCCTCACATGGTTCCCTGAACTTGCCAAGCTCCTTGTTGGCCAGCACGAGCGACAAATACGTGCATTACCTGCAACAACAATCATGTGGGGTGCCTTCAAACACACAGCCTTTAAATATTTGTTCAATATGTATCTAGTGAGAATGCAGTGAACCTAATTTTCCAGTAATAAAAACTGTTCACACAAACGGATTTAATATACATTTTATTTGCAGAGGACAAGCATAATCAATATTTTGGGGGGGAAAGGGTAATTTTCGGTTATTCTCTAGTTTTGTTTTTTTATCTCTTTCTTTTGTCAATTCTGAAACGACACAATTTCCTAGGGGGTGGGACAGAATCTTAAAAGCGTTTCACATTTATATCACAAAGACTGTCCCTTTTTTCTACACCCGTGTTCTGTGATTTGGGGGCTTCAGATGACCGCAGCTGCCACCAGCTTCAGATACAGTTACATTTACGTAAGTGCACGCTGTGCTGAGGACACTCAAGAGAAACAAACCAGTGAAGGTTTGGCTTTATTGTGCACACAACAATCCTCTCAGCTCCAGGAAGGTAAGAAGCCCACGGAGAAACCTCAGAGAGTAGGTGCTGGCAATGCTGTAGCCCTCCTGTAGTTTGGTGGGCTGGAGAGCTGTCCAGCTGGTCTACCCCCTAATCTGGCACTGCCTTTACTAGGAAGACATTTTCTACCTCACCTTCTGGATAACTTCTTAGTAGTTTCCAGGTCAAGGACTAAATATCACCTCCTCCAAAAACTATGTCGCTGGCCCTAGAGACCAGGTCAGGTCACTGGGTGACTGTATTTCAATGGTTCTGCATTATTTTTACATTTCCACATCTCTGAAATTAGATGTGGCTTTCTAACAGAGGGGCCTTCCAACCTCCTTAGTCAGCTTCCGGCAGGCATCCTGATGTGGCTGTCATTCTGGCACATGTGTGCACGTAGGTGTTCACCCTGGTCACATGAATGCACAACCAAAGCCCCTTGCCTTTTCCGACAAACCATTTAAGGACCATCTGAGCAGAGAATACAAGTCTTAGTTGATGTCTGAAAATCTTCCACTAACACCTCTTGGTAAGATCAAGAAAGCATCAGCACCTAAACACTGAGAATCAGGTCAGCTGCTGGGAAGAAAATTCCAGACAACAGCACAGCACTCTTAAGAAATGCCATTCCCTAACTTACCAGATGGTCAGAGAATAACAATGTATAGAAAATATGCACATTGGTGATGCTCAGTCAGGAAGTGATCCCAAAAGTCCAACTCTCAATTTGAAAAAGTTTTAGGAATGCCTTATGTAATTTATATTTTCCTTTTTAAGTATGCATGAGAGTCAGAGATGATTATTAATTTTGTTAATGTTTATTTTTGAGAGCTACAGAGCATGAGTTGGGGAGGAGCAAAGAGAGAGGGAAACAGAGAGGGAGCCAAAGCAGGCTCCAGGCTCTGAGCTGTCAACACAGAGCCCGATGCAGGGCTCGAACTCACAAACCGCGAGACCATGACCTGAGCCGAAGTCGGATGCTTAACCGATTGAGCCACCCAGGTGCTCCAAGAGTCATATATGATTTTTTAAAAAACTATGTTGAAGTAATTCTAAATTGAGCTCTATTAGTAAGTGTGAAACAAAGTGAATTGAAAGCATAGGGCTTTCATTTCTTATAAATAAGCCAGCATAAGGCCATAATCTCATTAGCAGACTTTTATCTTTCCTAGCAGATTATAAAAGAGTGACGTGACTTATAAGCAAGCAACTTTTATGAAATAAGGTGTATGTTTGTGTCGTTGCCTGGGATTTTCACTCACTGCATTTATTACAACTGTAGTTCTACTGATTAATTACTTGTTTCACTTCTATCTCCCCAACTGGTCTATCAGTACAGACTGATGCCCAGAATAAAGTACACTTACGCCAATTATTTTAGAGTGAATGAAATATGCTTACATTTTTGTTCCCAGGGGCACAAATGTCACCCAGAATCTTATTCATCCATTCGTCGACTTCCAGGACTAGACGGCTGCAGGCTAAATCTGAGCCGTAAATGTACATTACTTGATGGAGTACAGTCTTTCTAAAAAAAATTTTTCAATAAAACTGAACGCCTCTAGGTGGGGCATGTGGTCTCCAATTCACTGTCCCTATCACTTCTATCCATTTACATCTATATATCTACCTGCCCCTTGAAAGCCTCTGAGTTTGTGATGCATATTCTGTGCTTGATATTAACACATGATAAATGCATCCTTCGTCTGATCAGAGGGATAGTTACTGATTTGTGGAAAAAAGCCTCAACCCAGGCCACAAGTGTACCCATGAAAACACTCGCTGTTGGAAAAAATTTTAGATTGTCAGATGCAGCAGCATGTGGCCAAATGTTTGCACAAATAATTCACCACTGGTACTTTTCCACTTGGGCCGAAGACACGTTGGTGCTGAGGCTTTGTGCCATCCACAGGTGGCAGTGGTCCTTCACTACTGCAAACACCCGAAATGCCAACCTTGCTTCTGAGCCTTGCCATCCTGGGCCTCTGGAGAGGATATCTGTAGAGTTCCAGGGCACTTTGTCTGACTTTATCCCTCCACCTCTGAGATGTTGGTGACTAAGAGCAGTATTTATGCAGGGAAGGAACTTGGCCCCCTAGGGGTCAGACAATGCATTTATGTTGCTGAAACATGAATGTCGATTTGCAATGGAAAAGGTATTCTTACATGGTTTAAACCAAGTACCGTTTGGGGCACCTGGATGGCTGAGCTGGTTAGGCATCTGACTCTTGGTTTTCGATCAGGTCATGATCTCATAGTTTAGGAATTCGAGCCCCACATTGGGCTCTGCAATGACAGTGAGGAGTCTGCTTGGGATTCTTTCTTTGTCCCTCTCTGTCTGTACTCCTCCCCTGCTCTCTCTCAGTCTCTCTTGCTCAAGAATAAATAAATAAAAACCTCAAAAAATTTTAAAGAAACAAGTATGTTTTCCAGTCTTGCCCCTCAGATTAGAGAACAGGACAGAAACAGTGATTTTGCTGCGACCTTCATCCCCTACTAGTCTCAACCTTCTTTTGTTATCCCCTAATGCATTAGTATGTCTCCAATGTGACTCATCAGTATAATCGATTATAAAAATTAAGACCTTTCAGAAAACATTACACACGGTCTTATCTGTTTTGCATTTTAACACCATTCCATGTAGGCACAGACACAAGGGAAAACTCAGTTTTAAGGAGGTTGAAATTAAGCAGTATTTTAGCTCTAGCCAATTTTTCCAGGTAGCATCTGACAGATGGAAACTCTGAAAACAAGGCTTCTGTGCTGTGTCTTTCTTCTATTTGAATTTTGGCCAAATGTGTTCAATTTATAACTCAGTTACAAAAACATGTGGTTTTCCTAAGAGCAGTGCCACAAGCGTAAATATTGCTTAATAACACATGACAAAATGTTAAATGCTTCTGTTAGAGACCATGGTGTTACCTATAGCAAGGTAACTGATTGACTACCCCAGAGTAAGTCACAGCAGGTAATTTTCAATGGACTGACTACCCCAGAGAAAAATCAGTCCCACCGTACACATGATGATTAGTGATGGTAATTGTTGGGGGTGGTTCAAATAAAAGAATTTTCTTCATATGAGGAAAAAAATGTGGTTATAAAAGCAATATTGCCATGCACAGGATCAGCATCTCATTCGTTTTCGTGATGTGGCATTAAGAAATTCTCAAGTATAGTCTTTTTAAAGGTATATACTGTTGAATAAATGGAGCCTGTTTTAAACAGGCCACTTGAGTTGAAAAATCTTTTGCAAAACTGTTTTCGTACTTTTAAAATCGGGAAAAGCATGCTAAAGACAAATGGTCCCATTTAGACCTTAAAAAAAAAAAGAAGAAGTCGATAAGTAGCAAATATTAGCAATCTTATTTTTCTCTACTGAGAGATTTATTTCTCCTTCCTACTCGTTTAGACGTAAAACAACCAGTGTGTGGCTTTTCTTGCTCTGGCAGGGTTAGCTTCCCTAGTACAGCTGCGTACATCTGCTGTTGAGTCTCCACTCAGACACAGCTCCCCAGAATTGTTACATCATCTCTGTGCTCTGCAGGGATAAGCCCCTGTTGGTAATGCGCTCTCTGGAGTTGTTTCTTCAACTGAGTCCTACACCTAACCTAATCTCTGTCCAATGCTAACAGAGTACCAGTTTGTTGATCTTCCATAGACTCAAAAATGAGTCTATCCTCAGTATTATAAGAAGAAAATATTGGACATGAGGAAAAACACAACACCAGGCAGGTGTTGGAAACCATTGCATTGGTGTTGGTAGATTTGGGCGTGGAACCAGTTGAGACATCCATGACTTTATACTTCATCGAGAGGCTCACCAGAAGCTTAAGGAATCAGCATTCCTCAATTGAGGTCTCAGCATTCAATTGAGGAATGCTGATTTCTCAGGCTTCTTGGGGACAGATCTTAGACCCAGCCCATTGTCATTCCCTTGGGGCTTCCAGCTGAGCCAACAAGAGCTGCTGAACCTAGAAAACACTTTTCAGTGCAAACGCATCATGTCATTCAAAAGCAACATCCAAGGATCCAAGTCACTAACAGGGATAGAAATTAGCAGCGATTAAGTTCCCATTATGAGCCAGGCACCCTCCATGCAGTATCTCAGTAGAAGCTTAGAAACAGTGTGACAGAATTTTATTAGTCCTTCTTCACAGGTGAGACAACTGAGATTCAGAGAGATCAGAGGTTGGCTCCTCTTCTGTTTTATTGCCCCTAAAATAATTTTTAAAAATGCCTGCTTTAAAAGGGCAGTTCTAGTGCCTATGAAATCTATTCCCTCCATTCTTCTATGAAGGATCTTGGGGGTGGGGAAGGAACTTGATATCAATTGTGGCTTTGGATGTGACATTTACTTTCATAATAAATACTATTTTCTCTGAGTTCAATGATAGGCATCTTTGATTTTAATAGAAAAAGATGTTCTTTTTATGATTGATTTCAGCACTAGTAACACAGGTTCCATAGACTCAGTTTCTGGATGCACAGATAATCACAGATATTTAAGAGCAAGTCTACACTTGTCAATGCATTCCATGTGTTTCTGGGATCACTTTATCTTGGCCAGTGTCTGTAGCAAATAAAGAAGGGTATGAATTTTCTCCAGAGACTTCTCAGGATATACAGCGCTGTGGTACGATCTGAGGTTCTTTCAGTTTCCACATCCCAGACGATCAATGTAGAATTACAAAGAGATGGGAAGAAGAACCAGAGAACTACAAAGAGTATACGCTTTTCTGCTGAGAGGTCTGGATGACCGCCATGTCCAAGGTTCATGTCTGCTGAGTATAAAACAAGTCACCTGACTTTCAAAGAGAATTTCAGAGTGACAGCTTTTGAGGGGATTAGCACATATGTCAGTCTCAGATACAGGCATTAAGCCCCAAATCTTCTGACTTGTAGAGTATTTTGCATTTGTCTTGTGGCTGGGTATCAGAAGTGAAATCTTCCTTATTCTGTTTGAACAAAAGATTCCAACTGCTAAAGCCCTACCCAGTCCAGTGTCATCCCCTTCCTCCCTTTACTCAGGAAACATAGTGGGGCACCTGGGTGGCACAGTTGGTTCAGCGTCTAACTTCAGCTCAGTTCGTGAGTTCAAGCCCCACATCTGTCTCTCTGCTGTCAGCACAGAGCCAACTTCGATCCTCTGTCCCCCTCTCTCTCTGCCCCTCCCAGCTGGTGCTGTCTCAAAACTAAATAAAAATGCTGAGAGAAAGAAAGAAAGAACGAAGGAAGGAAGGAAAGAAAGAAAGAAAGAAAGAAAGAAAGAAAGAAAAGAAAGAAAAGAAAAGAAACAAAAGAAAGAAAGAGAGAGGGAGGGAGGGAGGGAGGGAGGAAGGAGCGAGCCTTGGAAACACCCAAATATTAAATGAACCACTCATGGGTAGCCCTGTGCAAAGTACAAAGAAAATTAACCCGACTGGCACCTGCCTTCTGAGGTCTAGAGATTTCTCTCCATCAGGAATTGACTTTTCTGAATTAAAAAAAAAAAAATAGATGAATTTGACAAATACTGTGTAAAGGTTTCAGACTGATGATTTTTTTCATTTTTAGAACTCTATCAGAAAATAAGACAATGTAATTATCACCCACAAAATCTCATTCCAGTCATATTCCTCTATGGAATATTCCCAGGCTTACAGTCATCATTTCGATTTTCCTTATTCCTTTTGTGGAAGAAAAGCGTTTTAAAAATTTATTTCCACTAGTAATATTTTCCTTGAGACTACCTAGCTATTTTACAGATATATTTGTTGTTGCAAAGACAGTCAATAGAAGCTAAAAGTAAGCTACACTCTAGAATGCTCAGAAGCTAGGTTCAGATTGATTTCCATTTGTTTTTGATGTAGACAAACTAATTAAGTATTTTTATCAAGAGTCGCTGTTTCGCTGAGGCTATGATCTAAGACTTTCCATGACCACAAACATGTCAAGTTACCTGGTGCACTAAAAAGAGCCCCAGGGCCTGAAAAGGGAGACCTGAGTCCACACCCCACTTTTAGAATGATGTTGTATCAGATGATATTTCAGAAGTTACCATCCCTCTAAGCTCTGCTTCCCTGTGTACGATGAAGCTGAAAAACTCAGTGATCTCTAGGGTCCCTTCAGGATTCCTATCTGTTTTAATGCATGAAACATACCTTTAAAATATTACAACATAAAGAGCCAATTTTAACATGTTTTTTAAGACTCAGGATATTCCTCAATAAATATATCTCAATTTTAAGTAAAGAAAAATGAGGAAGTAAGTGAGAGAAAGGGAGATACAACTATCTTCCACACTCTGGGAGCTCCTCTAAAAATCCACAACTATGGAAAAAAGCCAACATTTCCGTGTCACCTCCAGCAAATGCCACAGGGAGGCATAGGTCGGGCTACCTAAACTCTCTCACCAGCAGTGCCAAACTGACAGGAGGGCTGTCCACACATCTGTGCTCCCGGAGTCTTTTCCAGACCAGGCGATGAGACATCCATGGAACTGAGCAGCTGGACAGCACATCCCTGGCCCCCGTCCTACAAGGATTACCATTAAATGGTGAATCTGGGGACACACTATTCCTCTTCCAAATTCAGAGTTTGGTTACCCATAATCCTCTTTGGACACAGACTGGGAGAAACCCATGTAGTAAACAGCACACACCTGTCGCAGTGTTTTGAAATGTAACCCAACCAAGTTAACTGTCAACACTGGCAGGGAGAGAGAGGAGGGGAGCTGGAAATAGTTGGAGGAGGAACATTTTTTATCCCAAAGGCTCCAACAACTTAAAAAAAAAGAAAAGAAAAGAAAAGCTCTTTTGTTAATTTTTAAGATGTTGCCTGCTAACAAACTTGAACGTTTCACTATCTGGTAAGCATTTAAGAAGTATGACCTCACTGAAGCTATTTGACCAAATGAGGTAAACTGGCTATTCTTTCCAGAAAATTAGATTTCAGGGAAGTCAAGACCAATTTCAGCTGCTATTTTATCAACAACCCAGTTTCATCTCTGTCTCAAGTTCAACGTGCCATGTTAAGTTACGTCCCAAATCAGAGATACTGGGATTCGGGTGACTGAACAAAAGGAAAGGTGGAGGCAAGGGTACCCTGCTCAACTCTCGTCCCAGGGTGAGTCTCCGGCTTTGATGGCAACGCAACAACTATTTCTCTAGAGGCTCTGGTGCACAATCATCCAAGAATTTTAGTGTGTGTTTTGGCCCTGGGGAAATACAGATGAAACACCACAGTCCTTCAGAATGCCCAGACACACAGGCAAAGACACTCTAGAAGCGGCGACTGCCAAGGAAGAGGTGTGTACCAGGTACACAGGGGCAGAGCCTCTCCATCGTCCTGGTGGGATCAGAGAAAACTTCACAGAGAAAATCCTGTGTGAGGGCACATCAGGAGGATGAGTAGATGTGTACCTGCTGGACTGTTCCGGAGACATGAAGAGCGGCAGCAAAGTCTTAGGACAGGGTATGAGCGGAGACACAGAGTTATCAGAGAGCTAAGTTATATTCTTAGAGCATAAAGTTCAGGAAATGCGGGCAGCTCCTTATGATAATAAATAGGTAGACAGGAGCCAGATTATGCTCTAGAATTCAGACCTTTGCTGATGGAAGGGCTCCACATCTTCCCAGCATTTGTTTTAAATAACACTACCAGGACCACCTTTTAAACAGAATGAGGGATGTGAACTGAACCCTGAGGCTCAGAGGTGTATATTCAGGGAAGAAAAGGGAGGGGATGGGAAATAGCCTGGAAGTTCCAAAAACGAAGTTTACACTTCACAATTCAATTCGCTCTCTCTCTGTGATTCCCCTCAAACTGAAGGACCTCACTCTCCCTCATATGTATCGCATATCTGACTCAATCATTTCAGGGCACTGAACTGGATGGAGGAAGTTATCTTGCAAAGTTTAAAATGGCATGGACTCAATTTCTTTTACCTAGTCCAAGTTTTTCAATGGAGTCCTGCTACTAGAGATGATTTTTCACAGCAAGCAAGGGAGCATAAGCAGGCCAGTGACAAAAGAACAGGAAAGCACAGCACATACGGTGTCACAAACTCATTGAGCCACACTCAACACACTGTTGCTGTTATATTCATCATTATGTAATAGGAATTATAGGAAGCATCCTCACAATCTCACAAAGAATGAATCCGGTCCAAGATATAATGGATCCAGCAGTGACTCATTCGAGTATTTGTTATCCAAAACAGGAAAACTTATAATAAAATTTGAGGGATTATTAATGAGTATACTCAGTATTCTAAGAGGCCAGAAACCTAGTGCATACAAAATCCTGACTTTTACACCTACTTAATATCCAACTTTGAACAGGTCATACGATCTCCTCAAAGTCTTCTGTCTTCTACTTAAATTGACGTTCAGATTTGTCATTAAGTACTCAGGAAAATGATTACCTTATTACCTTTAATGGCTAAAAATGAGAAAAGGAGGAAAAATCATGTAACTGAATGAGACCCTTTTTTACCCACTACTTCACTGTAAACATACATGTACGTACATATGTACACACACACACACACACACACACACACACACACGAGAACAAGTCACAACAGGGGACTAAAATTCCAACTCAAGGCAACAAAGAAATGGCAATAAACTAAAGCTACAAATGAGAAAATTCTATGAAGAATAGAGATCAAACATGCCTAAGCATTGTAGACATCTGCCCTATAAGGTCAAGATGGGGTACTTCATGGGGTTACAGCCTATAGAAAAAGGAGGAAAAAGATGAACCCTCAAAACCAGGAACCGGGAGTACCCTGCTCTAGCTAATAGCCCAGAAAGGTGATATTCCTGCAGGGTAAGTACTCAAATCTAATAAGTCAGATCTGCTTCTGCTTCTGAGCTGTGTCTCACTGAGCACCAGCTGAGACATCATTAAGACCCTCTGAGGGAAGGCATGAGTATAGGGATAACTCAAAAAAAAAAACAAAAAAACCTCTTATGGTAACTTTCAAACAAAATTTACAAAGTGCACAAAAAAATTCTAGCACTGGGAAACATAGTTAGCAAACCATAACCAAGAAAACTGACAGCCAAGAAAGTAATTACAAAGCAATTTAAAAAGACTTCCAAGTATGGATTTCTGAGATCTTCAAAAGGAGAAGTGTATCCATAAAATGAAAAAGAGGAGATTATAAAACCAAAGTATGTGGTAACAAATTCATGAAGAGAAATCTTATCATTTAAATTTTTAAAACAGGAAAGTAGACATAATTAAAGAAATAATTAGTAAACCGGAAGATACAGCGCACAAAGATAAAGAAGTGAAAATGGGAAATAACACATAAAGCAAATACTGAGTATCTTAAACCGAACTCTAGTATGTCTCCAGGAGAAAATATAAAAAGGCATATCTGAATATATAATTGCTGAAATTTTTCTAGATTTGTAACCCAACCCAGACTAATTGGCAAAAGCTTGCACTTATGATCAAAAGAGTGCGTGTTAACAGAGCAGTGTCTCCAACCTCTTCTTATTTGATTTAAAAATCACAATCAGGGTGCCTGGGTGGCTCAATCGGTTAAGTGTCTGACTCTTGGTTTCGGCTCTTGGTCTGACTTTTGGTCATGATCTCACGGTTCATGAGTTCAAGGCCTGTTTCAAACTCTGCACTGTCAGTGTGGACCCTGATTGGGATTCTCTCTCCCTCTCTCTCTCTCTCTCTCTGCCCTTCCCCTGACATCTCGTCCCACCCCTCTCTCAAAATAAATAAATAAACTTTAAAAAATCACAATCAATGTAAAACTGACACTTGGCTATGTGTGGATGCGTCATGGCACCAGTAACTTGTACAGAGAAAACGGTCATTGCATGTGGAGTAGCACATTGCCAAATAACAAACCTGCTAGGTCTTTTCTGGTAGGTCTCCCCTCTATTAATTCACTTTGCTTGGCATACATGTTACATTGTGTCATTCTTCCATGTCTGTTCCCTTCCTTGCTTGAAATGGTAAGACACTTAATTTCGTTTCTGGAACACAGACGCATGAGGAAACTTCCCTGAACCTTAGTGCTTGGCAAATCCTAGTTTTATAAATAATTGATAAAGAACAGTAACCAAACAAAGCAGAGATCCAAGATATCAATGGAAGAACTTCCCACCATTTTCAGATGGTCTTCCTTTTTCTTGGTCTGGCAAATTTAGTATGAGTTTTTTCCTCAGTGTTTTTTAATTAATAAACATCCAGTGCAAGTGACAAAGATCTTATGGGATCTGCTATTTTGTGGCTAGGAAGAGACCTTAAACAGTAAGATGAAACATACAAAATATGAAATGGTAACTGATGCTCATTTTGGTGAAGGGCTAATGTTGAAGGATTCATCAATGGTGGAAAGGAATGGAAAGGAAAAAGAAGAGATATTGGGAGGCCACAGGAAGACCAGACGGACTTGCAATGATTTTAGAAGAGATCCCAAGAGGTTGCAATGATTTTAGAAGAGATCCCAAGAGGTTGAATGTACCTTGGAGAAGGAGATGCAATAAATTCCACCACACCGTCAAGGTAGGCTAAGAACCTATATAATATATAATAATATATATATAATTGTATATATTGTATATATTATATATATATTATATATATTTCTCAAAAGGCTTCAGTAAATCTTGCCTTAAGTGTCATGATGGGGGTTAAAATATATATATATATATACACACACACACATATATATGTATATATATATACACACACACATATATATGTATATATATGTATGTGTGTGTGTGTATGTGTGTATATGTGTGTGTGTGTATGTGTATATATATACATATATATATATCAGCTACCAATGGGAAGTCAAACCCACATGGAAGTTTCCAGAGACCTGATATCTAAGAAGATGCTCACTGAGCTGCTGTTCATAAAAATGCCTTTTCCATCCACCTTTATCTCCTGTTTTTGACTTGTCCGGGCCAGTTGCTGCTTCCTCCATGGCCCCACTGTGTTTCACCCACAGGGGGACTATCATGAGGGTCCATCAAGAAATAAGACTACGGGATGTATGGGCAAGGCAAATGCTCATTCTTATTTATTCCAGATTTGGGAAGAAACTCATTCCCATCCCAAAGCGGACATATGATATATTCCGAGAGAATGACACCAATTTGTTCACCAGCGATGGAAACGTTTTCAGTACAATATGCAGATACTGATCATGCTATAAAGAAGGCATTAGTTTTATTTACTAAACACCCCCTTCACTGGGCTTGGCTGCAGCCAGTCAGAACCATAAAAAAATGTGAGTCCAACTGGTTTGCATATTGTTTTTTTATTGTTATTATAGTTCCTCCAATCTCCCAGCTCTGTAAATATTTACTCAATATCTCACCGCACTTAAATTTAAGAATTCAGTTGTCTCTCTTAACTGGTTTGTAAACACCAAACAGGAGAACCAGTTCTTGAGATGGAGGAGATAGCATCTGATTGACACACGGAACCTGGATTACGTATTAAACGAGAAATGCCCTTCTCGAGCCAAGATCATGGTGAAGTGAAAAGCAAGTGACTTTCTCAGTCGATGATGCATCTATAAAATGGTTGGAAGGCTGCCCTGTTTGCACATGGAATCAGAAAATAAAACAAAGTAAAAAGAATCTATCCCCTTCCTCTAATTTCATCATCTTGCTACAGCCATTCTCCCCAGGGCTTTCCTCTAACCCAGTTGCCAAGGAGGCGTAAGGGGTTATCCTCTCTGAAACACCATTAACGATTCTGTGGGCCCTCCTGGGGCCACTCTGAAAGAGCTCTGTAGGGAAACTGGCTGCTTCTATGGGCTCATCATATGGAAAGTATATTTCTCAACACAGCTGGCAAACAAATCTCTTTGAAGGAGATAGCCAAGAGGCCTGAGATTGGCCCTCCAATAATGAGTTCAGCATCTTTCACTCTCCCCAGCCTATAATATTCTTCCTCCCTTGTAGTTATTTATTATTATTCAATATTTATGCAAGCTATAAATGTGCAGAGCACTGCACAATATCACAGAGAGGGCCAATGCAATAACAACACCTCCCAAGGCATAGGAAAGGACCTGCAAGTCAAGTCCAGTGGCAGAGGCGTCCAAAAAGAGAGAACAGGGAGAGAGATGGACGGCTGTTTACCCAGCATCAAGGTCCCCCTCTAGGGCAGGGCACATTCTACTGGATTGAGCTGCAAATCACAGGAGGAAATGGCTTGACCTCTCCATGCCTTTGGCTATTACACACTTGTTTTGTAAACAAGGTACAAATAGTGATCCAGAATCAAGACATGCTCCATAAACTGCAACTCATAGCCCTAGGTCACATCCAAGGTACTGGAAACTATTAAAAGAGCAGGAATTGAGCATGCAGTGCCTTCACTTGGGGTGGATAACCCGTGCAACACCCCCACTAATATTACTTGTGTCCTTATTTAAGAAGAAACTGCCCTGACATTCTCCAGCAATGACCTGGGTGTGTTTCTGTGTACCAGGAAATGAGAGCAATCAAGTTCAGGCCATGGAAGAACTATCCAAGGTCATGTCATCAGAAAGTGACAGAGCTGAGATGCAGACCCAAATTCCCTGACTCCAAGGCCAATGTGTCTCCATGGTAGGATACTGCTGACTCTGCCTGCACCTTCTTTGGCTGCTCTGCACCTCGGTTCCCTGGCTTCCTTCCCTTCCCTTCCATCCTGTTTTCCCCAAATGGCTATTCATCTTCCACCTCTGACTCCAGGCTTTCCCTAGCCCCTTGTTTCTTTATTTCTCCCCTTGTCCCCTCTGCTTTTATTTCTATATTCTGCCTGGGAAATCACACTGTCGCTCAGGCTTGAACCACCTGCTCCATGTGGTGGATGCCTTGACCACTCTAGCCCTAAGCTTAGGAATGCGGGAGTCAGACAGGCGTGGAGTGAAATGCTGGCATTACTTCAGACGACTTACGGGCCCCTCTGAAGCTCTCTAGAACCACTGTATACCTTTCAAACAAGGATAGTATTTACCTCAGAGCCAAGATTGAGACATCCGGGTGCTAATGTCCATTCTCTCCTCTTTCTTGGTAACAGTGCCCTGATTTTAGCTACATACATTATGCCTACCGCACCCTCAGCCTCCCTTTCAGCTTCTTGTGGCCATGTGATTATGATCTAAGCTGAGGAATGCAAGGAATAATTCTTCTTCTCTGCTTTCCTCGTTCCTACTGCCTAGAATACAGATATGATGGCCGAGACCCATCTGCCACTTTGGATCCCAAGGAGACCCTGACAGTAGAAACCAGGTGTCAGAGATGGCCAAGCAGAAAGATACATGACTAGGTCCCTAAAGAGACTGCAAAGTTTGTATAACAGCCCTGAACAGCCTGTATTTTTTGTAAAAGAAAGGGTAAAATCACTACTTGATACATCTTTTTCATTTTATAGGCAAATTCAGCCAAATGTAGCATACACATGGGGTTTTCTCCCTTCTCTTTTTCTATCCAGTGGGAGAAGATGTCACAGAAGAGACACAGCAGCTACTAGAACTGAGATACAACTAAAAGCAGACAGGAGAGAAATACCTTTCTCCTACCCTCCTCCCTTCCACCATGACTCTCATTGGCCAAACCTGGCCAGACGCCATTTTCCGAGAAGTCTTGGAAATGTTGTTGCATAGGACAGTCTCCCTCAATGTGGAAGAGAGTCAGAGGATGGATTTCAGAACAAAGAGGTAAATGGCACGGCCCTGCCCAGAGGCTGGTGACTATACGAACACCGGTATGTGGAGAAGTTAGCACAGTGCCTGTCACATAACAGGCACTACCACAAATGCTGGCTGCCTTTACCTTCACTGATTTCTTTTCTAAGTTACACATTCACAAAGCCATTCACCTCTGCATTTCTCCATATAGATATTCCGTAAGTACCTCCACCCGATTTGTCCAAGCCAGAAGTCAGCACCTTCTGCTTCTACAAAATTCCCTTATGCCTGAGACCTAACACCACCCTTCCAATCACGGTCTTGAAATCTCAGAGTCCTATTAGCTTTTCCTTCTTCATAAACCTCCCATCCCCCAATCCACGAAAGACTGAGACACAGACACCCTGCCCTGGTGGGTTTCCCAGCTATTGCCTCTCACTCTCATGACCATGAACCTAACTTGCTCTTGGTGTCACGGCATCTTCTCACACAGAGTGACTGCCCTTCTCTATTTACCGGCACTTTCCAATTCTCTCTTCTAGCTTTCTAGCTTCTCTTCATTACCAGCTTCTCCCTTTTTTGGGGAGTGGGCAAGGCTCACAGAGAATTTTGAATTTTATTGGTTCAGACTCAACCTCCTGGACACCTTTTGCCATCAGTTACATGGCTAACTAGCAAATTTCCATCTTAGAGATTAAGTTCACAAAAACAAGACTTTGATTGGCCCCATTCATATTTACTTGCTACACCACCAACTTGATTACCTATTGCTTAATGCCTGTGAATGATAGGTCTACCCTGGCCTGTCAATTGGAGGTTGAGAGGGGACAGATCAGGCTACTAATGATATTTCTTAAACAGCCCTATTGCCACAACTATTAAGTCTCAGATATGATCATAGTATTCTCCTGGTCAAAATTCTCCAAACCTTTGAGGACTGGCCACAACAGGAAGGGGGAAAAACGTTTGCCTTACAAAATTTAATGGGAAATACTTCCAGCCATTAAGAAATGTTTGTCACTTTGTGATTCATGAGATGGTAAGTAAAATGTGCTCACCAGGAATCTCTCACAACATGGAAACAGTTTTCAGTGAATCCAGTGTCTAGAACTAACTTTCCATTTCCAAATACACTCTCCAAAGTCTCTTCTCTGAGTTTCTGCTCTGTGTCCAGAATCCTTTTCCCTTGATATTTCTACATGTTGAGATCCTACCAACCAATCCCAAAAATGGTCTTTGCAATGTTATCGCCCCTCATGACCCCAGCCAGAATTAGTCACTTCTAGACACATATGCCCTCTGTACCCTAGATGCTCCAAAAGAGCAAGAATAGTATCTGCCTTGCTGGCCACTGTATTCCCACTACTTAGGAGAGACTCTGGCTTAGCCAATGCTGAATACATATCCATTGACTAAGTGCCCACCTCACAGCACTCATTTCTTCCCCATATGTCTATTGCAGTGTGGATCACAGCCTGCCATACATTCCAGCCATGGAAGTTCATGTCTCTATCCCCTAACAGGTAGGGGTTAAGTATATGTCTTATTAACTTTGACATTTCCAATGCACACAGAAGACTACTTTAAACACACTAGATTCAGGATAAACGTTTGTGAAATTAAATAGTTGAATGTATTTATTCCTCTTGAGGTCAAAAGATTTAGATCCAATAAAACATTTTTTCTTCACAAAGGAAAAAAATAGGGGTGCCTAGGTGGCTCAGTCAGTTAAGCCTCTGACTTCGGCTCCAGTCATGATCTCACAGTTCCATGGGTTCGAGCCCCGCATTGGGCTCTGTGCTAACAGCTCAGAGCCTGGAGCCTGCTTCTGATTCTGTGTCTCCCTCTCTCTTGACCCCTCCCCGACTTGTGTTCTGTCTCTCCCTCTCTCTCAAAAATGAATAAACATTAAAAGAAATTTTTTTTACACAAAGGAAAAAAATAATATTCAGAGTTAGCTACACACACAAAATAGAAATCTCTGATAATATTTAGGTTTTTGACATTCCTTAATTATAACATTTTAAGCTGAAATGACTGCTTCCATAAGAAGCAATTAATGTCGTTCTCATACCGCCAGCCATCCACCACTGCAAAAATAAGAATATTCTTGAGCCTAAAGTTATAGAAATAATATATACTTTTTATTAGTGGAGAAATTATCCTAATTTCAACTTTGTCACCTTTGGGAAGGATTCTTTTCAAAACGTATTTGGAGTGTCCTACTACAATTAACCAACTGGATGCTTACAAAGACAATTTTTGCTTTAAATGGTCATGTACAATAACTCTGACAGAAACAAAGTGAATTTACAAAAAAAATTCACTCTCATTAAAAGCGACAGTGTGTGGAATTAACCAAAAGTTCATGACTTTATTTTAAGGGTAAAAATAGAGTCCATTGCAGGAGAAATTCTTTTAAAAAAAAAACAAAAAAACTGCGTCATAGACAAACCCCTATCCTTTGAGGACAAAGCTGAGGAACTGAGGAAGTCATGTAGTTAAGTGAATTGATATAATATAAAATTCAAAAGAGAAGGAAGAATAGTTCTTTGATGCCATCCACGCACCTCATTCCATCCATGCCAACTCTTCTGTTCTTTCAGGCAAGTTCTAGAACTTCTGTTCCTCTGGCCACCCAGTGCCATACTTCCTGTCCCTCTTACTTGCCTTCACCACATTTCTCTGTGGGTGGGGTGCACACACATTCAGGCGGCCTCACCTCTCTCCTAGTCCAGCCGCACTAAAGTTCAGGGGCATTGCCTCGGCTTACAGGTTCTGCAGAAAACCCGGACCAGGCAGGACCCCCTTGTGGGAAAGGCAGCCACGCTCTGCTCACTTGTTCTGCACTGGCTCACTTCCCAAACAATTTAGGTGGAACAAGCCAAGGCAGCCTTTCCATTTAGTCTTTCCATTTAGTCTTCAGGACTGGAAGCAGTAAAGGGAGGCACCACATCAATTTTCCTTCCATCTTTGCTGTTACTAAAGCTCATTCTTTGATATCCACCAGTGCCTCTCAAAAGGGTTATTAAAAGCATTTTTGGTGCATCAGTTTTGGTTCTGTGAAAATGTTCTGAATATTGTAGGGATGTCTCACTTCTCTGCTTCCCACCATTAAATTCCAGGAATGACCCCCAGATGTTCTAAAGACGACAATACATCCCCACACTGTTCCAAACCCTCTACAAGGGTGGTATAGCCCATGTGTCTAGGCCTTCTTCTGTTCTAAAATGAAATTGAGGATGGCTGAAGCTTAGTTTCCTACACAAATTGTGAATTATGTATAGTATTTAGGTTGTGATATTGAAGCCGCTGCTGTCAATATAGCAGGATCAGACAAGAAAATGTATGGTTCTTACTACCCTGGGATGCAAGAAGGCATGTTTCAAAAAATGCTCTTGCCCCACAAAATTCTAATGAAAATATTATCTCCACTTGGGACAAGATTTATCACTTCATAAACTCAAGAAATGGCAAGTAAAGTATGTTCTTAAAGTTAAACCCACCTCAACTCCACACCCCCCACCCCAAAACACAAACATGTAGAGAAAATGGCTCCCACTATAGATGAGTTATCTGCATTTGTACAGACAGTTTTGACAGTTGGCAGAAAGGAAGGGCTTATTGGAGAGAAATATATACTGAAGATTGACTTTTCAGGCAAATGCTTATTAGCGCCGTACTGCTTCCTTAGGGGACAGGGGGATATATCCTGAAGTTTAAGATTTAATGAGGATTTTTGGAGAGCAGACCAAATTGCAGCCACAGAAAATAAATTATAGGCAATTAGGTTTACATCTGATCCATTTTCCAGCACCCTAAGCTTTACTCATAATCTGTCTTCAGATTCACATTTTCCTGCAAATACCAAACCTGTTTTGCTTGTGAGGACATAGGGGAATGGAAATGAAATGTCTCCGGGTTGACACCCAAAAGTCCAGCCACAGGTGAACCCAGATTATATTTGCAGGCAGCAAAGTATTGAGTTACCGAGTCCTTCCGGAGTGCATTTGTTACAATCCCATTGAAAATCAGTTGGCTTGGCAGAGAAGGTCTCATTTGCAAAGGAGAAAAATGAGCACTGTGCCAGTGGACAGGGCTCCAGATGTAGCAGGTGTCTGCAGTGGCCACAAAACACTGGCCACAAGCCTGGCTATATCAAAATGACCTGGAGACAGAGCTGGAAATACAGCTTCCCCCAAGCTCTACCTGTTACAGACTAAATTGCATCCCCACCAAATTCCTACATTGAAGTCCTAACCTCCAGTGCCTCAGAATATGACTATTTAATAAGTGGGTCTTTAAAAAAGTAATTAAGGTTAAATTTGATCCAGTGGGATGTAATCCAACATGACCCGCATCCTCTTCAGAGCAGGCTAGGACACAGACAAGCACAAAGGACAGACCACATGAAGATGGAGGGAGAGGACAGGGACCCCTGCTGACACCTCATCTCCATCTTCCAGCCCCAGAGCTGTGATGTAAACAAGTGTCTACCAAAGAAGTCATCTAGTCTGTGGCACTCCTTACCAAAGACCACGCTGAGTAACGCACCCACTTCCCCAGACCAGTGCCTGAGAGTCTCTAGAGGCTGGGGGCAGAAGTCATTCTAACACACCAGGGTTTGAGAACCACCAACATGAACTTCTTGCCAAGAGGCTGAAGCACTTCTGCAGACTGCCCAGCACCGCGACCTGCCCTGACTGTGGCCAAGCACTGGGCCCACTCCTGTCCCACACACACTCAGGTGTCTGTGGTGGAGTGGGTTCTCCCTCCTCCTGTTGGACCTGATGCGTAGTTGCTGCCTTCTGCTTTTAGGACTCTTTTGGGAACTTTTCACCTCAGAAACTACTTCTGTCAAAGCTATGTGAAAGGTAGCTGAAAGGGGTATTCTAAATGACATGAAAATCTATTTTTTAAAGAAAAATGCAGGGAGAACAGAGGATCAGGTGATGCTGACCAAACTGCTGGGTGACTGCTAAGACATGGAGGGCTGAGGCAGCTCAGTGGCTCAAGGATTATATGTTTAAGTATGGGGTGTCACCAGTGTCACCAGCTCACTAGCCCTGAAAGTCTCCAGGTTTTCCTAGGGCTGCAGAGTCAGAGTATTCCAGCCTCCAGATGGGACATCTGGGAAAGTCATGGTCATACTTCATGGGATTATCATGGAAAATCACCTTGCTCATCTCAGTTCATAAACACATCAGTAGTAAGGCTGGGGAGCTTATAACATGTGGTCTAGCTTGAACATTTGTTTCTGGTAAACCAAAAGCCATACAAGGATCTGTCACAACAGAGCTGCTGAGCCTCTAGAATCCACCTATGGCCAAGAGGGACCCTTGCATACCATTCTGTTATAGCCATGGCCAAATACACAAACCTGAAAGGAAATTATAATGCTCCTTCTATTTCCACCATTTAAATTATCCAGTTGGGTTCCCTAACATTATGTTTCAGGATTACTGCTCCCTGCCCCTAGATTTGCAACTTTGCATTTTATTTGCCTAGAAGCAAATGTGACCAGCAATACCTTCTACCTGGGCATAGGTACAAGTGTTTCTTTGGTCCAACCCTACCCCAATCGCCACCATCTAATAACCTCTCACTCACTAAGCTTCAAGTCATGTATTCACGTCTGGACTCAATAAATAGTTACTGAGGACCTATCACAAGTTACGCATACTCCAAGCCCTAAAGTATAGTAGTGAACATAACAGACTAAATTTCTGCTCTTCTTGAACTTAATTTCATGTGGTGGAAACAGACAATAAACAAGCAAATAAATACAAATACAACTTCCAGATGTTTTCTGTAGGAAAAATAAAGCAGAGTAATGAAATAGAGTAGTTGTTCTCAAAGTTTGGTCTCTGAATCAGCAGTCTCAGTGTCTCCTGGGAACTCATTAGAAAAACAAACTCTCAGGCTTCCCTCAAGACTTTCCAGTCAGACACTTTAGACACATGACCCAGCAAAGACAATAACATTGGAGAACCACTGCCATAATAAAGAATGACTGAGGAGAGTTGCTTTAGATTGAGTGGTCACAGAAAACCTCCCTGAGAAGGTGACATCTGAGCTGAGACTTCAATGTCATTTGTGCCAGGACTTGTCCTGGTCTTAACTCTCCACAGTGGTCACTTAAGTTCTCCAAAAATCTTTGGTCTTTATTTCATGCTTGCCAAACACTCTCTGATTCTCATTTCCCATCAAGGCTAGCTTCGTGGAGGTGTGACCGATGCAGTCACAGAAGTCCCTGCCCTCAGAAGGGCCCCATACTTGGCATAAAGCTCTACTGTCACCATCTTGAAATTCCTAGTAGTTTTTTCTCTGAACTTGTTTTGTAACTGAGTTATCATAGGACAATGGAGCAGGCATCTGAACAGAGAAGAGATCTGGGAAATATGCATTCTGTCTCAGTCACATAAAGCATTTGCACTGCCCTATGAGCACACGATTCTGGTGGACTTGTACTGCATGGGAGTCCAGTGACACTCCGAGCGAGTTTCACGTATGTGTGTTAAGTAGCCACAGGGACACCTCAGAGAGGCCATGTTTTCCTCTCCTCTTCAGAATTTGCTTCAAGCACAGAAAGAATGCAATGGTTTTCGAAGAAACAAGAACTCCCAAGGAATGCTATCCATATTTTCATACCCAAGCAACTTTCCCGGATTGCCAAACGCTTATGCTGAAAATGGAGGCACAGGAAAAGGCAAGGTTAGGGCAGCCCATTGCTCCTTTTCCTTTCAATTCTTCCTGCCTCTCCAGTGAGCACAGGTGGAATTTGTTAGTACAATGCAGGTGAATCAAAAACAACTGAGTTAGTATCACGCACCAGTCCCACTGTTCTGGTAAGAATGAAAGACAGATGCACGCGGGGGCTCCCACATATGCACTGGGCAATTTCAGTGATTCTGCATCTGAGTTAAATGCTCATAAATTTACATTTAAAACTGACATTGGACAATAGAACTGGTAAAACTCATGCAAATAATTTAAAATTGTATTTTACTTTACTTAAGATGATGTTCAATAGCAAATCAAAAAGAACATGACTTATCAAGAGAAAACCCATGGAAGGAAAGGAAAAGCTTTCTGTTTTAGTTCTTTTAGTGACAACTGTTTCCTGCTTTTTGAACAAGGAGCCCCATAAATTATGTAGCCAGTGCTGCTACCCGTTAGACGCCAGCCCACAGAGAAGCGCGCTCACCATGTGGACATGAGCGTCTCGAGACACGGAGCAGCTCTGTTCTCTGTGTCACAAATGGGTCATCAAGTGGAACATCCGTCTCTGAGAGGGTGCCAGGTGGCACTGCTATCAGAAGAGTGCAGCTTTATTTGTTTCAGGCAGGAAGATAAAAAGAAAACCTTTCTCTCTAGCTCATGCCCAGACCCTATGAGAACAACTGCTTCTTTAGAAATAGGCACGTGGGCAGCTACCGCGACCTGGTACGATGTTGAATCTTAAAAGAATTGGCCCATATTCCATGAGAACAATGGGCCATTTCTCAACAAGCAAGAAATGTAAAAAGAGCTACAGCATGGAAACATTCACTAATTCCCTAGCACTAAGCCGGTACACACACATCCCAGCAGGATGCAAAAGAGGATTCCAACTGTTGAAAATCATGAGGTTTGATGGTCCTGTCTTATTTCACCTTCTGCTACAAACTCAAGTTATACCTATACTTAGTGGAAATATAGTCCTCCTTCTCTCAACCACTTCCAATTTGCAATGCGTGGCTCAACCAACCAACCAAAAAGAGAAGGGGAGGGGGGGAAGAAATGGAGTTCCTTTGACTTCGCCTGCCCAAGCTTCAATCCTGAATGCTAAAAGGGACCTCCGTTTACAGGCAGTTCCAAGGCCTGGTGTGTGTCACCTCACACGATCAGATCCATCACCCCTGTCGCTTCAGTTCATGAGAAATCTGGGATCTTACTCGCACGTGGTGCCAAGCGAGGTACAAAGGCTGCTTTCATGAACTTCGTCAGGTTTACAAGGCTGAAAGTGCCAAGACTTCAGGGTTACGGCACTATCCCACTCATTTCTTATTAAGATGCTCCTTCATCATTGGAAATTCCTTTCGGTCCCGAATGACTTCAGTCTTGTTATTGAGCCATTAGTTAGAAGAAAAGGCTGAGAACCAAAATCCTCACCTCCCCAATGAAACCATTAGCTTTTGGAAATCGATTTTTACAAGATGCCTAAATGCTGACCCTGGAGAATACAGTGTTCTATGAGGTGAAAACATGGGTAACAGATTTACTTTTCACCCTCAAAATAAAGAAATAAATACCTTCTGTTGATAAGTAATGTGTGGGAAATGTTCTGGAAGAGTTCAGAGGTGGAGTTTCTCCCCTACTCTAAATACAAAAAAAAAAAAATAAAGAACTGCCTCTTGTATAGAACTTGCAAAGAGGCTGGACGCCAGGGGCATGGGAGAGGGTGGGTAAACTATGGTTTCCAGCCTTGGCGGCCTTCAGTCCTCAGCTGGTCCGTTTCTCAGTCTCTTCATCTCCAAGGGGATCAGAGGGGGGTTTTAACTGTGCTCTGCGAAGTTTTTAGGGAAAAGGCTGTTAAACCTTAGTAAGCGTTAAGAATCATGAGGGATGTATGCTCACAGTCCATACTCATAATCTTCCACCTTTGACATTGACTTAGTAGGTCTAGGAAGAGGGAGGACTGGGGAATCTCAATTACTAAAAAGATGATCAGTTGATTCGAATGCAAAGCCTGTGGAGGTGCCTCAAGGGTTTTAAGTTGAGGGAACAGATGCATAATGGGCTCTGTCATCTTCACCACTGCATCTAGGAAAGCAGCTCAGCCTTCCTCTATTTAACAATTAAGTGCCCCCAAAAGCTTGATGAAGGACTCATTGCTTTGAAAAGCACAGGACAAGATGTCCTCTAGGCCTTGTGCAGTGTCCATGTCTAGGATTCCAGGAAGTCCGTGGTGAGGCAGACTTAACTTGAAGGAGGTACCTGGAGTACATTAAAAGGCTCTCTTCTTTCTATGGAAAACCTCCAAAGTGGGCTAGCGAAGAGATACTCAGCCCCCACCCCTGGACTCCAGGTCATCAAGCAATTATACTCCCATAATAGATCAAAAAGCAATCTCTCACTTCTTTAAAAAATCATTACAGGGGCACCTGGGTGACTCGGTCGGTTAAGCATCCGACTTAACTGACTGACCCAACTCAGGTCATGATCTCACTGTTTGTGGGTTCAAGCCCTGCTTTGGGCACTGTGCTGATAGCTCAGAGCCTGGATCCTGCTTCAGATTCTGTGTCTCCCTCTTTCTCTCTGCCCCTCCCCCACTTGTGCTCACTCTCTCTCACGCTCCCTTTCTCTCTCAAAAATACACCAACATTAAAAAATATTTTAAAAATCACTACAAATAATTAGTGTTGTGGGTTGAATTCTGTCAACTCAAAAGATATGCTGGGGACAGCTGGGTGGCTCAGTCAGTTAAGCATCAGACTTGATTTTGGCTCAGGTCAAGACCCCCCAGTTCATGGGATTGAGTCCCATGTCAGGCTCTGCACTGACAGTGTGTTGAGCCTTCTGGGGATTCTCTCTCCCTCTCTCTGCCCCTCCCCGACTTGCATACTTGAACACACGGGTTCTCTCTCTCTCTCTCTCTCAAAATAAATAAATAAGCTTAGAAAAAAAAAAAAAAAAAGATATGCTGAAGTCCTAAGCCCCAGTACATCAAATTGTGATCTTTTGTGGAAAGAGGGTCATGGCAGATGTAATTAGTTAAGATGAAGTCATCCTGGAGTAGGGTGAGTCCTTAATGCAATATGGGCGTTGTCTCTAAAAGAAGACAGTATGAAGACCCAGGGAGAATGTCAAATAAGGACAGAGAGATTGGAGCTATGAGGCTGCATGCCAAAAGCCACCAAGGATTGCCATCAACAACCAGAAGCTAGGAGAGAGGCACAGAGAAGACTCTCCCTCCAGGCCCTCTGAAGGAACACACCCTGTCCTCACCTCAATTTCAGACCTCCTGCCTCCGCCCCGGTGACCGAATACATTTTGGTCACTTGAAGCCACCCAGGTTGTGGTATTTTCTTATGGCATCCCCAGGAAATGAATATAATCATTAATTTACAAGCGATAAAAATGATCTTCCCAAAGGTTGCTCTAGGATCTTAATTTAATCTTCAGGGCAGGAATCTCAAAGATTATCCAAACTCTGCCCAGGCATGAGGGAATGTCATCCTTCAAAAGCAACAAGGTTCATCTCTACACTGAGTGTCAATGTGTCATTAAAACAATCTCTAGGTCACAGCAGTGCATGTGGCCCCATCACTCAGTGTGCCTCATCTTTTCAGAGACATCATTAATTGGTGTTGGGCATGAAACCAAAAAGCTTGAAAAAAAAGGAATATTTAAAAGGAATAAATGATATCCATGTAAAAGGGTTCCAAAAGGTCATGTTCCTACAGGAGGCAGGAAAACATTGTATGTTCTGAAGTTTCCCTCGCAAATAGGTCACATTTCCATTTCCCTAAAAAGAACTTCCCGTTTTTAATCTCACTGGATATTGTGATAATTAAAATCCCCTCTCAAAATATCTACACAGTGGTACTTTTAAGCCACTGGGTTCAATTAACATCTTCTTATTAACAGAAGGCTGCAATGATTTCAAATCTATTTTTTAAAGTAGGATACATTTGACTAGTACCCTCATTTTTATGAGGGATTCAAAGGGAACTCCAGGTTTCACAATTAGGACATTCATTTCCATTGTGAGAGAACACAAAATAACTAGGAATCCAACTTATGTAAAACATATAGTCAAATCTGATCAATATAAGTGTGGTGGCTAGATTTTACATGTCAAAATACCCACCATCTATGTTAAAATTCTTTCCATTTTGCTTTAAGACTTCCTTACTATGAAACATGTTCTGTGGGTCTATAAATACATTAAGATGAAAAGTTAAAGCAACTCTGGTGGTCCTACCATCTGGCTTTGGATATGGATTGTTAATTGATCAATAAATCCCCTGCAGGCCCCTCCCTTGCTGGGTGGACTGCTCCTCTACCTCCCCAACTCCTGCTCTTAATTTTTACTAAATGCAAACCTGAGCCCTGGGCAGCGAGAATCACATTCAGGTAAGTTACGTGGTCTACATGAGAAGTATTTACCCCTGTACTTTGATATAAGCAAAGCTGTGACATGATAACCCAAACTACCGAAAGGATTCCCTGGAGATGATTATTTCCACCATAAAAGGAGTCATAAAGAAACTCTTTGAAATAACACTTGACCTTGACCCACTTCAAATTCAATTCAACTGACAAGAATTCTCTTTTCATAAAATTTTTTGGACCTCAAGTAATATATCAATTGAGGTGTGATGCTTTGTGTTTTATAATATATAAACACAAACATATACAAACACAGCAGGTATATATATTTATTTGTTCAACATTCATTCATTCATTGTGTCAATCCCCTGTGCACCAAGAATCATGTGCCATGAGGGACACAGCTGAGTAAGACACAGACCTTACCGTAAGAATATTTCATACAATCACATCTCATATATAAGTATAGTGAAAGAGAAGAAAATGAACAACTGTTTGTGGAAAGTAAACTCCCTAACAAAAAACATGAGGTTTCATTGATGGATACATGAGGTTTACCCCAAAGGTAAACCCAAGTGTACCCTTCTCTCACACTCCTCTGTTTGCTTACATAGGATTTTGAGTCTAGGTTAACATACATACAGCACCTAGAGCCATCCCAATTACTGAGCAGGGGATTACAGATTCAGAATGATCCGGGAATGTTAAGGAGCTGCAAAGTGCAAATTCTGCTGGTTTGCATGAAAGTCATCATAAATCTCAGCAAATTGTACCTTAAAAATATTCTGATTTTGATTGGAAGTGTTCTACAGTTGCAAAAGACCCAGCCCCAGTAAAGTGCATGACAACTTGAACCATACAATCATTTTCAGTTCATGAATATTTACACAATCACTCCATTCTTTCCATTCCCAACAAATAAAAACATGAAAATATTTTTTATTCAATACTAAAATATTGAAATAAGTCATAAATTGATTATATTGTATGTACAACCAGTTACTATAAGATAAGTATATCTGTTTTTGTTTCAAGCCACAGAAATCAATTCTGAGAAATTCAAGCAGAAGGTAATTCATTGAAACCAAAGAAACAGTTGAACAGTGAAGCCTTGAGACAGACACCAGTACATCCCTAGAGTCTCGATAACTATGCAGAAGTTCTCTCTAATGAGCTAATTTACTCCTAGCACGCCTCCAAGGAGTCATGGCCTCCTGACCATTCCAGTCCATGGTTCACATTTTCAGGATCCAAAAAAGCTACCTGGCCTAATTTGGATCAAGTGCCTACCTCCACATCCCAAGGGGCAGGAACAATGTACATAGACTTCTTAACAGAGAGGGGTGAATGACTGTAAACACAGAAGTTATCTTTGTCATTAAAGTAAAGTAAGTTTTTAAAATATTCCCCCTTTTTAAGGAGTTATATTTCTCAGTTTACTATTGCTTCTTTTCTAATACTTATTCTGAGTACAAAATAACAACTATGGGTACTGCTTAGGAGAAAGGCAGGAGTCAGGAGGGTATAAAACAGGAAGATGAGCATAACATATAACCTGACTTAACATCCATCTCAACACATGAGCACTACTTGGTGATTTATTCTTCATCCTATGGACATGGAGAGCTCCAGAAAAACAAGAGTCATTTAGAGGTACAAACAGATCTAGATTCTGGAGCCAAGAGAACAGAATGAGGTTTACTCCAAAAGCCCTGACGAGAGTATTATATTCCCTTAAACAGCCAGCAGAGGGATTCCTCAGAATCAGTGCCACGTGATATTTCCAATATTGCTCTGCCAAGAGACATTACCTTTCTTTGTGACTGATGAAAAACAAAAACAAACAAATAAAATCTTAACTCCAAAAGAAAGAATGATGAGGAAGCCAGGATTCTGGGTTGACAGAGGACAACTGTCTAAAGAGAGAAATTTACTTTTTCAAGAAGCAAATGCATCTACTCCTTCTTTCTGTTGGAAAGGTTGCTTGATGAGTTCAGTTTTGAGTTACATGAAAAGACTTATACACAGTGAACACTTTGAGTCTAATGAGAAATGTCAAATGGAAAATGTAACTAAGAGAGTCTTGCTCAAAAAGTCCCTGCTGATGAAACCTGAAATCAATATTGATGAATTTGGCTTGGCCAATTTTTGCTGAGTGGAATGAACTGCGTTGGTAGGAGTTATTTTAGCTGTATTTCCTCAGCATGCCAATAGAGTTTTTTCCCTGTTCCTCCAGCCACACATGTGGCATACATTTATTATTTACAATACACACACAGGAAGTGCTTGATTGATGAGATAACCCCTCTTTCAGAAAGATCTTTTCCAAATGGGGCTTTGTACTTACTGTAGGTGTTAAATGAAGTACCATAAAGTCAGTAAGATATACTTTTTCACCCCTAGATTTTATTTCCGATAAAAATATTACAAGGGTGATTTTTTTGTAGGCAGTATGTGATGTAAAATATGGTTACAGATAAACACAGATTGTGCCTATACATTTTTCTCTTTACATGCTCTCAAAGGCTTTGTGGATGGTGTATAGACAAGCTTATGTAAATACGAGGGGAAAGAGAGGACATGAGAGGGGAGAGATTGAAACCAGGATGGTTTCTGGATAAAATGTGATCATGTAGAGTGGACCACTCTATTCATTTAGATTTTAGTCTGTACTTACAATACTCAGATTGTACTATTCTGTTGATTAAGAACTATAAGCACTCAAAGCAGCATCTATGGCATTTATGTGGCATCAAAACATGTATGGTCAGGGGCGCCTGGGTGGCTCAGTCGGTTAAGCATCCGACTTTGGCTCAGGTCATGATCTCGCAGTTTGTGAGTTCGAGCCCCACATCGGGCTCTGTGCTGATGGCTCAGAGCCTGGAGCCTGCTTCAGATTCTGTGTCGCCCTCTCTCTCTGCCCTTCCCCCACTGGCACACTGTCTCTCTCTCTCTCTCAAAAATAAATAAGTATTAAAAAAAATCTATGTTTTTTTTTGTTGTTTTTTAATTTTTTTTTAACGTTTATTTATTTTTGAGACAGAGAGAGACAGAGCATGAACGGGGGAGGGTCAGAGAGAGGGAGACACAGAGTCCGAAACAGGATCCAGGCTCCGAGCTGTCAGCACAGAGCCCGACGCAGGGCTTGAACTCACGGACCGTGAGATCATGACCTGAGCTGAAGTCGGCCGCTCAACCGACTGAGTCACCCAGGCGCCCCCAAAAAATCTATGTTTTAAATTTAATTTTGAAACATTAAAATTGCTATAATATCAATGTTCCTGTTTACTTTTAGAAAGCAAATTGTGTTTTTATTTTATTTTTTTAAGTTTATTTTGAGAGAGAGAGAGCACGCAAGCATGAGTTGGGTAGGGGCAGAGAGAGAGGGGGCAGAGATAATGCCAAGCAGGCTCCACACCATCAGTGCAGAACCTGACATGGGGCTCGAACTCACAAACTGCGAAATCATGACCTGAGTCAAGGTTAAGAGTCGGATGCTTAACTGACTGCGCTACCTAGGCACCCCTTTAACAATACTTTTTAAATGTTGTTCACAGGCAGTTACAAAAACAGGCCACAGGCCAGATGTGGCCTGCAAACCATAGTTTGCCAATCCCGGTTTACTGCCAGATTTTTTCACACAAATTTTTTAAATGTAAAATGAATACAGGTAGACAAAATAGCTTTAACTTCTGTGGACAACTACTCTGTTGACTGCACAGTTTCTCACCAAGACCTTTTGGTCACCCCTTCATAACACCTACCTTCTCCACTTCCAACCACCCCTGAGCTCCTGGTGGTCCAGTTCTAGAATATGACCCCACCCACCCACCCAGTCTCAGTTGACTGGTCCGAGGTGATCTTGTAACCCCATATGGGTCAGAGAAATGAGAGTTCTTACCTTGAGTGATAGTCTCCATCTGTTTGGCTTGAGGGTCTGTATCAAACGAAAAAGGAGGCTTTCCATGGCCATGGTTTCCGACCAGCTGAAGGGCAGAGCTGGGAAAGCCCGTCTGCAAACGGAGAGAATGAAGTCAACACACAGACAAGAGAAAACAGAGGAGATTTTGACAGCAAGGTCTTCGTTTATTTTATTCCTAAGGTTCAGCTGTATTCTCGTCCTTGGATTTCCTGAGAAAACTGCTACAGCCTTAGAATAAATCTTCCTCTGCCTCCCCCACTCAGCTATCTGGCACCGGTTTCTGTCGCTTACAACCAAAACTAATACTTTTTACGCAGATATACCATTTTTAATTAGTCAGCCTTCTTAGACTGGGAAATCATTTTTAGGGAATCGGGCTCAATACGAGTTTGAGCAAGTGCATTCTTTGAGATTACTCAAGATGTTTTTGGTTCAGAGATTTCTGTTTACACATTTGAATACACCTCTGAACTAAGATCCTAATTAAACTACAGGCGCAGCAAAATGTTGTAATTTATCAACAGCGCTCATTTCCCTCCCTATCACCTCCAGTAGCTGATGTAGAGGGAAGGCCAGAAGCTGATGTAGAGGGAAGTTTGACAATTTTTCAAATCCCTAGTATGTTTCTAGCACTTTTCTTCCCGTAGGCTATTACCCATGACCTGGAATTGTGCCTGGGGCAGAGTTATCACTCGACACATATTGAATCAATGAATCAATACATATTTTAATGATTTTTTTTGTTTAATCACACCCAAAAGGCCCCTTTTTTATCTGTAAAAGGATTTTTAGTTTATTTATTTTTATTTGTTTATTTTTTAATTTTTTTTCAATATATGAAATTTATTGTCAAATTGGTTTCCATACAACACCCAGTGCTCACCCCAAAAGGTGCCCTCCTCAATACCCATCACCCACCCTCCCCCCCCCCCACCCCCCATCAGCCCTCAGTTTGTTCTCAGTTTTTAAGAGTCTCTTATGTTTTGGCTCTCTCCCTCTCTAACCTCTCTCTTTTTTTTTTTTTTAAGGATTTTTAGTTTAAATAACTAGTCATAAAAAAAAAAAAGATTTTCTTTAAACCTGAAACTTTCCTGAAAGAAAAATTCCTAGATAGAAATAAGAAAAAAAAAAAAAAAAAAAAGGAAGAAATAAGGCCGAGGGGAATCTTTTCTTAAGATAGTTACATTGAAATGACAACATGATAAATGCAACAACATAAAGAACTTTCTGTTCTTTGTTTCTTTGTTTTTTATGTTTTTGGTGCTGTTTAAATAAATCCGGTTGCAACAATACATACAGAATTTTCAAATCCTTTAGGAACATCAAGCCAAAATTCATATGTGGAAACAATGGGGGCTATTTCTCTATCATCTCTTCTCCTGGAAGCCACATGAAACAGACACACTTTCAGGGCTAATGGCAAAAATCCTCCTCTCTCTCTTTTTTTTTTAATGCGTTCTGAAGAATGGCCAACGAACCTGCCAACCTAGTCAGGTCACTCTCACCAGCTGCTTCTTTGAGTTTAGTTCCACACACCAAATGATAGACTTACATAGATGGGAGGCAGTATGGCAAAGTGATTTCTTTCTTGAAAAAATTCACAGATTTTTTAAAGTGAATCATCACACGGAGTTTTCAGCATCATAAGAAGCCTGGCTTTATATATTTTGCCCTGTATCCTCTTCCAAAGGGACCAGCTTCACTATGAATCCTGTTGAGCCTTCTAGACTAACCCAGTGAATGACGCTGATGACAATTTGCCACCAAATATTAGTTGGATGCAATACATTTGCTACTGCATATTCATGGATGTATACCTAAAGATCCTTTGTTTCAAATACAAAACGCGAGAAGATACATTCAGCAGTTTGCACCAGTGCTAGGCTCATTTCATTCCCCCCCCCCCCCCACCAATGCACAACTGCCTTCAATTGTTAACTCTACCCCAGGAGGTCAGGAAGTCATTTGGAAACAGTCCCATTTGAAAAACAAGAATCTATATTTAAAACACAGAAACCCACTCTTCCGGGTTTGAAGGTATTTTTATTTGATTGCTCAGATGATAATGAGCATTGTCCATCAGTTGCCAAACAACTTTCTCTCATGGGATCCTTATTGTTTCTTTGTTATTACACAGAATAACAGCTCTTTGGTACTCATTTCCTGAAGAAGATTACTTTTCAGTATCAGACTTCACCAACAAGCCTTTTCCCAGCCGAGGACTACAAATCTACACTGTGACTAACAGAGTGACTTTCTCAGTCATACTGACTGTAGAAGAAAACAAACAAATAAGAGTGACAGAGCCTGCTGAACTTCTCCACTGCCTATTTGCGGGTCCTCACAAATGAGAACTTCTCTGGCTTCCCTGGGCTATCCTCACGTAAGAGGAAAAGGTTTGGCCAGAACAGTGTTACAACATCCCAACCAGGATTTAAGGGCCTCCCAAAATTGGAAAAAACAGTGTCCATCACTGAGAGTGGGTCCATGTCAGTTAGAAAAGGAACATGGAAAGTTTCAAAAGTTTTTCCATAGACTCCAGTTCATTATAGGTGACTGTTTAACATAGAAGGCCACTCTGGCCTGGTCCAGGCACCAGATAGAAGTCCACACAGGTGTCATGACTATCTTATGAAGGTGAGAAGGGAATATGAGACCTGCAGTCAAGATGTGGCTTTGAATCTGGACTATTACAATGTGCTAGCTAGCTGTATTGAGTTTCAGTTTTCCTCATCTGCTAATTACACATAATGTCTAGTTCACAGTCTTGTTTCAAAAACTAGATGAAATGATCTGTGCGCAAATGTTTAACCAGCACAGGAGGCATGCAATAATGAAATAAATTTTTCTCTAATGGCATCCAGAGGGCAATGACAACATAAGCCAACTCAAAGCAGCTGAAAAGTGACAGCTGGCATGGCCACCAAATAAACCTACAGAAAAATGCAAATCCACATCAAGATGATGTCTTCCTCAGCAAACACTTTTCCTACAGCTGGGAATTCAGAGAATTTCTGTGTCTCTAATTAACATAATAAGGGGATAGAGGACTCCTGGAATGCATGTAGGGTACACTTAAAGTCCAACAACAATGTCAGGAAAGGTCCCTCTATAAAAATTGAATTTAACAAAACTCAACCTACAATGACTGGGAGCAGTAGGCATCCCTTATGTTTTATTTTAGGGTTTACAGATTGTTTTATATGTTATAGTTTGGATTTCTCAGGAAACAGACTTTGGTATGAAGACCTGTATGAAGGGAATTAAGGGAATAACTCCTTCAAGGGAGCAGGAGAAGCGGGATTGGGCAAATGGAAAAGGTGAACTACAACACTGTAACAACAGCCTTGAACCATTCCACAGGGAGCTAGAAAGCTAGAATGATCCATCTGACCACCACCCATTGAGACAAAAAGAGGCAGACATTTGTCTCCATGCTTTGACCAATCGCTGAATGCAGGCTATCCCAAAAAAGAAGATGTAAACTTGGGTGAGGTAGCTTCGTCCAGCTGAGGGCATGTCCCTAAAATGGACTCAGGTCTGAATGTTCAGCAACCATACTTGTGGTATTTGGAGAAATAAGTCCTCAGTCCTAACCGAGGATCTGGGCATGCCACAGATCCACTAAAAACCCCTCCTTGCCACCCAAAACTTCATATAGTGAGTCCATTCCTTCTAGAAATAACTCCCACAAGATTCTAATTTGTGACTTTTCCTAGGGAACCTTTCAAGAGGACAGTTACTGAGACAAATTAGGACTTCTGCCTTTATAGTTGGTCATGGGGACACACTTGGTATTCAATGACTTCTTTATTAGCCATTCTAGACTCCTCTTACCCTCTGCTAGTACCTGTTTAGACTTTGGTGGTCTACCAGGTGGGGACTCAAGACTTTCATCCCTAAGGGGTCTAAATCCTGGTCAACAGGCCCTTCTCAGGCTATAGCTGCAGTACCTGTCCATTTACTATCAAAATTGTACAAAAGACAACCAAGAAACACCCCCATTAGATCACCTGGGAATCAAAGGCACTCTTCCCTGCCTCCTGTTATGTAAGAGCAGCCCTATCTTCTCTTAACATCAAGGTCAATTACTCCTGCTGGGATGATGACTCATTTCCTGGTCTGCAATACCTTGGCAATTAGAGCCCAAAGTGGCTAGGTGACAGTCATAGCTTACAACATAATAGGATTCTTGCTGTGTCCCCTGTGGAAGTATTCTGCCTCTGGGAACCTCAAAGAAAGAAAGAAAGAAAGAAAGAAAGAAAGAGCTTAGAGTTGCAGAAATTCCTCCAAGTAAGTCACTGTGAGTGATGATAAGCAGGGCTACTTCTATTTCCAACCCTTGGTTCCTACACTCAAGTGTTCCACCTACTAAGAACACAGCTGTATCTTTCATAGTCTCCATGGTCACAGGTTTACCACCTGCAAAATGACACCTTAGCTACACCTTCAAAAGGCTTCTCCACTTCCTTGTAAGCTGATGGCTTCGAATAGTGTGGTATGTGATAGGACAAGTGGACCCTTGGTCATGTGCTCATTGCCGTACCCTCTTTGATGTGAGCCCCTTGTCTCAGGCAGTACTTTGCGGTATTCTGTTTCAGTGAATAAAACACACTTTAAGGTATCTAATAGTATGGCGACCAGGGTCCTGCCATCAGGAAAGGCAAACCCATACTTGGAATATGTGTCAGTTCCAGTTAAAATGAACTGGTGCCCCTTTTAGAGTGAAGGGGTGTCCACAGTGGCTAGTTGGTTTTGAAGAATGGTGCTGTATCAGAGGCTCAGGGTTGACAGGTTAGTAGGTTGAACATTCAGTAGCAGCAAGAGCTACATCAGCATTGGTGAGTGAGAGCCCATCCTGTTGGGTCCAGTCAGTGTTTCCCATCCCTGTCACCAAAGATTCTCTATTTAGGAGCCTGCATGCTAAAAATGCAGCGACCGATTAGTCTGGCTGATATCAACTGTTCAAGTCATTCTGTCTATTGCCTCTTCCACGAAGATTTTCTCATGAGAAATAAAAAGTGATACAAAGGCCTTCAAACTTCAAGCCTACTCTCATAGGTCCATTTTCATGCCTGTTACTTGCCCCAGTCTCCCTGTTTCTAATATCCTTTCCTCCTCCAAGCTCCTGGAAAACCACCAACCACCCACCACTACCCATAGCCATTTATAGTCTTATATCCAAATCTCTTTCCACACCATGTGGATACCAGATCCACCTTCCAAAGCTTTGCCCATTGGGATGACTTCCCCTCCATATTTTTCAGGGCCACTTAAGAGCAGGGCTGCAGTGCAGCAGCAAACCATTTTCACCTTGTGTCTATCCATAAGTCAAGTTCAGACTCTTCCCTCTCCTGTCAGTTGGACATAGGAACCCTCCCTATGCAGGTATGAGCTGAAACAGAGAAAATGGGATAGTGGTAAATAATGGTGGTCTGGGAGTTGCCGGAGCATCTTATTTGCACCCTTTTGGCCATGTTCACGTTCAATCCTGAATGTACAACTGCCAGCTTACAATGAATTTCCACTGGGCCCACCTGACATTATGACTCGGTAGCTCTAACAGAAATGACCTCTGGATGGTCCCTTGATATCCCATGTTGAGGTGCTCCAACACCACCAGGGCTCAGTAGTACACCAGGAATCAGTTTTTAAAGTGTATAATATCCTACTACAGATAGCATGGCCTTCCTCAAGAGCTCTTGTGGCTTTTCATAAACTCCATAGGGCCTCTTTCCCGTCATATAATTACCTCAGATACCCCAAGCCATACTAGGTTGTATGATCTGACAGGCACCCTTGACTTGCCACATGACCCCTTCCTACTCAGAGCCCCTACTTAAAGTTGACAACCTTGTCAGTTAGTAAATGGGTGTAAGTAGTATTCCTAAATATGGAATGTGCTACTTGCAGAACCCAAAGAAATCTACAGTATGTTCTATTTCCTTCCTAAGAATGCCAAGAAAAAGATGCAATATTTTTCCCTTTATTGACGTGACTGCCCTTACATGCACCACACCCCTAAAATTTCACTGATGTTGCAGGACCCTGAATCTTGTCTGTCACTCTCTGGACTGTCTATATTTCACAATGGCCTCCAGTGTATTTTCCACATTTTTCTCATCTGGTCCAAATACCAAAATGTCATCAGTAATGTGAACCAGTGTGATATTCCACAAAATATCCAAATGGTCCAGTTCCCTTTGAACTGTATTGTGTGAGAGTAAATTGTCAGACTCTGTTGAGGGTAGGAGAGTAAACACAGCCTTGGGATAAGACCATGAACGTATATTGTTGACCATTTCATGTAAATGCAAACTGTATCTGGTCTTCTTTCTTCATAGGAACAGAAAAAAAGACTATTTGACAAGTCAATGGGTACATACTATGTACCTGATGACATTAATCTGTAAAGATTCCCACACTTGACACAGCAGTTAAAATTTGGGAAACTATTTGGTTGAACATCAGGCATAGGACAGATTCAGAGGCCTCCACTGGTCCTATTCATTATAAAATCTCTTACCACAATGTCTAAGGAACTGATGAGAGAGTTCTTCCAATGATCACAGATGTCCATTCCAATTACACATTCAAGAACCAACAAAGTGATCACTGGATGGGCCCTGAACCCAGTGGACCCCCTATAATCCAAACCTGGCCAATACATTATTTATGACTTGGCCCCCATACGTCCCTACTTTAACAGGAGAATGATGATGACGTTTGGGGGTCATATAAATCAATGTCAGCGTGAACTCCATGTCAATGAGTCCACATATATATTTGGTTTATCCCCTTTCCCCAATGTTAAATCCTCTATCACAACAGTAGACTCCTACATCAATGTATACAACTATAACTCTCTCCTCCCCATCTGATTCATACCCACAGAATCTATGTTTTCCTAGCTCCTGCTGGTATAAATTGTCTGAGTCCTACAGCTTAGGGGTACGGTTTCTTTCCTCCCTTAGCATAAGAGCACTTCCTCTGCTAGATTATGTTGTTATCTGACACTAACTGTGGGTCTGGTGGCCAGGAAAGTGGTGAAGGTAGATCCTGAGAGGGCTACATACTGTCTTTCAAGATGAATACTTCTGCATCTTCTTCAAAAAAGGGGGGCATGGAGACATGAGCCTGCTGTAGCCCAGAGGGTTTGGGAAAAAAGGAAACACTTTGAGGATACAAAATATCACCATGTCAAATCCCAAGGTCTCACTTTTTTTCCAATCAGTGTCCTAATCTTGCCAGGGCAGACTTGTCAGAGTCTAAAGTTTAGTCTTCTCTGGGACTCTGCTACCTGTACAATTGAGGGTTAAGTTAGAATCCTCTGCTTTTTCTGTTTTCCAACTGCAGCAGATGAGAATCTTTTTATATGCTGCCATGAGCTTCCTGGCTTTCACACTTAGGATTAAATTGAAATTAATCACCCTCAGTCTATTGTCTTTTCCAAGTTCCTCAATAGGCCCTAGCAAGAGTTATCCAATTCCATAATCCTCCTTCCTACATGAACCTCTCAAAAGCTTGAAATACTGCACACAGCACTGCATTCCCATCCACCTGTGTCTCATTCAAGTTCAACGCCATTAACAACTGCGATACATGCCAGGTGTTATCTGTACTCCACCTACGACCAATGATTAGGGCTTCAGTCCTAGCCAGCTCACAGGTGACCCAGGTTCAAAATCCCATTTTGGAACCCTCTTCCTAGGACAGTTCCTTGTACCAGCTGTCATAGATTAGGTTCCCTAGAAACAGACTCTAACATGAAGATTTGCATGTGGGAAGTTTACTGGTCAGTTGTCTTGGAAACCACACCTGTGCAAAAGCGAAAGAACTAGGACTATGATATATTTGCAACTGAGTTCTCAGCTGAGACCTCATGGAAAGGTCTGAAGTTGAAATTACTCTTGAGGTACATCCTTAATTGAGGCACAGAGCCCAGGCATTCCTATATCCATTTGGACCAGCCGTTGGATATGGGCTTCCCTCAGGGAAGAATGTAACCTTGAGTAAGACAGGACCCATTGGCCAAGAGCAAATTTCAGAGAGGAAATCAGACAGAAGGCTTCAGCAGCCAAAACTCCTGGCAAGAGGAAGAATGAATGCCTCAGTCTGGAAAAAGAATCTGAATATACACCACAGCATTCACTATATTATTTAAGAACTTAAAGTACCTGGAAATTAAAATAAATTATAACCTTAGGAGGTGTAAAATGCCATTCAGGAGGTAATGTATTTGGAGAAGCATTCATGAGCTAATAAATAACTAAAGAAGAAGAAAATATGAATTTTTCGATGTGTGTCATGCATTATAGCAAGAAATGGGCACCTTGATTCATGTAACAACAAAAGTTACCTCTTATTTAATGAGCATAAGAGCTTAATAAACATTAACTCATTTAATGCACATATAACCCTCTAAGTTATGTACTCTTGCTACTCCCATTTTCATATGAGAAAATCAAGACCCAAAGAGGGTAAATTATTTGCCCAATAATGATACCTAATAACTTGTCAGAGTTGGGATTTGACTCCTAGCAGTCTGCTCTTAACCATTATGTAAGCTACTTCCCTTACTTAATACATGTCAGATCTTGTTGTAAGCACTTTACCAGCACTACTCATTTAATGATTATAATAATGCTATTACGAGGTTGGTTCTATATTAACCACATTTACAGAGGAGGAAATTAAGGCTACATGTTTATTTTATTCAGTACAATGCCCTCTGATCATTTCAATTATCAAGTAATCACTCTTGGAACAAGGAATCCTTATTCTATCACTTGCTAGCTTGTGTGACCTTAGCCAAGTTATTTACCTCTCCAGGTCTATTTCCTCATATGTAAACCAGGGACCCATGCATTGTGTTGCTGATACATAAAGCTTTCCTACACACGTGGGAAGAACTCAGTAACTGGTGACCATCACCAACCTCATCATCACTATGAGGAGAAGCCATCAAATGTCCAAATAAGCATTTCTAATCCTTTGGCAGTTTTACTTATAGTGTATATGAATTACTTCTCATTCTGACTTATTAGCTATGGTCTTGTAAGGTCAATTGCTTGTTAGTAGGTCGACATATCCCATGGTGGGCTAATAAAAGACATTAATGAGCTCCTAAACACCGAGGCAGTATTTAGTCTTATATTGCAGAAGTAGGCCTGATGGGGGCAAGTTCCCCTCTTTCCACTGAAATTCATGCACTTTCAAAACTAAATGGTCTCACATACCCTAGAAATCACACCTGCAAACTACCATAGTTATCATGGGTCAGGGCTAAGACTAAAAACACTAAGTCATCCTGGGAAACTTTGTCATATGAATAATACATTTCATTTAGTTAGGAGATTTGATTTTTTTAAGTATGTAAGGTTCAACAAGGCTTTGGAACTTATCAACAAGCCTATGAATGCATCTTAATAAGTTTAAGGACAGTGCCACATAGCAGAAGAGATCACAGAAGAGCACTCTCAGAGATGGCCTTTCAGTACTGTTTCCAAAACCTGGTAATGTTAGTACGCATTATTGTCTTGGGAGAAAAAAGCTTCTCAAGGAACAGGTCTATTTAGGCAATAAATCAATATGGAGTTTGCAAATAATGTGTCACAACCACTCAAACCCCTGTCCTGGATTTCCTGCATTCACCACTTCAGACCCCCTTTCTGCCCTCCTCTGCCATGTGTCATACCCTGGTAGGTTGACCCAATCAGAGTAGCACTGAACTCCAATACACTCCAACTCCCTGATGGGATGGGAAAGGGAGGTACAAGGAGATCAGGGCACTGGAGAAGAATAACCTGAGGGGCTGCCTCAAGTCCCCATCCTGCCCCCACTGGCTCCTTTCCCACCAGATCCACATGATTTAGCAACATCTTTATACCTGTTATCTCCTGCCAGTAGCCCTCCCCTAGAGCTGGAACTAGTCTCTCCCAGGTTCCCTCCTCCACTCGCTCTTTGGAGCCTATGGTGGTAAGGGCTCCATGGCTGCCAGCTCCAAGGAGTGGTGATAGCAATGCTTCCTTCCCTAAATCTTAACCACACTTTTGCAAATAGCCCATTAAATTCTCAATTATCCAGTCTGCCTGTGTCTCCTATTTCCTGCTGGGACTCTGACTTATACAACCCACTAAGCAAATTCTATTCCCTTCCACTCAAGGAGTACCTGTCTCCTGTCCCTATCTGGACCCTGCCACTCTGTCCTAAGCAGCATGCCCTCGCCCAGTCCCTGCTCCATGCTTATTCATCAGCCAGCCTTCACACTCCCCATCAGTTCTTAAAAGCAATACCCACTCACTGCAATGTCATTATTTCTGAGATCTAAAAAAAAATGATCAAAAAAAGTGTGATCAACCCATTTTGTCTCAAACCCCCACTTGGTGAGAGTTAACTCACAAGACTGGTGTATCCAAGACAAACTTCTTTTTATCTTCAGCCCTCTCTGAACTATTCAGCTTCTCAGCATAAGTTCTGGTGGACAGCAGGTCATTTCTGCAGGGATTATCAATGCCTAACTTTTCCACCCTGTCCCTGTGTCAACTCTGCCCATGTTACAGTCACTGGGAAGCCTGACCTGGCCTCTTCGTGCCCTGAACTCCATGGTCACAATCTCAGATTCCTCTTCACCATGTGACTGCTCAGGCAACAGAGTCAACTGCAAGGTTTACTGGACCAAAGATTAGACAAACCATAGCCTAGTTATAACTACCACTACTTAGCTATGTGACTTGAATATGCCACTTCCCTCCACCTGGGCAGCCACTTTATAAGCAGATGGCAGTTGAACAAAATCTCTTCCAGATCCACGAAAACACTCCCCTTTTTCAGTGTGGATCGCCTAACTTCCTCTCATCTCCCTCCTGTGCTGCATTCCTGAAGCTCCCACCCTTGATTCACCCCAGCGAGGTTATGCCCTTTTTTCTCAACAATGGCTTTATCTTTGCCATATGTGCATGTATATTTACTCTTAAACACGTGTATGAGTGTGCACACACTTTTACACACCCACACATGGGAGATCACAACACTGCCTTCCCTGCCACATCTCTGAACTACAATTTATGGTGAAATAGGAGCCACCAAGCTACATGGTATATCCGACCAGACTCCCCCGCTATCCTATCAATTACACACACTCTTTGCAAAACTATAACACTTCAGTCTACAAAACATGCCAGCTTTTCACTCTTTATCATATACATACAAGGTGTCCAGAAATATATTGTGGGGCCCACTTGTAAGAGCTGAGTGTAACATCTAGCAAAGAACAGACCTGTTAAAAGAATCAAGTTTCTTTTCCTCAAATGATATCATATGTAATAAAAAAAAAAACATAAAATGGGCACGTTGATTTAAAAGGGGAACAGGGAGATAAGAATGCTCACTCAGGTTATGAGTTTAACAGGGCTCTGGTTTCCATACATACTCTGTAGCCTCTTAGATGAGAGGTGAATCACTACCCCCAAAGAACCCAATCATCTGGCTACCTCATGGACCCCTGGATATGGAGGTACACCTTTTTTGTTTGAAGTCGGTTGGAATGTGCAGGGGACTGAGGCTCAAGTATATGGGTCAGGTCAGAGTAGAGCAAAGACTGTGAACAAATTTCCCCTTGACTTCCACACCAACAGTCAGTTCTGTTATTCCCGTCCAGTTCACAACATTTAAAAATGCTAAGGGCACGGTTCGAGGGGAACTTCTGGATGTGTTATAATCCAGGCCAAATGTCTGAACACCGAAGAATAAAAAAATCATTATTTGCCACCATGCTGCTCCCGTGAAAATATCCTGCAGATCTTCTGGTGAGTATGGGGATATACATTACGTCTTGCTTTTGATTCAGAGAGAGAAGGACACACATCACTGTTGGAATCAAGTAGCCAGAGTGAAGGAAGGAGTAAACTGTAACCAGAGGTACTGATCCTGGGTAAGCTGAATTGCTACCTTCCAGAAAGCAGACGTCCTTTGTTTCTCTGCACTCCCATACCAAGACAGACAGAGATCCCATGAACTCTCTGCTCTCTCTCAACCCATTCATTCATTTATTTTTGGTTATTTCTGCCTACTTAGTCATAAATATACATTCCTGTATATAAATATCCTATATAAATATTCCTGCCTACTTAGTCATAAATATACATACGTTTTAGAAATAATAATGCTAAAAAGTATGTAACAAAGACAGTCCCGACTCACCACCATCTTCTATCCCAAAAATGACCACTTCCAGCTCTTTCAGTTGGTCTGACATGAAACTATTTTAAATTATTGTGTTTAATATTATTCCCCAATTTCAGTTTTAACCACTATGTACTGATCTCTTACTAAGGGAGAGGATACTTTAGCTCACTGATACCCCCATTCCCTATACTTCGCTCTCTTTTGCCACAACCCATTGATATAATTCATGTACTGCTTGGGTTTACATCACCATCATCATTTAATATGTATACATTATTATACTGCTGTGACAAGTAGGAAGCAGGAATACATTTCCTTTCTCAAAGAAGCTTTTGGGGGTGCCTTGGTGGCTCAGTTGGTTGAGCATCTGACTTTGGCTCAGGTCACTGTTTCACCTTTCATGAGTTTGAGCCCTGGATTGGGCTCTGTGCTGACAGCTCAGAGCATGGAGCCTGCTTCGGATTCTCTGTCTCCTTCTCTCTCTCTCTCTGCCCCTTCCCTGCTCTTGCTCTGTCTCTGTCTCTCGCTCAAAAATAAATAAACATTAAATAAATTTTTTTAAAAAGAACCACTTGCTTTTTATGGTGCTTAGCCTAAGCTAGCTTAAGCATAGAAAACTATGCTTATGCATAAGCTAGCTTAAGCATAGAAAACTATGCTTAGTTTTCTAGACACTTAGGACCAGATCTTCCTAACTTCTCTCAAAGCCCTGCAATCCAATATTCCATAATTTCAAATATATAAATTCAGTAATTAATCTTTTTTTTTCTTGCCCCTCTTCTTGCTCTAAACTGAACTGTCACTCTGGAGTCCTGCCACAGAGCTGATGGCTTCTTGTCGTTTTGGAAATTCCCCTCACCACTTTCCCATGTGGCATTTCCTATTTCCTGGATCTAACATCCTCTTCCAGTAGCTTCTAAGAAGCATGGGAAGACTATTCCAGGAAGACCTGCATATCTGAAAATGTCTGTCTTTAGTGTACCCTCACACTTGATTATGAGTCTCTCTGGGTATATAAGTCTATGTTCGAAATCACTTTCTCTCCAAATGTTGAAGGCTTTCTTCTGTTATCTTCTGGACTGATTCCAATGTTGCTGGTGAACAACGCCATCTTAGTTTCTTATCCTTTCTAAGTGAGTTCTGTTTTGCTTTATAGAAGGTTTTGCAATTGCCTCTTGATCCCTCTCATAAGAAAGTGCCCTGGTTCTGGTCATAGTTTTAGGGGCAAAATGGTTTTTGCAATATGGAAATTCATGTTCCTTTCGTGAAGGACATTTTTTTCTTGGATCATTTCTTTCAAGTGTTTCCCTCTTCCATTTCTGTTTCTGGAAATCCTATTACCCTGGGTCATTCTCTAATCTCTGTGCCAATTCTAATTGCTCAAGTATTTTTTCCCATGGGTATCTCATCTTTTTTTTTTTTTTTTTTTTTTTTTGCTATTTTCTGCAAGCCTTGCCTTCATCTTCCATGCCTATCCCTCCCTTCCATTAAATGTTAATATTGCTTGTCATGAATTTACTTTACAAAATTTCTTTCTTATGGCTCTTTTTGAAAGCACTGTTTTCTTTTTTTTTTTAACGTTTTTTTTAACGTTTATTTATTTTTGAGACAGAGAGAGACAGAGCATGAACAGGGGAGGGTCAGAGAGAGAGGGAGACACAGAATCCGAAGCAGGCTCCAGGCTCTGAGCTGTCAGCACAGAGCCCGACTCGGGGCTCGAACTCACGGACCGTGAGATCATGACCTGAGCTGAAGTTGGACGCTCAACCAACAAGCCACCCAGGCGCCCCCGAAAGCACTGTTTTCTGATTATATAGATGCAGTGTCTTCCCCTACCTCTTCTAATCCCTGAATCATGTTTCCTCCACATTCCTATTATTTGTATTTCTTATAGTCTCAGCATTATCAGGTTATCCATTGCTTTCTGACCATATACTTATACTGAAAAGTCAAGAGTAAAAGATCTCTACCTCTTTGTTGGCTTAAGCTAGGCTTGGGGGCCAGGGAGCTTCACTTTTGGGTGACAGGACTTTCACAATGGTCCCCCTTGCATGACCGTATCTCTATATCTTTTCTCCTAGGACAGTTCTTCCAGAGAAAAATCTTCCTGGGTTCTCATACTCTAGGAGCCTTGGGGGATCCTTTGGAGAGGAACGGCTAATTGCTTGTCATAATTTTCCTCTATAGGAGGTGTTACCCTTTCTCCATCTGTTGGTATGACAGGTTGTATGCCCTCTTACCTCCTCAAGGACATCACTTCAGCAACTTTCCCCTTCAGTTTGTGTCCCTCCATGTGATCATCATCATCATTGTTATCATCATCATCAAACATGCTCTAGGATCTCTCATCTTAAAAAGAGTAAGTAAAACCTTCCTTGGGTCAAAATCTCTCAACTAATGTCTAAATCTCCTACTTGCATTTTCATCAAGATCCTTGGAAGAGTTATCCAACACCAATGTGTCTCCTCCCATTTCCCCTGAAATCCACTCCATTATCCTGGCCACCAACAACCTCCACAATGATACGTGCAAAAGTTAGTTTCTTAGTCTCCATTTCACTTGATATATCAGCAGCATCTGAAATGGCCCATCAAATCCTTTCACTGGCTACTGCCTTTGTTGCTTCCTTCTTATCTCCACACACTCTAAATGCTGGAGTATCCCATGGCTCAGACTTCTCTCCTCTGCCTGCACACATTTCCTTAGTTTGGCCAGTCTCGAGGCTTTTAATTGTATATATAAACTGACATTTCCTAAGATTATATCCTCAGCTTTGGCCTCCTATTTTTCATCAACCTGGCATCCTGAATATCTAATAGGCATCTCTAACAACATGATCAAAACCAATTTCTGTTATCTCACTACTGAAAAGTTTTGTTTCTATGATATCTCAGCAAAAGGCAAGCTCATTCTTCTGCTGCTCAGGTCAAAAACCTTGGCATCATCCCTGACAACTTTATGCCTCTCACTGAATCTAATTCATCAGCAAATACTATTGTTTCAACCTTCAAGGTATTTCCAGAATCCAGAAATTCTTCCTAACTTCACCCCTACCACCCTTGTCCAAGACACCATCAACTTGCTCCTAGCAAGAACCTCTACCCTGCTTCCTTTCTTATATCCCTACCATTTTTTTCTCAACACAACAGGCAAAGTAATACACTAAAAACATAAATTATATCTCATCTCTGAACAAAACCCTCTAACAGCTTCCATGTCCTTCAGAGCAAAAGCTAAAGTCCTGGCAGTTGCCCTCAAGACTCAATAGCCTCTACTCCCTCCTCTGACATTATCTCCAACTGTTTCCCAGCCCTCGCTTATTCCACTCCAGCCACCACAGATGTCCTTGCTGATCCTTACACACTGTGAGTGAACTCTCTACTCAGGCAACTTGAACTTGTTGTTCCTTCTGCCTAAAGGGCTCTTCTCCCAGGTTTCCAAGTGGTAACTGCTCCAATGTTACCTTATCACTGAAGACTTCACTGACCACCCTATTCAGAACTGCAACATTCTCCCCTACTGGCACATCTTACCTCCTTATAGTCTCATTTCTCTCCTTAAAACTTACCCCCATCTAATATATCTTGTTCATTGTTCAATTGCTTAATGTGCAGTCTTCAGTCTTCCTTGAGGGCACACGTTTTGTCTTTTGGTTTTCCTTTCATATTCCCAGATACTAAGACAATGCCTGAGACTAGTGGACTATCAATACATGTTTGTTGAATGAATTAATGAACAAATGAACAAAGTCACAGAGTCAGATCTCAAGTGACAGCAAAAGACCTTATTTTGGGAAATGTGAGTTAAATCAGTGCTCCTCCAGTTGCTCCAATCAAAGACTGTGTTGCTTCTGGAGCCTAGGAGAAAGCTGTATAGGTATCGGGTATAGAGACCAAGTAGTTAGATAGCTAAAATTCACTTAAAATGATCATCAAAAGAGGCCACAGGCAACAGAGCCTTAAGAGATAACACGTGCTACAGCAGAATTCTAAGAGAAGGATAGGAGGTTTGCACAAATGAAATGCAATAGCATTTCAATCCCTCTTACACCTTCCAGTAAAGGACTCCAAAACACAAGGCTAAGAAGACTGCCCTGATTTGAAATACCAATAGGGTGGTCCAAGGACCAATTCTAAGTCCCCAAAAACAAAGGCAATAGGTTATAAAGAGAATTCACAAATATGGCTCCCAGAAAATGAGAGAGACAAAGAGAGAGAGAGAGAGGGAGAGAGAGAGAGAGGGAGAGAGAGACAGAGAAGAATGCAAACCCCATACCTTACTGAGCTAGCAAAGATATCACGTGTTCTGAGACATCAGAGGGGAACCTGAGCTCTATAAGAGCCTCACCCTCCTCATGCTCTTTCCTGACCACTTTCTTCCTCAGATCCAATAAACCTTTTCATCTCTTTTGAAGCAGTCTGGAGGGAGTCATAAAAAGGCAGGCCTGACAGATGCTCATGTCAGCTCAAAACTGCCAAAAACACACATCCGGGCCCGCTGCTCCTTGGCACGCCACTTGAAGTTTCACTTGGGTGTCCTGGCAGGACAAGCAAAGGGGGCCCTTCTGAACCCACTGGTGCCACATAAAGAAGGAGCTGCCGGGAGCTTGCCCATTCAGAAGAGCAGCCCTGTCACTGAGTTTGCTAGATACTCAAGGGCATACAAAGGAAATCTTAAGGTGAATATAACAAAGCCGAACAAAGGGAAAGCCTCAGAGACTACAAGAGTAGATGCTTTCAGGAAAAATAATCTATTCTGACATTTATAAGGCACTGGTTGGTTGCCCCTCCCTTATGAAGGAATTCTTAAAGGTTCAAATGATGATATGATGTAAGTATTTAAAAAAAACCAGCAAATTAGTTTTTTCTAGTTTCTTCTTTACTGATGTCTAATAAAAATGCCAAAGATGGGGAAAAGAAGATGGAGGGAAAATGTGAAAAATTATTCTTTTAGTACAAGAGATGGGAGAATCGCTAATGGGGTCACAGCAGGGACAATCCAGTTATCCTCTTATCTGACACTCTGGCTTCTGGAGAGAATAAAGAGATGATTTTGCTCACACAGCCCTCTTCATCTAGATGCTTCTCCATCCGCCTGAACATCTTGTCTTTTAAGGCCCGGATGAAAACCTCAACTGTAAAACCAAACTCCCCTGGTCCTTTTGGCTAAACACATTAAACACTTAAAAAATTAGTGTTACATGTTCAACACTACTAAACTATTTCTTAAGTTCAGGGTTAATTTCTAATTCATATTAGCTCCTACAGCACTTATCATGGTCCTTTGCCTAAAATAGGCCAATGGCTTCGCATAATTAGGAACTCAATAAAAGTACTCAGTAAAGAATAGGTACTCAATAAAGCTCTCATCAATATCTTAACTAGCTAACTAACTAACTAAAAACAAAATAAAGAACTCAGGGGTAATTCATTGGGTGCATTGGTGAACAGTGATTGTATTTGGGGCAGGGGTCATCCAGGCATCCCTTGATAAAAATGGAGATAATAGGTTTCCAGAGGAAAACCAATACATTCCCACGTTGTCAAACCATTGAGAGAGGCTCCTAGCACCACGATAATCATGGCATTACTCCAGTTAAAAATAAGAAAAATATGCCCAAAGGTGAATTTCAACAAAGAGCCCTGGAGAAATGCAAGGTAGGTGATCATTGGGCAGGGCAGTGGCTCGAACACTTGGTACGAGAAGGGTCTTACTATGGAGCAGCATACATTTGAGAACAGAGCCCCACGTAGAGGGCAGGAATGTAGGCCTCCAGGCCACCTCTAACACAAGCTCTGTAACTGGGCCCAATGACCTAGTGGACACACAAGGCCTTCAGGGACTTGCCTGTCAATGGAGAGCTGGGATCGATGACTCTAAAATTCCTTCCAGCTCTAGAGTTCAATGATTTTCCATCTGTTCTACATCAGAAAAGCATTTTAGCTTTGTCCAAAATGCAATCATCCTCAGAACAATTTTGTTGTATGTCCATGTCTTCAAAGTTCTACACTCTCTGCAGATTTAGCAGTGCCAAGCCACCTATGACTGTTCAGGTGGCCCAACCTCACGTCTGTATACCTCCTTCCGGGTCCCTCAGTCTCATTCCTGTGGTCCCCAGCAGTCCTCCTAAGTCCTGCAGCATCACTGCTGCACCATGACTCTCCCAGCCCCTTGTTAACATATGGACTCCCTAACTCACACAATTGTCTGCCACACTTTTGGTAAAGCTACTAGTAAAAAGTTCTGAAATGGAAACCAGATGCATGCTCGCACCTTGGGATGTATGTATTATAAAGATGAAACTGCCACTCTCTTCCCAGTTGGCCTCACCTCTTTTTTTCCCCACCTGGTCATGTGGTGTGCACCTGCGATGCACTGACAAGGCTTTAGATTACATGAATGGTTAGATCATGTTCCAGGATGGCCTTGGGCTTTAATCCCAGGTGAGTTGTGCATGCATCAAGGGTTTTTATTCCCACCTCACCTTTACGGTTCTCGTAGTTTCCTCTTGCACCAAACTAATATTTCATGTGGACAAACACGCCTCCAGTCCCCCTTCCATCTTCCAAACTTTTTTTTCCTTTGGCCAGTAGGTTTCCCCCTCTTGTTAATGGTTGGTAGAAATACTTGGTGTGAGGTAAACATGTACAGTGGTTGGGGATACCACTCCCACTGTCAGATTGCTTACTTGTGACAGACTGCCACAGACTAGAAACTTCCAAGCCTAGAGTCCAGAAGGAACCTCAGCCTTAGAGTTCATGTCTCCTGCCACTGCACAGACACGCCTATTAAGCAAAGAAAAGTGGAAAAGAAAACAACAGGGCTCTAAATAATCCCACAAAGCCCCAACGCCACAGAGCTATCCAGTGTAGTGGATAATGGAAATGCTTTATTATGTAATTTATTTCTCCCACACTCGGTCTTTTCTGTCTATAAATAAGCATATATATATACTGGGCTAAAACAGATCCTCACTTCCAAACCTTCCTTTAATTGACATAGAAGAAGCAGAATATGCTTTGAAATTTATACTTGGCCCTGGCACTCTACCCCCCAAGTGTCTCTATGAAAAGAGAGCAGGAAAGAAGTTTGTTTCCCTACTGACATTAATTAGGTCACCATGCTTAAAAGACAGACATATCTAGGGGCACCTGGGTGGCTCAGTGGGTTGAGCGTCTGACTTTGGCTCAGGTCATGATCTCTCAGTTTGTGAGTTCGAGCCCCGTGTCAAGCTCTGAGCTGTCAGAGGTTAGAGCCTGCTTCTGATTCTGTGTCTCCCTCTTTCCCTGCCCCTTTCCCACTTGCATTCTCTATCATAAATAAACATCAAAAAAAAATTTTAAAGAGAAATATATCTACAGCTGGTTCAAGTTTTAAGCAGAAGCAAATTTATCCAGAAGCAAATGAACCTTAAGCTCACTTGCACAGTCCCCATCCACAGGCCCAGGAGGAGTCCTGCCTTTGTGTCCACATGTCCTAAAACTGTGAAATTTTACAAAAACACAGTATGTTACCTATAATATGGTATCTGTCTCCATCCTAGCTACATCTCTGTTACACTTCCTTTCTAAACAGGTGGCTCTGAATGGCCACATATTGTGGGAATCTGATGAAAGGGAAGAAGATTGGGCACCTTGGTGGCTCAGTCAGTTAAGTGTCTGATTTCCACTCAGGTCATGATCTCGCGGTTTATGAGTTCAAGTCCCGCATCAGGCTCTGTGCTGACAGCTCAGAGCCTGGAGCCTGCTTTCTATGCTGTGTCTCCCTCTCTCTGTCCCTCCCCCCGTTCACACTTGTGTGCACTCACTTACTCTCTCTTGCTCTCTCTCTCCCTCTCAAAAATAACTAAATAAAAAAAATTTTGTTGAAAGAAAGGGAAGAGGAAATGAGCGATGTTGTTTGGGTTCAGGGACACAGATTTATGTGGTTTACAGCAACTTCTGCATCTGGTTATTACTTGCCATCTTAGTATAGCAACAACTGGCAGGAATTGTCCCATAGTCTAAAATGCAAATCCAGGGGCACCTGGGTGGCTCAGTCAGGTCAAAGTCCAACTCTTGATTTTGGTTCATGTTATGATCCCAGGTTCATGGGATGGAGCCCCACACCAGGCTCTGTGCTGAGCATGTGGTGTGCTTGAGATTCTCTCTCTCTCTCTCTCTCTCTCTCTCTCTCTCTCTGTCTCACTCTGCCTCTCTCTCCCCTGCTCACATACTCTCTCTCTCTAAAATAAAATAAAATAAAATAATAAAATAAAATAAAATAAAATAAAATAAAATAAAATAAAATAAAATAAAACAAAATAAATCTTTAAAAAAATAAAATACAATGTAAATTCACCCAACTTTGTAATAGGGAGATGGGGAGTCAAAGATCATGTGGAATATTCTTCCAGTCATGAAATATATAAAATGTTAAGCAGAGGATCAGAGGTTTAGGTTCTCAATAACAATAGTCAAAATGGAGGTCCTCTCCTTTCAGGAAAAAGTGTCATAATGCCCTGATGCCATCATAAACACATCATGCTTTTTGTTGTTGTTGTTGTTGTTCTTGTCTTATGGCAATTACATGAAATTAAATCTAATAAAAATTTCTGAGTTTAGCATAATCTTGCCCAGTACTACAGGGAGAAGGGCACCTCTACGTGAAGTCATGGAAACCCATATTTATTGTTCCTACTTACTAATAATAGTCAAATTGTGACCATGTATCAATGAGAATGAAAACTTTCTAGTCTTCCTATGAAAAGTACAATTACAAAATCAGAGTCACAAGAAAAGGCAAACCAAAAGACACAGCTAAACAATATGAAAAAACAAGGAACAGAGTGGCATAGCAGATAATAAAGTGATAAAAATATTAGGTCAGTACTGGGTACCTATTCTACACAGGAAGAGAAAGAAGATGAGAGGCAAAGAATGCACGTCAGGTGAATCTGTCCCTTTTCAAACACCTTTTCTAAAAGCTTCTTCCAGCAATTTCTTTGGACTTCTTTTTGGCCAGAAGCAAGTCACAGCACCACCCAAGCAAGGCACAAGAAGTAGAAGTCAAGTGTTTCTTTTCAGTTTTTATTCCTTTTCTGGACACATGGCTACTCTCCCCAGTCAAAATCCTGATTCTGTACAAAAGAAGAAGGGGAAAACGGAAACCGGGGGTGCAACCAGCCAGCTCTACTTCAGATAACTGAGCTCTTTCTGTTTACTAATGGTTACTGGCTTGAGAGAACAACCCTTTGCTTCAGCTAGCAGCCTCGCCTGCCAATGACTGCAAACAAATGTCTTGCTTTATTTTCAGCTCACAACATGGATCTACCATTCCCTGACCCAATAATAGACTGAAATACTTAGAGAAGATGGCTCAGAAGTCATCATTTAAGTCTAGAAAGAACTTTCAAAAAAAAAAAATCCAGCAGTCAGGACTATTGGCTTGCTCCCTCTCTCTTTCCCTTCCCAATAATTATCCATATGGAGGTATTTGAGAAGTTAGCATGAGAAGCCCTACTAATATAGTAACTATCTTTCCTGAGTATTTCCTTAGTTCCAATGGTCCAAGAATATTGCTTGATGAGAAAATTTTAAGTGTGTTTCTATCAGGAAATAGTTGCTCCTTCCCTCTGCTCAAGTTTTAATTTGGCTACTAAATTGAGAACTAAGTTGGTGTCTGACTGCACAGAGTACAGGCACAACTTGGAGGCCCAGGGTAATCCAGTGACATACTTTATTTGGTCCACACAGTGTTTTCATTGGAGTAGATGTCAACATTTAAGAACCGAACTAGGACTCAAACTTCTTGGCGTCTGCCTTTACTTGGATGGTCATAAGGTATGGCAACCCCGGCTTGCCTCTGTGCATGACTGCTATCAGCTGTGGCCAGTTGTGGTTCACCTCTTTTCCTCTTCAGATAGCCCCAGCTTGACCCACCAACATGCTTGATGCCTGGCCTCTGCTTAGGGGTGTCTAGATTATGAACTTCTACCTACTCCCATGTTCATAACTGTAATAGAAAAAAAATACTCTTAATTGTTATGATTCTTTTGGGAATTTACATGCATCCATTAATCAAGGGCTTCTCTATGAAAGCTGAACAGTAGTGTAAAAAATAGTTCATACTCTGCAAAGATCATAAAATCTAAGTGTCTGAAACCTAAAACAAAAACTTCAAAGGAGCTGTTATTCTAAGTATAAGGATGCATACATTTAGGGGGACAGATAGTAAGTGCTGAGTGATAATTCCATGGTAGCTAGGGATGAACATGTTTCTTTTGTTATAAGGAAAAAAAAATAACAACAACAAAAAGTATGCCCAAAGAGAGATCATATTTCTTCACTCAATCTTATACAGTATCTATCTTTCCTTTTGGCCAAATTCTGAAGCATTCTATTATCTTAGCAGACTGGACCCTCTTCAACAGGCCAGCAGGGCAAGGTTTCCAATATTAAGCTACAAGAGAAGCCCTGGGCACATGAGGCCACAGCGCAAGTCAAAAGAAAACTCTAATTCTTCATTGAGAAGTACTGTGAGCCAACATCTTCTCTGCTGCCAAAATGTTACCATTTTCTTTAGAGAAATGCATGCAAGAGACAGGTAATATGTTTTTCTGATTTTTTTTGTCATTACTTGACAAACTGAGTAATAACATATATTTTTTTTAATTGTCATAATAAGAGTTAACAATGGTTGAGGACCTCAATGTCCCAGGTACTAGGCTAAGAAGATTGCAGATACTATCTCATTCACTTAAATCTTCATAGATGACCCCATCATAGAATTTAGAAGGAAAAAAACTTGAGGAAAATAAGGTAAAATAACTTGTTCTAAAATATTTTAACACCTTCAATAGGACACCTAAGAAATGGAGTCCTATTAGAGTTCAAAGTCTCTGTGACAAGAGTGTCTGTGTTTTACTGCTTTAATTATAGCAATTAACACCACTTGAAAAATACTGCAAGGGTTATGAAGTATCTTAATATACATTAGTTCATTTGATCCTAAAAATCCTGAGAAAGGTGTAACATATTAATAAACGTGGAGTATTTTCTCTCTTCTCCATAGGGAAAAAAAGACCAATGAGCAATAGTTGAATGTGTACCATTTGCAAAGCACTGCGACATAAAGGCAGACAACAGATGAGAAGAGCAAGGCACGGTCCTGAATGCCGATCATCAAAAACACAAGAAATAGAAAGTGCTAATGAGGATGTGGACAAAGGGAGCCCTCGTGCAATGTGGGTGGGAACATAAGTTGGGGCAGCCACTGTGGAAAACTGTAGGGAGCATCCTCGAAAAATTAAAAATAGAAATACCATATGATCCAGCAATTCTAATTCCAGGTATATGCCCAAGAAAATGAAAACACTAACTCAAAAGGGTATCAGCACCTTCGTGTTCATTATAACATTATTTACAATAGCCAAGACATGGAAACAACCCACATGTTCACTGACAGATAAATGGATAAAATAAAACGTGGCACGTATTTATACAATGGGATACTATTCAATCGTCAAAAAGAAGGAAATCCTTTCATGTGCAACATAATGGGACTTAAAGGCAATTATGTTAAGTGAAGTAACTCAAAGAAAGACAAATACTGTATGATGTCACATATATGTGGAATCTAAAAAAGAAAGAAAGAAAGAAAGAAAGAAAGAAAGAAAGAAAGAAAGAAAGAAAGAAAAGAAAACCAAACTCATAGAAAAAGAGAGCAGATTTGTGGTTATCAGAGGCAGTGGTAGAGCCTGAGGGAATTGGACCAAGGTGGCCAAAAGGTATGAACTTCTGGGTATAAGTATTAGAAATGTAATGTACAACATGATGGCTATCGTTACCATGCTGTATGGTATACGTGAGAGCTGGTAAAAGGGTAGATTTTAAAAGTTCTCATCACAAAGAAATAAACATTTTTTAGTTACTGTAAGAAGTGATGGATGGTAACTAATGTGACTGGAGTAATCATTTTGCAGTACGTGTATGTAAAGTCATTACGCTGTATACCTGAAGCACATAGTGTTTTATGTCCACTATAGCTCAATAAAACTGAATTAAAAAAAAAAAAGAAAACACCCTAGTCAGATGTCTTTGGACATCTAAAGATACCTGATTTATGCACTAACTTCAAAATTTGACCACGACCTTAAAAAAAAAAAAAAAGACACAGTCCTAATCTGATCTAGATCATCATTCTGGCAAGAATGAAGAGCTCCCAATAATTTGTGGGTGAATTAAATCAACGCTTTAGCAAACAATACAATGAAAATTATAAGGGGATCACAGAGGGCTGAATGAATTCAAAGACAGAAAGGGAAAGTTCAGAGAAGTAAGGGTAGGATTTCCACAGCCTGAGACAGGAGTACGGCAGATTTCTAGGCTCAGAGAAAAACACAAGTGATCCATGGCACATGCATGCATGAAAAATAAAGGGTGTGTTTGAGAGATGGTTCGATATATCTGGAGCAAGTCAGTAAAGGAAAAAGGTGGGGGAAAACCAGAAAAGTGAGATGGCCCTGAATCGCAGAGGCACTGAACAGAACACTGAGAGACTAGAGAGCCATTAATGATGTTTGTGGCAGGTATTAGTACAATTCGATTTATATTTAAGGGGGGTTCACAAGTCACGAGTAGAGGGGATGGACCACATAAGTAGTGAGTCACCTGGACCCTGGGGCCACACACGGCTACCCTACCTTGTTAATAAAGGCTGTGATCTAATTGAAGGGTGAGAGAATAGAAAGCCACTTTCATATTAGCATTCTCAAACATACACAGCTATAACGTGCTAGTAGCTAAAAAAAAAAAAAAAAAAAACACAACAAATAGTAGCTAAAAAAAACAAAAAACAAAAAACACTCAGCAGTTTTCTCACTGACATTATGCAACTGTAGAAAGAAATTCATCTAACTTGTAAGAATCCATGTACTTTCCCTTGAAACTTAATAAAGCTACATTTTTCTCTTTGAATGATAAAATCAAAACTTTAACAAATAAATTTTTCCTTTAGCTTTCCCACAATTAGTCTTCATGAAAAAGTATACGCACCACTGTCCTAGATTGTTCTAAGGAAAGAGACGGGCCAGTCATGAAGTTACTGCAATAGTTTCGGTTTGAAGAGACGAGCATCTCAGCAGATAAAATCATGCTCAACGTTCATGCACCATGCAGGAGGCACATGAGGTATTGTCCCACACAACCCCATGAACAACCTTGATTTTACAGACAAGAGAACAGAGACTCACAGAGGTTACAGAGCTCGCCCGAAGTTACAGACCTGCCAAACAGAGGATCCAGAATGGGACGACCCAGATGTGTCCATTTCAAACCTCTTGTTCTTCACCGTGAGAGTAGAACATCATCCAGCTCAGGTGATGGCAGTGGGTGGAGATACATAACACAGGCAGTACTGACTTGTCTCGACGCTGAAATGAGTGTGGAGGCTTGAGGGGAAGTCACTCTATTTGCCACGCTAAGGCAATCTGGACTGCACACTGTATGGGACGTAAGGCCATTAAAGGATCTTAAGCAAAAGTGTGATGTGATCAGATTACTGAAAATTGGAAATTATTGGAACAGTCTGCTTCAGACATGATGTACACCTGGCCAAAGGCAGAGGCAATTTGGGACTCCTTTTTTCCTGAAACAAAAATTGCTAACAGTATCACACTGTCAGGGTCTCTTGACCTCAGCACCACTGATATCCAGGGCCGGACAACTCTTTGTTGTAGGGGGGCTGCCCTGTGCACTGTAGCAGCATCTCTGACAGTTACCCATTAGACACCTGTATCACCCCTGCCCCTACAGTTGTGACAACCAGAAGTGTCTCCAAAATTTCACCCAAGGTGGAAAGCCACTACCAGAAAAATGACCTTATAACTGTAAAATGTTTAATCAAAAACTAAACACAGAGGGGCACCTGGATGGCGTTCAGTCAGTAAAGCATGCGACTCTTAATCTCAGGGTAGTGAGTTCAAGCCCCATGCTAGGCATGAAGCCTACTTAAAATAAAAAATATGTTATAGGTAAGGGATGAATCACTAAATTCTATTCCTGAAAACAGTACTACACTATACGTTAACTAACTCAAATCTCAATGTAAAAAAAAAAACAAAAACAAAAAAAAAAAACTTAAGAGTTGGTTCTTTGCAAAAATGCAGAAAAAAGTAAATAAAATTTAAAAAAAACTAAACATGAAGATACTTATAAATGAAAAAAAGTAACAAAGAAACAAATTACAGGAATACTAACAATCAGGATGCCACTCCAAGGATACTGTTTGCTGATGCTTGTGAAAAATGGAGCGAAGTTCGGCCTTGAGAGGAGCATTTGAGGGTCAGAGCAACATGAGCATCTCAGATGAGCGCCTCTGATAAATCACAGAGCACTCGATCTATTTTTGTGTCTGAGGCTGCATGAAGTTCTCATCTGCTTAGATCTGATTGGATGGCCCTTTGATTGCTCTATTCATCTGTTCATCTAAAGTCTCTTTCATGCAGGGTTTTCTGACTACACTCAGAACCCAGCAATCATCCTGGCGATATCAAGCAGGATAATGTGGCTTTGCGCTAAGCTGAGATACTCCACAAAGCATAAACAGGAGATTTAGATTCAGCTGAGGTTTCTGAAAGTTAAGAACGCAGCAGGCGTTACCATTTAGGCAACAAACACCACAAGGTCCTGGTTTAGCTTTTCTTCTGGTTGCAAACAAAATACTTTCCCATTTCCTAAGATCCTTTTCATCAAGTTAGACCTTTCATGCCAAGCTTTCCCCTGAACTCATCCCTGCTTTCTGTGTGGGGTGGCTTTTGGTGACTGACAGATGAGATACTCTAATGCACCTCATCCGTAGCCACAGCACCCCCAGGATCGAGCCCCCTGTTAAGTCTCCCAGCAGCACCATGCTATGCATTGCTGAGAACTACCTTGTTTTCAGAAGGAAGGCATATCCTCCTATCATAAGCAATGGAAGAGAGATCAACATGCTACTCAGAGTTTTTGCTGCTTCCAGATAAAAGTCTTTCCTGAGATACACCACTTAACCCATGCTTGCTGAAGCACTGCAAATGATCTTTTATTCCTATCAGTATCACAGTCACTCTTGCACCTCACAGAGACACCTCAGCTGGCTACCACCCCCATCCAGGCATGGAGTGATGGCAGAAGCATATGAGGAAGTCGGTTGACTTCTTGACCCTACCCAATCATTTGGTGGCTGTCACAGGGATACCAAATGTGAAGCAGAAGGTTGTCAGAGATGAGCTGGGCTCAGAAAGAAGTTCTGAGGGCACAGAGAGCCTAAAGAGCCTCCAGGGATCCATCCATCTTCCCAAAGAGCCTTGTGATCTGCACTTTAGAATCAGGTGCGCCATCTTGAGAAGCCATCCCACATTCCAAGCAAAATTAGTTTAATGTTCCCATGTAAAAAAGGCCCAAGCCAGGTGGAGGATCATTATATGAGCACACACCGTGGAACTAAAAAGGTTTGCATGCTGCTGGAAGGAATTTATGGGGAAATTTATTACAGACCACTTCTTATGTAAATCGTGTCACCATATGATGATGACCTCAGTCAGAGTTGCAAGGGCAGGAAAGGTTATTTGGGCCAAATATCATTAGGGCTCTGCCTTTGAGAAATAAGATATTCTTCATCCAGAGAGTCTTATGGATCCCAAGAAGGGGAAAGAGGGCAAAAGAAAAAAAAAAACTTTCTTTAAGGGTAACTCCTTCATCTTTTGGGAACTCTAGGTATTTCTAAGTTCTTCCTGAAAAGGATGCTAAGCTGAGAACAGGAGGGTACAGGGAGCTGAAAAATGGCAAGGGTTGGCAAATACAGAATAGTTGGAAGGTAACCAAGAACTATAAATTCTTGAAGATTGGGAGCCCTTTTACACCACAAAGACCCTGGGCCAGGGACAGGCGAGGTAAAAGGACAGCACAGCAAAATGCCAGAGCTTGGACTTGGAAGATGAACAGGTCCAGAGTCGAATTCTAGCCCTGTCATTTCTCATTTGCACTCCCAGCAACAGAAAATAAGAAAAAATAACCACATCCAGGCGAGGTGACTCCTGTACTCCATACCTCCAGCGACACCCATTTCACCCAAACGAGAAGCCACAGCATTCACCATAAGATGCTAGAAGGCCTAGTCCAAACACCCCAGTGAAATTCTCCTTGTCTTCTACTCCAATCACATTGGCCTCTGTATTATTTCTGGAATGTGCAGAACACACTCTCTTTTATTAAGTTCATTTACTGATTTTGAGGGAAACAGCAAGCAAGAGGCACGGGGGGCAGGGGGTAGGGGGCAAAGAGAGAATACAGAGAGAAACCCAAGCGGGCTCTTCGTTCTGCTAGCCCAGAGCCTGACATGGGGCTAGATCCCACAAAGCATGAGATCATGATCTGAGCTGAAATTGAGTCGGACACTTAACCAATTGAGCCACCCAATGCATCCCATGCAGAGTACACACTTGCCTCAGAGCCTTTGCACTAACCCTCTGAAATGTTCCATCCCAGATCCTCATACTTTCCCCTGATCTTTGCTTATATGGCAGCTTATCAGTTAAGGTCTTGCCTACCAAAAATGCCAACCACCTCCACTCACCCCTGTCTAGCATGCCCCAGGATTTCCTATTCTCCTTGTCCTGTTTCATTTTTCTCTATAGCACTAATTACCAACTAAAAAAACATACAGTCATTTGTTATATATTGTCTCATCCCACACAAAGATGTATACTCCATAAGGACAAAGTTTTTATCTACTATATTCACTGCCATACTCCTAGAACCTAAAACAGTGCCTGGCAAAAGGTAGTGTCTATGTGAATGGATGCAGGTTACCACCTACTATAGGCCAGGCACTTTCCATAAGCAAGTTCCTCTGAATTTCAATGCCATGTACAAATGAACAACAAATCAATTACACCCAGGTCTTGACTTAGGGCAATCCAACCTAAATAAATTTATATTTATTTAAATTCAACTAATTGCAGCCTTTTAATAATACACAGTATTTAAATAAGAAAACAGAAAATTAACTTCTAGCAATTATTTGTTTTCCAGAATTCTCTCCTAGTTACCTATTTCTGCATAAGAAATTTCCCCAAAGCTTAATAGCTTATCACAACAATGACTTTATTCTATTCCTCATTTTTGTGGGTCAAAAATTCCAGCAGGTCTCTGCTGGGTGATTCTTCTGTTCTAAGTGGCATCAAAGAAAGTTACTCAGTGATATTCAGAGGTGAGATGGGCTCATGGGGAGGCTGGTCCTGTTTCACTCACACATCTGACTGGGAGGGCAGGTGGGGAGGGCTGGAAAGAACTGCCTACCAAGCTGATGCTATGAAACTGATGCTCTGTCTTAAAGGTTACTAAATCAGACCAGAAAGCAATTCAAAAAAAGAATCCCAAAACGTTTTGAGCATGGGCAGTATTCCTGAAATGTCATGTGGCTTCCAACAAATGTAACATCTTCATGTCCAAATTCAGTATGTCTCTTGAAACCGTAATCTCATATCTCAATGTCACACTTCATATACTTAATACTCAGCACCTTGAAATAACTGACATGGAAAAGAAAAACCATCTTGGAGGAGGGGCCAAGATGGCAGAACACCATGGACTTTTTTTTTGTTTTTTGTTTTTTGGGTTTTTTTGCATCTCTCGACTCTGAAATGCAGCCAGATCAACACTAAACCATCCTGCAAACCTAGAAAACTGATCTGAGTTCCAATACTAGAGACCAGGTAGCTTGGTGACAGCATTTTCACCTCTCCCGCGCATGCGCATACACACCTACACGCGCCACAGCAATCCACCCCAATAAGCTAAGCAGTGCCATCTAGTGGAGAACTGAGCCGTTATACTAAACCCCGCCCAACTGGGTCAACAGCACTCTTGACAAACACAAGTCTATCCACCTGCTTAGTTTACAGACTATAAAGTGCTTCACAGCTTGACTTCTATGGGAAACCAAATGTAATTTCAACCGTACTTCATTCTGTTCGCTGGTTCTTTTATTCAATTTTCTTCTTTTTCTTTTCTTTTCTTTTCTTATTCTTGAATACAGAAAGAAAAAATCTACTTTTATTTTCCTTTTTTATTAGAAATATTTTTCTTTATTTTTTCTACTATATTTTTTACTTTTTTGAAAATTTTAAAATTCTATTTTACTTTCATCATTTCATTTTATTCTATTTTATTGTATTCATTTTTTCAAATTTTCAAAAGTTTTCCTTTTTCCCTTTTTTTCCTTTTCTTTTTTTCTTGTCTTTTCCTTTTTCTCTAATCTATCAAGCTTCTTGCAACAACCAGAATAAAACACACCTAGGATCTAGCATCCTTTATTTGATTTCTTCGTGTTGTTTTTAATTTTTTAATTTTAATATTTTTCTTACATTATTAATTCCTTTTCTTCCTCCAAAATGATGAAATGAAGGAATTCACACCAAAAGAAAGAACAGGAAGAAATGACAGCCAGGGACTTAATCAAAACAGATACAAGCAAGATGTCTGAACCAGAATTTAGAATGACAATAATCAGAATACTAGCTGGGGTTGAAAATAGATTACAGTCCCTTTCTTCAGAGATAAAAGAAGTCAAAGCTAGTCAGGATGAAATAAAAAATGATACAACTGAGCTGCAATCTTGAATAGCTGCCACAGCAGTAAGGATGGATGAGGCAGAACAGCCAATCAGTGATATAGAAGACAACTTACAGAGAATACTGAAGCAGAAAAAATGAGGGAGACTAAGGCAAAAGAGCATAAAATAAAAAGTAGAGAACTCAATGACTCATTAAAAAGGAGTAACATCAGAATCTCAGGGGTCCCAGAAAAATGGAGAGAGAGAAAAAGGGGTAGAAAATTTACGTGAGCAAATCATAGTGGAAAACTTTCCTAACCTGGGAAACATACAGATATCAAAATCCAGGAAGCATAGAGGACTCTCATTAGATTCAATAAAAACTGACCATCAGTAAGGCATATCATAGTCAAATTCACAAAATACTCAGGCAAAGAAAGAATCATGAAAGCAACAAGGGAAAAAATGTCCTTAACCTACAAGGGAAGACAGATCAGGTTTTCAGCAGACCTATCCACAGAAACTTGGCAGGCCAGAAAGGAGTGGCAGGGTATATTCAATGTGCTGAATCAGAAAAATATGCAGCCAAGACTTCTTTATCCATCAAGGCTGTTATTCAAAACAGAAGGATAGATTAAAAGTTTCCCAGACAAACAAAAATTAAAGGAGTTTGTAATCACTAAACCAGTCCTGCAATAAATTTTAAGGGGGACTCTCTGAGGGGAGAAAAGATGAAAAAAAAAAAAACCCAAAAAGACCAAAAGCAACAAAGACTAGAAAGGACCAGAGAACACTACCAGAAACTCTAACTCTACAGGAGACATAATGGCAATAAATGCATATCTTTCAGTACTCATTCTAAATGTCAATGGTCGAAACACTCCAATCAAAAGACATAGGATAACAGAATGAATAAGAAAACAAGATCCATCTATATGCTGTTTACAAGACACCCATTTTAGACCTAAAGACACCTTCAGATTGAAAATAAGGGTATAGAGAACCATCTACCATGCTAAAGGTCGCCAAAAGAAAGCCAGAATAGCCATACTTATATCAATCTAGATTTTAAAATAAAGACTGTAACAAGAGATGAAGAAGGGCATTATATCATAATTAAGAGGTCTATCCACCAAGGAGACCTAACTATTGTAAATATTTATGCTCCAAACATGAAAGCACCCAAACATATAAATCAATTAATCACAAACATAAAGAAACTCATTGACAATAATACCATAATAGTAGGGGATTTCAACACCCCACTTACAACAATGGACAGATTATCTAAACAGAAAATCAACAAGAAAACAATGACTTTGAATGACACACTGGACCGGATGGACTTAACAGATACATTCAGAACAGTTCATCCTAAAGCAGAATACACATTCTTCTCCAGTGCATATGGAACTTTCTCCAGAAAAGATCACATACTGGGACACAAATCAGCCCTCAACAAGTACAAAAAGATTGAGATCATACCATGTATATTTTCAGACCACAATGCTATGAAACTCTAAATCAACCACAAGAAAAAAATCGGAAATATAACAAATACTTGGAGACTAAAGAACATCCTACTAAAGAATGAATGGGCTAACCAAGAAATTAAAGAGGAAGTTAAAAAAGTACTTGGAAACCAATGAAAATGATAACACCACAGCCCAAAACCTCTGGGATGCAGGAAAGGCAGTCATTAAGAGGGAAGTATATAGCAATCCAGGCCTTCCTAAAGAAGGAAAAAAGGTCTTACATACACAACCTAACCTTACACCTCAAAGATCTGGGAAAAAAGCAGCAAATAAAACCCAAAAACATCAGATGATAGGAAATAATAAAGATGAGAGCAGAAATCAATGTTAGCGAAACCAAAAAAAAAAAACAAAAACAAAAACAAAAAACACAGAACAGATCCAATGAAACTAGGAGCTGTTTCTTTGAAATAATTAACAAAATTGATAAACCCCTAGCCAGTTTGGTTAAAAAGAAAAAGGAGGGACACCTGGGTGGCTCAGTCTGTTGGGTGTCTGACATTGGCTCGGGTCATAATCTCATGGGTTGTGGGCTCGAGCCCCACATCAGGCTCTGTGCTAACAGCTCACAGCCTGGAGCCTGCTTTGGATTCTGTGTCTCCCTCTCTCTCTGCCCATCCCCCAGTCGTTCTCTATGTGTGTCTCTCTCTCTTAAAAATAAACATAATAAATAAATTAAATAAATAAATAAATAATAAATAGGAAAGAAGGAAGGAAGGAACCCAAATTAAAAAAATCAAGAATGAAAGAGGAGAGATCACAACCAACACTGCAGAAATACAAACAATAATAAGAGAATATTATGAGCCATTATACAGCAATCAAATAGGCAATCTAGAAGAAATGGAAAAATTCCTAGAAACATATAAACTACCAAAACTGAAACAGGAAGAAATAGTAAATTTGAACAGACCCATAACCAGTAAAGAAATCAAATTAGTAATCAAAAATCTCCCAAAAAACAAGAGTCCAGGGCTGGATACCTTTACAGGGGAATTCTACCAAACATTTAAAGAAGAGTTAACACCTATTCTCTTGAAGCTGTTCCAAAAAATAGATATTGAAGGAAAACTTCCAAACTCTTTCTATGAAGCTAGCATGACCTTGATTCCAAACCCAGACAAAGACCCCACTAAAAAGGAGAACTACAAACCAATTTCCCTGATGAACATAGATGCAAAAATCCTCAACAAGGTACTAGCCAACCAGATCCAACAATACATTAAAAGAATTATTCACCACAACCAAATGGGATTTATGCCTGTGATGCAGGGCTGGTTCAACATCTGCAAAACAATCAGTGTGATACCTCACATCAGTAAAAGAAAAGACAAGAACTACATGATCCTCTCAATAGATGCAGAGAAAGCATTTGACAAATACAGCATCCTTTCTTGATAAAAAAAACCCTCAAGAAAGTAGGGATAGTAGGATCATACCTCAAGATCATAAGAGCCATATATGAAAGACCCAACGCTAATATCATCCTCAATAGGGGAAAACTGAGAGTTTTCCCCCCAAGGTCAGAAACATGACAGGGATGTCTACTGTCACCACTGTTATTCAACATAGTATTGGAAATCTTGTCCACAGCAATCCGACAACACAAAGAAATAAAAGGCATCAAAGTCAGCCAGGAAGAAGTCAAACTTTCACTCTTCACAGATGACATGATATTTTATATGGAAAACCCAAAAGATTCCAACAAAAAACTGCTAGAATTGATCCATGAATTCAGCAAAGTCGCAGGATATATAATCAATGCACAGAAAGCGGTGGCATTCCTATATGCCAATAGCGAAGCAACAGAAAGAGAAATCGAGGAATTGATCCCGTTTATAACTGCACCAAAACCCATAAAATACCTAGGAACAAACCTAACCAAGGAGGTGAAAACTCTATACACTGAAAACTATAGAAAGCTCATGAAAGAAATTGAAGAAGACACACACACACAAAAAGGAAAAATATTCCATGCTCCTGGATTGGAAGAACAAACATGGTTAAAATGTCAATATTACCCAAAGGAATCTACATATTCAATGAAGTCCCTATCAAAATAACACCAGCATTCTTCACAGAGCTAAAACAAACAATCCTAAAATTCGTATGGAGACAGAAAAGACCCTGAATAGCCAATGCATCCTTGAAAAAGAAAACCAAAGCTTCGGGCATCACATTCCCAGACTTCAAGACATATTACAAAGCTGTAATCATCAAGACAGTATGGTACTGGCACAAAAACAGACACTCAGATCAACGGAACAGAAAAGAGAACCCAGAAATGGACCCACAGACATATGGCCAACTAATCTTTGACAAAGTACAAAAGAATATCCGATGGAATGATGACAGTCTCTTCAGCAGATGGTGCTGGGAAAACTGGACAGCGACATGCAGAAGAAGGAACTTGGACCACTTTGTTACACCATACACAAAAATAAACTCAAAATGGATGAAAGACTTCAATGTAAGACAGGAAGCCATCAAAATCCTCGAGGAGAAAGCAGGCAAAAACCCCTGTGACCTCAGCTACAGCAACTTCTTACTCAACATGTCTCCAGAAGCAAGGGAAACAAAAGCAAAAATGAACTATTGGGACCTCTTCAAAATAAAAAGCTTCTACACAGCGAAGGAAACAATCAGCAAAACTAAAAGGCAACCTATGGAATGGGAGAAGAAATTTGCAAATGACATATCAGATTAAGGGTGATATACAAAATCTATAAATTATAAACTCAACACCCAGAAAAAAATTAATCCAGTGAAGAAATGGGCAAGAGACATGAAAAGACACTTTTCCAAAGAAGACATCCAGATGGCTAACAGACATATGAAAAAATGCTCAACATCACTCATCATCAGGGAAATACAAATCAAAACCACAATAAGATACCACCTCACACCTGTCAGAATGGCTAACATGAACAACTCAGGCAACAACAGATGCTGGTGAGGATGTGGAGAAAGAGGATCTCTTTTGCTGTGCTGGTGGGAATGCAAAATGGTGTAGCCACTCTGGAAAACAGTATGGAGGTTCCTCAAAAAATTAAAAATAGAATGACCCTATGACCCAGGAATTGCACTACTAGGTATTGTTTTGAAGGGGCACATGCACCCCAATGTTTATAGCAGCACTATCAACAATAGCCAAAGTATGGAAAGAGCCCAAATGTCCACAAATGTCCATCAATGGATGAATGGATAAAGAAGATGTGCTGTGTGTGTATATACATATATATATACATATATATGTATATACACATACATACAATGGAGTATGTGCTGTGTGTGTGTGTATATATATATATATATATATACACACACACACATACAATGGAGTATTACTCTGCAATCAAAAAGAATGAAATCTTGCCATTTGCAACTATGTGGATGGAACTGGAGGGTATGAAGCTAAGCAAAATTAGTGAGTCAGAGAAATACATACCATATGACTTCACTCATATGAGGACTTTAAGATAGAAAACAGATGAACATAAGAGAAGGGGAGCAAACATAAAAACAGGGAGGGGGACAAAACATAAAAGACTCTTTAACATAGAAAACAAACAGAGGGTTGCTGGAAGGGCTGTGAATGGGGGGATGGTCTAAATGGGTAAGGGGCATTAAGGAATCTACTCCTGAAATTATTGTTGCACCATATGCTAACTAACTTGGATGTAAATTAAACCATAAATAAATTTTTTAAAAAAAGAAAAACCATCTCTAGGCATAAACATAATGAGAACTTAACTGTCTTGACTGGAGGTCAAACTCAGCTGGAGATACCTTTTTTTTTTTATTTTTTTTAATGTTTATTTATTTTTGAGACAGAGAGAGACAGAGCATGAATGGGGGAGGGTCAGAGAGAGAGGGAGACACAGAATCTGAAGCAGGCTCCAGGCTCTGAGCTGTCAGCACAGTGCCCGACGTGGGGCTCGAAATCACGGACCACGAGATCATGACCTGAGCCGAAGTCAGACACTTAACTGACTGAGCCACCCAGGCGCCCCTGGAGATACCTTTAAATTCAGTCTCTATTTAAGCCAATGCCCTAAGGTTTCATGACCCAAAAACAACAACATAATGAAAACTAAAAAGGCAAAACACTAAGTGCCCATCTGGGCTGTTTTCTACATTTTAAAAGCAGGCAATTTGTTTATCTCAGGTTGAAGAGAAAAATGAATGTGATAGTTTCTTAAGGAAACAATAAGGATTATTTTCAAGAGCAGATACTTATCTCTCACACTTCTCCTTGCAATAGTGCAAGTGTGTGTTCGTGGGCGGGGGGGGGGGGGGTGATCTGAGAAAGGGCAGACGGGCAGAACTCCCTTCATCTGTTTTACTTAAAAAACAAAATCCTGACCCACAATTTCACCTTTAAGTACCCTCAGAAATGCCTACGAGACCCATCCCCCAGCAGAAAGTCTTCTGTCCAAGGAGCCTCTAGACATGCCCTTTCATTTGCTCAGACATGATAAAGCAAGGTAGGGCTTGCACATGACAGGATACAAGGGTGACTCCAACAATATGCATTTGGTGGGTCTCTAGGAGCTCTGGGGAGAGTGAGGGGAGGGTGCTGGTGCACTGGCCAGGGCAGAGCTGGCCCAGGAAGGCTTGGTGCCTGCAGTCCACCTGCCTGGTCCACTCCCTTCTCTGTGTCCATGAGCAGCACTCATAACCTTCTCTTTCCTCCTCCAGGTCCTCATATGTGGATTGAGATTTTTAGTGAAATCTGTATTCTTGTCAAAAAGTTTATAAACTTTCCCAGGTTAGAATAGGAGTTCTTTCAATTACCTACACTTGATGTAAAGTCATGTGTCATCATGGAATTTGTCTTATCTGTGGATGCTGAGTCTTAGCAGCAATATTTGTAATAATTACCATCAAAATTAACTGATCAATTTCTAAGCATCAGAACTCTTCTAAAGCTCTTACATGGGGGCTCCTTGGTGGCTCAGTCAGTTAGGCATCTGACTCTTGATTTCAGCTCAGGTCATGATCTCACAGTTCTTGAGTTTGAGTCCCATGTCACACTCTGTGCTGACAGCATGGAGCCTGCATGGGATTCTCTCTCTCTCTCACTCTTTCTCTCTGCCCCTATCCCACTCATGGGCATGCACGTGCTGTCTCTCTCTTTCTCTCAAAATAAATAAATAAACTTAAAAAAAAAAATAAAGGTCTTACATATACTAATTCATTTAATCCCTTAGGTAACCGTAAAGTGTAAGTCCCATTACTATTTCCATTTTTCAATGAGAAGATTGGACTTCAAGACCTGGAAAATCTACTTAAGATTACTGAAATAATAAGGGTGAAGCTGGTAATTAAGTCCAGACATTCTGGCCCAGTGCTACCAATCTTGATACTATGCTGAGCTATATCCATGAAGACACAAAGGCTGATCTACACCAGCCTTTGAAGCATGAATTTGTTTTAATCTGAGGTAATAAATTATGAATCCAGTAACGAGCCTGCACATAGACCACACCATCTGATGAAATGCAGACTCCATTACCACTCTCGTTTGTAAGAATCCCCAGCACCTATGAGGATGTCTGGTCTACCTGTCTAGATATGACTCCAAAATTCCTATTTCCACCCTTGACCTTATCACTATATTCCACATTCCTCTATCTCATGGCAAACTCAATATAAACTTCAAGAATTAAGGATCTTTGTCTCTTTTGTTCAGTGATACACCTGAATTATACTTGGCACATAGCAGGCACTCACTAAGTATTTGTTCAATGAATGAATGAACATCTAAAAGGAATCTTACATATAATAAGGCCAAAATAAACCTTTTCTCTTCTCTCCCCTGAAAATGTGTTCCTCCTCCATCACTGACCCATGTTCCCAGTTGCTAGGCCCAAAGCCTCAGAATCATTCACAATTGTTCTCTGTGTCACCCCTGCAGCCAATACACCAGCAAAAAGTGTTTTTCTCCATTTCCAAAGTGAACCCCCAATCTTCTCACAGCTCTCCATCTCCCCAGCTGTCCCCAGTTCCAAGCCAACCACCTCTCCCTTCCTCATGGGCCCCTGCTTTCATTGTCTCCCAGTCCTGCTTCTAAAATCTACCCACTACTCAGACACCTCTTCCTGCTTAAATGGCTGATCATTACACTTTAAACCAAACCCAAACTCTTTATTTGCCTTGTAAAGGCCATGTGGGATCTGGCTCTTCCCACCTCCCTCAACTTCCTCACTGTGCTCCCTCAACACTGGAGACTGTCTCCCTCCTTCCACTGTTTGCACACCCAAGGACACTCCTACTGTTGCATTGCAGAGGGGACAGTGTAGCGTAAAACATGACATGTTTAGGCATATGTTTATGTGTGTGCCTAAGAGATACAGTGTGTGTGTGTGTATACACATATTAATTCTAACTTATACTCTGGAGGCAGTTAGATCTGATCTATATCAGATCTCAATGACCCACGGGTGGTTACATATACAATAGGAGAGATCTTAATCAGGAATCAGTAACACAAGTGTTGGTTAAAATACTGTTATCCAAAAGCCAAATTAAATTTTTTTAATGTTTATTTATTTTTGAGACAGAGAGAGAGAGACAGAGCATGAACGGGGGAGGGGCAGAGAGAGAGGGAGACACAGAATCGGAAGCAGGCTCCAGGCTCTGAGCCATCAGCCCAGAGCCCGGCGCGGGGCTCGTACTCATGGACCGTGAGATCGTGACCTGAGCCAAAGTCGGACGCTTAACCGACTGAGCCACCCAGGCGCCCCCCAAAAGCCAAATTAATGACCAAAAGAGCTATGTGATTATTATTGGTAAAATGAGAGGAATTCAACATCAATTAGTGGTTGGAAATATTGTCAAAGCACCACTTCGCTGAAGTAAATAAAGTTATAAAGATCTGGCCAGCACCACCACTCAAGGTTCTAGTTTGCTTGTCCTGGATCCCTGCGCTGCAAGGATGCCCTATACTCTGACCAACCGTAAGGCCGCTGCGAGCATATTTTTGCGTCTGCAAAATACAAGGTCTACTTGGAGCACAAGGGTACGACTGCTAGAATTGGTTGTAAACCTCTTTTGTGCATGTGTGGCTAAATGTTTGGCCAACTTGTTAGAAGCTGACCTTGCTTTGACTGTAACAGTCTTAGTTTGAGTTTGCCCAGAAGCAGACCCTGAGATGAGAATTCAAATTGCAGGTAATTTATCTGGGAGGCACAGGGAAGACAGGAGCAGGAGTGTGGGAATTAAAAAAGAGGAAAGCAACCGATAAGGAGCACCTTATCAAGCCAGCTACCCCCTGTGAACTCCTGCATAAGAATGCAGAGACTGACAGGAGAAACTTGGTAGAGCACAATAAAATATGCCCTGAGGTCTGAGGGCTAAGGACAAGGCAGTGACCATGTCTGTGTGCAATATCCCACCTGCCTGAACAGTCCTGAGTAAAGACTCATGACCCTAACTTATTTCTATCTCCCTTGATGAGCAATGCATAGCAAAAGAATCTGCGGGATGTTTCTCATTTGCTGATATGGGGTACAAGCCAGTTTGGAACACCCTCCTTAAGGTTTTTGCATTTGCCATTCCCTCTGCCTGAAAGGCCTGCAGGCCATTCTTGAAACGGGGATCTATTAAAAACTTGGTAACAGAAAGCTCTAAGCAGCTTATCACTGACTTCCTTTTCCCCGGGCCTTTTCTGGACCACAGCTCTCTGGAAGAAAAGCACACCCAAGGCAAACCCCAAGCCTTTCCATCCTAAGTAGCAACCCTGCCGAAGAGGAATTTTCAAAAGGCTTTCTAAGAGAGGAGAAACTGTGCTTCTCCACCCAAGTCCTCCACTTCCTGGGGGGGAGGGGGACAGGAGACAGGGTAGGTTATTACTCATTGAGGCCTGTCAGGTGCCCATCCAGAGCAGGGTGGAGTCAAAGAGAACAGGTGTGAATGCCCATCATACGTGATTTGCCGCTATTAAGCAGGATCAGTTATCTACTGCTGCTATAGTTCTGTGCAACAACCACAGAGCCTCAGTAACATAACAGTTACGTTTATTACGTTTATTACTTGTGCATCGGAGGTCAGCTGGGGGTCAGCTGGCTATTGGCTGGGCAACTGGGGATCTCTGCTACATATGTCTCTCATCTTTCAAGAGGCGTATCCAGGCAATTCTCAGGGCGACGGCTAAGCAGCAAGAGGGAGCGAGCCCAATCTCAGAAGCACTCTTTAAGCCTTTCTTTGCATTATATTTGCTAACATTTCACTGGCCCAGAGCAGCAGTTTGCTGGAGCTGGTTCCTCCAGCTTGCAAGAGCCAACTGTTAAACACAGGATCCCCCTGCTACCTCAAAGGAGGTTCCTATGAAACCTTTTCAAGCCAAGAAGGCGTAAAGCAATGAAGTGGTCATCATCAACTTTTTTTTTAGCATTTCCAGACCCAAAAATACCTCCTCTTAGGAATTTTCTGACACCTTAGGACACACCTTGCTGACAGATGCACAAACTAACCACAGGTAAAAGCACAGATTCTTACAGACACAGCTCAAACTCTGAGGGCTTGCTGCTGAGGTACTGAGTTCAATTCCTGAGAAGGGAGAGCTTTGTGGGGCCACTCCTGCTGCTTGGGCCATGCTGCCTCTGTAAGGGCCCAGCTTGCTGCGAAACAAACACTGAACTGTGCTTTTCGCCTCTTTTCTTAAAAGTGAAAATCCTCCTGGGGCACCTGGGTGGCTCAGTCGGTTAAGCATCAGGCTTCAGCTTAGGTCATGATCTCACAGCTCATGGGTTCAAGCCCCACGTCAGGTTCTGAGCTGACAGCTCAGAGCCTGGAGCCTGCTTCCGATTCTGTGTCTCCCTCACTCTGCCCCTTCCCCACTCACAATTTGTCTCTCTCTCTCCTTCAGAAATAAATATACATTAAATTTTTTTTTCTAAAAGTGACAGTCTTCTTCACATTTATTCCAGTTAGTGAAAACAGATACTAAAGTGGGTCTTTTGTAAAAGGGAAGTGGTGGAAAGTAAACTTTTGAAGAGGAGGGGTACCTGCAGTGTGAGTCAGTGACAATATGACTAGTAGAGAGAATTTTCTTTAAAAACAAATCAGGAAACACCATACGAATCAGGACCTTTTTTGTTTGTTTGTTTGTTTGTTTGTTTGTTTCCAGAAAACTGGTACATGTGGCTGAGCCAAATGGCTGCGGTCGGAGTGAAGGGCTGAGCCAGACCGACCCGCCCAGAAGGGAAGGCTCTGTGAAGTTACAAGGACAAGGGAGTGGATTTGGGGGGAAGTGAGGAACGAGGGCCCATTTTGGCATTTATCACAGGCACTCCACAATGCCAGAAGAACTGAGTTTTTTCCAGGCTCCACTAAGTGTGGGACCAGTCAAATCACTTTTTATTGTTACTTATTTTTTATTTTTTTTATTAGCCAGGTCACTGTAAGTCTCATGCTGATTCATTTTGGCAACCTTTCTTCTTCTCCATAAAGATTCATGTGGTCTTGGATGTTCAAAGAGCACTTTAAGTCTTTCCAAGGACTATGGCTAATAAAAAGCAGGGGCTTGTTTCTTCATGCCTGTGAGCTCCAAGAACTCCAGGGTTGGGATCTTGACCATGAAAGAAATGGAAAAATACCTGGGAAAAAAGAGAAGTGGAATTCATCCAAAGTCAAACAAGTAAGAGCTGGGAGGAGGTCTCACAGGCTCAAGGCCAAGGCCACATCGTTCAGACCATCAGACTTTTGAGCAGGCCCATTGGGGGTGATACAGAAAATACGAAAAAGTCAGGTGAATCTCCCCATCACTGTCCCTGAAGTCTGCCTCCCTCTCTCATTTGTCAGGTAAAATTTACCTGCAATTTGTCAGCTCAAGTATTAAACTGCTTCCCTAACAACTTAATAGGGTCCACTACACGTTGAACAGGAAGTTGTTTTAAAACTATGCTACTTTATGCTGCCTTTCGATTAGGTGGGTGAGAAAATGAAAGGTGTTAATGAAGGACACAGTAAGTGTCGTGGCCCCGTGCAATGGGGAACGGCTTTCACCTTCATGTGACCTGCACTTCCACAATGAGCTTTCAAACAGGGCATACCTGTTTTAGTTGGGGTTACTAAAACAAAAATACTATATCCTGGAGGCCTGAACAACACAAGTGTATCTCTCACAGTTATCCTAGCAGGTTGCCAGCACCGTTCAGCATGGCTGGCTTCTAGTGAGGCCCCTCTTCCTGGTTTACAGATGACCTTATGCTCCTTATGTCTTCACATGTAAGAGATAGAGACATATAAAAAGACAGACAGGCAGGCAGAGAGGAGAGAGGCAAGCTAGCTCTCTGGCCTCTTACTATAAGGACACTAATCCCATTATGAGGGCTCCACTGCCATGATCTAACCACCTCCCCAAGCCCCCACCTCCAAATACCATCACACTGGGGGATTAGGGTGTCAACATATCAAGGTAGAAGGACACATTCAGTCCATAAAAATACCACTTCCTCATCTAAGAGAGTCACACCTCGTATTAGAGCATATGGAAGGCACTGAGAAGTCTTGCAGCAAGGGAAGCTATTTCACCTCGCACAACCCCAGCATTTCTCCCTTTATCCGGGCCACAGAACCTTAATATGCATCACTGTTGCACGGGGCACCACTGATCTGGAGGACATGGTTTAAGACTGTCCTGGCCTTGGTGGGAGGCTGGAGAAGGGGTTCCAGGGACCTAGACGACCACCGAGGAGCAAAGGTTCACCAGGAATGTTTCATAGCATCCAACCGGGTTCCTTGGCTCTAGTCAGGAGGGGCTAGCAGAATAATCCCCAAGTCTCAGGAGCCTTAAACAACAAAAATTCACTTTTCAATTGCACTCATGTCCTTTATGAATCAAAAGAGGAGATCTGTTCAACACAGTCACTCAGAGACCCAGGCTAACAGGCAGCCACCATCTTCAAACCTGCCCATCACCAAACAGAAAAAAAGAGCATAATAAAGCACACACTGGCCCTCCGAGACACACATCACCTCCATTCATGTGTTATCAGCTGGAGCAGCCACCTGGCCACATCTAACTTCACTGGTCAGGGAAGTGAGGTGCAACCCCTACTGTATTCGTTTCCTGAAGCTGCTGTAACAAATTATCACAAACCTGGCTGCTTAGAACAACCCAGAATTATCCTCTTACAGTTCTGGAGGCGAGGAGAACACAATACCACCAGGCGGAACTCAAGGCACTGGCCGGGCCACATTCCCTTAGGGGGCTCTAGTTTCTTGCCTCTTTCCTGCTTCTGGTGGCTGCTGGCTTTCCTTGGCTTATGCCCACCTCACTCTAGGCTTCAAGGCCAGCATCTTCCAATCTCTCTCTGCTCAGTCTTCACATGACTTCTCCTCAACTTATGTCAAATCTCCATGTGTCCCTCCCTGACAAGTATATATGTGACTGCATTAGGGCCTGCCAGGATAATCTCCCCATCTCAAGATCCTTATTTTTTTTTTAAGTTCATCTATTTTGAGGGGTGGAAAGATAGCATCTCTGCTGACAGCGCAGAGCCCAACATGGGACTCGATTCCACGAACCATGGAATCATGACCTGAGCCAAAATCAAGAGTTGGACACTCAACCAACCCAGCCACCTAGGCACCCCTCAGGATCCTTCATTTAATCACTCCTGCAAAGACCCTTTCTTCAAATATGGTACCATGAACAGGTTCCAGGGATTAGGACCTGGTATTTCTGGGGGCCATGACTCAACCTAAGGAAAGAGAATTGGAATACTGGATTTATGAGCAGCTCTCATGACTACCATATTCTAGTTTTAGTCTTCCCTCCCACCAGACTAAGTACACAGGGCTCTCAACACTCTGTTCATCTACAGCTAAGCATTCATTCCATTTCAGATAGAGCCAGAAATGTACATCCAGAGAGGACCTCAAAGACCCACTTGTCTAGCCCTCTCCTTTTACAATTCAATAAATTGGGGCTCAGAAAATAACACAGAGCCAGAGCCACACATTGGGTTTGAGATGAAAACAGAACAGAGCTCACCAGGCTTGTGAGCCAGCAACTACTGCACCACACTCAGCTGGCCCTCTGGTCAGCCATAGCGTGGGTAACCTCACTTTACCCTCTAATATATTCCTTCCATGGCAACATCCTCCTCAACCTTCATCACTTGTCACATAGTCATTCTCTTAGGCATTATCACCATCTGACATTTTATGTATATTTACATTTATTGGTTTGCTGATTGTCTGTTTCTGCCCATGAAAACATAAACGCCACATCAGCAAAATCTTTGTATCGCTCACGGCTATATCCCCAGTGTCTATGTCAGTATCTGGCACATAACTGGCATTTGCTATTTGTGAAATGAATGAATAAGTCAACCTGGAGAACTTGCCAATGGTTTACATAAAAATTCTGCTGTCGTGTGAATTTTGTGAATGCCTGTTAATATCTTCTAGAATCTAACAATGGACTATGTTTTCCACTTACTGTGAATATGGTTGGAATTTTGTAAACCTTTTGTATTATGTCATATTTTATATTTTAATATTTATAGATTTGCAAACTATGTAAGACAGTGGCCTTTTACTCTGTGTGAGATGGGAAACCAGTTCAAGGCTCTGATCAGAGGAGAGGCAAAATCTGAATTAGGTTCAGATCTAAGCATGGCATAGAATGAGCCTAGTAGAAATCCAGCTCTCCCAGCAATCCAGAAGTTTATGAATGGTGAGCAACTCTGCTATGGAATGAATTGTGTCCATAATATAACTAATTTGACTTTCAGGGATTCAGATATTTATCTCAAAGAGCCACTCCAGTGCATGACCATGTAAGTTCTAGGAGGCTAGATGGGGGTATGTTTCTGGAACACAGGGATTTTTGCAACAACAAGAAAGGCTCTTTTAGAGACAGAGCAATTCAGAAGACATCAAATGCTATGAGAAAAATCAGAAATAAAATTAAATGTCAATTGTTGTGATGGTTAGTTTTATATATCATCTTGACTAGAAAGGGGATGGCTTAATTAAACTTTAAACTCAGTGGAATCATTGGAATTACTCACTGGAATTACTCACTAGAATCACTCACTGGAATTATTAATGTGGGTGGGGGCACCTGGGTGGCTCAGTCAGTTAAGCACCCAACTTCAGCTCGTGTCATGATCTCATGTTTCATGAGTTTGAGCCCCACATCAGGCTCTATGCAGACAGCTCAGAGCCTGGAGCCTACTTCAGATTCTACGTCTCCTTCTGTCTCTGCCCTCCCCCACATACTCTCTCTCTCTCTCTCTCCCTCTCCCTCAAAAATAAATAAACACTAAAAAACTTTTAATTATTAATGTGTGTTCTACCCAGAGATTCTGATTTCATTGGCTTGGGGCTACCCTGGGCATGAAGATTTTTCAAAGGTCCCTAGGAGCAGCCAAGATTAAGAATCACTGATGGACAATAAGAGTTGCCATCATCAGAGCAGAATATCTGATCCCTTTACAATCAAAACCCCATTCAGTCATAATCTGTAACCTTTTTCTAATCTGCCATGTTTAAAGACAGAATCCAGAAACCTATAGGTGGTGTTTATCATTCTTATTCAATAGAATATAATGAAATCTTAGCATAATTAAGACAGTAAAATAATTGGAAAAGCCTTGAAAACCCAATGGCCCATTGGTGGTTAGTACTGTTTTATCAATTATCATCAATCAAAATCATGATCACTAGTACCTGGAGCCCTGCTCTAACCCTGTAAACAGGCATTATTTTAGGAAGTACTTGAAAGACGGCAGAGATGGGCCACTTATCTGGGTTGTCCGTCAATGCTCTCTGACAGCTCAGGCCAGCGGCAACGTTTACTTTTAAGATTCTCTCCTCCAATGTACCAAACGACACACATCTGCCTGCAGAATGTGAAAATTTACAAAATCATGGCCCTTTCACCTGCTTTCTTGGCGTTCATTTTACCGTTTCTTCAGCTTCCATTGCAATTTCATTAAAACAACCACCTTGAGTGTGAATGTAGAGGAGGGAAAAGCACCCAGGCCTCGCATTTTTAAGCAATTTGATGACTCATTAGCTCTGTGATTACAGGCAAGTTACTCGGCCTCTCTGAGGCTCATTCTCCCCATTGGTAAAACTGGACCGATAATACCAACGGTCCAGGCATGCTGTGATGATAAAATGACATCTCATGGCTAGAGTACTCAGGCAGGGCCTGGCACACGCTAGGTACTCAGGAGCCTGGTATCAGGTAAGCCCTATGTAAGTATTAGCTGTGCTGGTCATTTTGTCCATGCTGGCATTATTCTCCAGGGTACAAATGGAAACACTGCCACAAATAAATCTTGTCTGCCTAATAAAGGAAGAAGATTAAGAACTCTTTGTCTCTTCCCTCCTAGCCAATCTCAAGTTTATTTGGGAGAGAAGATTCAGGTCAGTGATCTGCATGAGGGCTAAAAAGTGCTGAAATTCGCAACTCCTGACTTGGTCAGCTCTGGGTCCCGGATCATCGTATGCTCTTCTCACATAGATGCTCAGAGCTACAAAGCATCTTGAAGATCATGAAGCCCAGCACATTTTAGTAAGAAAGAAATGGAGTCCCAGAGTACAAATGGTGCTCAGGACACGTTGGATACTCTCTACTTATAGGGTCAGAATTAGCCAGCAATCTAGAAGCATCTGCAGTAACACTTTATATTCATACAGCTCTCCACAATTTATAAAGCACTTGATGCTAACATTCGTTCTCACCACAACCTCTAAAGCAAGGCTGCTCAACCTTGGTGCTCCTGACACATGGTGTCAGATCATTATTTGTTGTAGGGGCTGTCCTGTGCGGTGCAGGATGTTTACTAGCACCTCTGGCCTCTCCTCACTAGGTGCCAGCAGACAACCCCTGCCCCCGGCACTCCCTGCACCCCTGCCAACCAAGTGTAACAACCAAAAATATGTCTGGACATTGCTAAATGTCCCTGGGGGACAAAAGTAACTTCCAGATGAGAACCACTGCTCTTGACATTAAGAGGCACACACAACTAAGTTCAGAGAGGTTAAGCCACTCACCCGAGGACACACAAGCTAGAAACTGGCAGAACTGGTGGGAGTGAGGGCAAGCACGAGGAGGTGAAACGCAGAGAAACAGAAAATACACATATGGGCTATTAGTTTGGGGATTTTTTCCACGTCCCCCTCTGCTAAATGAAGGTCAACTGCATTCTTTCTTATTCCCTGTTGGAAAAAAACAATATACATATAAACAAGAACTTGAAAAGCCTGTTGAGGCCAACCGTTTCAAATATGCTGTGCACGAATTATCAATATTTTCATCAGGAGATACAGAAAGTGTGAGTTTACTGTAATTATTTTTAGATGAGACCGTTTGAAAGTACATAACCCACAGGGTATTTTGTATACATACTTGAGTTATTCCTGCCCCTTGTATACATTGAAGTCCAATTCTTCCAGGGCACTGCCTTCACGCAGATCAGTGAGAGACAATTCCATGTTAGCACTGGAGATATAAAAATTCTAGTACAAACGGCCCATAATTTCCCTAAGAAGTGGTTATAAATGTTCAACTCATCCGTTCAAATTAAAGTAGCCAGGAACTACTTCAACAACCAGCAGGCCAAGGAACTAGTAATGACATCCTAAGTGTGGAGAAGAATGTGAAGGCGGAGAGAGAATGGAAATAAGAGATTTGACTTTGTCAAGGTGAATGATGTTATCGTGAGTAAAAAGCTACCACGGTCTGCCCACTGGAGGTGGAAAAGGTATTGGATTACTGGCAGAGTGGCTTTGGACATGACCCATACAGCGAAAGACATTTTTCCCCTGAGTTCCCTCCACGAAGAAGCAATTCCATACGGTCACAGCCTTGCATCATTGAGAAACCTCCAGTGTCTTGTTTCTTGAGCTCCCTGGCTGTGCCCTAGGTACAGCAGTTTCTGAAGAAGCACAGAAGACAGCCACCTAGCAGAGAAATAAAACCTGCAGACACCCAAGGGATCTTCCAGGTGGCAAAAGACTGTAAATAAATAAAATTTAAAACAGAAAAGAGTAAGCAAACTTTGACAAAAGCAGGCCCAAAGAAAAGGGTAAGTGAAATATCCCACCTATCTTAAGCCTGGGAAGTTTGGAAATGATTTTAAGATTCAAACTAGGGGCACCTGGGTGGCTCAGTTGCTTAAGCATCCAACTCTTGATTTTAGCTCAGATCATGATCCCAGGGTAGTAAGATCGAGCCCCATGTTGGACTCCGTGCTAAACGTGGAGCCTGCTTAATATTCCCTCTCTCCCTCTCTCTCTCTCTCTCTCTCTCTCTGCCCCTCCACTGCTCAAGCTCTCTCTCTCTCTCTCTCTCAAAAAAAAAAAAAAAGATTCAAACAAACTGAGAAAGGCCAAATCCTATGGCACAGCCACACTATCTTTCCGCTATGTGTCCCTCTGCAATGTACCATTTTTCTCTGAGCCTCAGTTTCTCCATTTGTACACTGGGGATAATATGGCTACTGCAAGGATTAGATGAGGTTACATATATAAGTTGTTCAGCACATTGCCTGACACAGCAGAATCATTCTATAGTTCTCTTCCTTCCTTTTCCAAACCCACACTGGAGCAAGAAAAACCAGCAGTTTTGCTTTTAATCCCTAACATCTTCCTTTTTTTCTTGTCTCAGGGCTCTGTAAATTTGGCCCTGAAGTCAGACGCTAATTGCTGCTGCACTGATATCTCAGGAAAGGGTAGGGTCCTCCCTGCTCTGGTGGGGTACCCAGTACAAAGCCTAGCGTCCATACTGGACTCATCAACCTGGGGGAAACACGTGCAGCAAAGAGATCAGATACAGGGGTGCTCGAAGTCGAAGGAGAAACATCAGGGGATGAAATCAGGGGGATATGGGGAAATACCTGGGGCAGCCTTCACCAGTTGGCCAGAAAGAAAGATCCTCAGCCAACTCTCAGTGTTCCAGATGAGTCCCCCTTGGCTGACATTTACCTTTTCAGAGCCAAGGCAACTGTAAATGTCATAAAGTCAGTAGCTTTATAATTTTCAGTAAGAAACATCAGAGAGTTATGATTTCCCCAGAAGTCACATGGTTAGAACATCTTTTAAAAACTGAAAAATTAATTTAAAAAATTTGAAACATTAAAAAAGTAAACAGCTTGGCATCCAAGGCAGAGCTCCTTACTAACAGAAACTTCTCCATGAGCTGTGCTCTTCACAGGACCCTGAGAAAGAACCAGCCCTGTTTCTAACACTGAGGAAACTACCATGGACTTGCAGACATGGTCATCCTTTTAAATTTCATCTTGCCACCCAAGTAGGAGAATAATTATTCTTGTAAAGGTGAGGATGAGGTGGCCTTTCATCTCTAGCCATACAAGTCTGTGGAGTCCAGCAGGGGAGAGAATTCATGTCTCTGAAATATAGAGACATTCATAAGGGTCAGTGTATAAAGATGTGGGCAGGGTTGAGGGTCACCCAGAGACTAGCAGGCATTAGCACCTCAGGGCCCGAAAGGGGTGGGAAGGAGAGATTATCACTGGAGTCCCTTGAGACAAAGAGCCTTTCGTGGAGGGGTGCAGTGACTACTCCTTCCCCACCTCCTGCTAGTGCCTCCACTGGACTGCATCGATTTGGAGGTCAAAAAGCATACAGACAATACAGTTACTTATCAATGGCGATGACCCAGGATAAGTCCTCCCTGAGATAGTGATGGAGACCTCCTGGCTATGGAACTTAGAAGGGACCCTTCTCTACAGGATTCTCATCACTGCAGGAGCTACTGGGGCATAATGAAGGCAGCGGCCAAAGGAAGGTAGACTGCATGTAGGACATTAGAAGTAGGAATGGGGTACCAGGAAAAGATCAGGGAAGGGGCTGTCACTAAAAGAGAAGTGAGCAAGAAGTCCCACAAACAGAGATGCCCCTCCCCGAAGTAATCCACCCGGCAGTGTGATGTCGAGAAGCATTACCCAGAAGATGAAGGTGACTTCTAGACGTGGCCAGGAGGCAGCCAGCCGGAAATGAGATCATGTAAAATGAGCCTCACACTCAGGAACTGGAGACTGTGGACACATGCAGCAATGAAGGTGGTGGTGCTGCGGTTGTAAGTGTGAAAGGAAGCGTGGGAGGGCACCCAGGGAAAGGAGAACAGGACACACGCCTAGGAGCCCCCCGCCTGCCCAGACAAGGGAGCGTGCCTGCAGACCTTACAGAGGGACGGTAGGACTTAAAGCTGCTGAAAGCTGAGCACCAGTTCTGACCCACCCAAGCAAAGATGAGTGCTTCATCTATGAGCATCTCATTTAATTTCATCTTCACATTACTGAGGTAGCTATTTTGGTCCTTGTTTTACAGATAAGGAAACAGACGTAGGACAGCTTCCTGGTTAAGAGCATAGGTACTGAAGGCACGCTTCCTGAGTTCCAATCATTGCTGTGCAACCTCAGGCAAGTTCTTAAGCCCCCTATACCTAAGTTTCCTCATCTGTGAAACATCTACCCCTAACATACTTTTATATACTTAAAAATACTTGTAGGTTAATACCTGCAGGGTGTCAATACCATCAGTGTATTACAGCACATACTAGTTGTAGGCACTGGCCACTGCCTAAATGCATACTGCTAACAAACAGAGGAGCTTGGATTCATTCTAGATTTGACTCCCAAACTCTTAAGTGTTCTTACCACTCTACCATGACTGCACCCTGTCCCAAGTGGCACAAATGTCCAAAGGAACAGAAATGTCTGAGACCTTTGGTGTGGTAGGATCTCTTTCAGATCTCGTAGCCCTCCATTCCAACTCCATATTCCCTAAGGAACCTTGGGGTTGTTCATTCTGGTTCCCAGGATCCTCAGTTATGGGAAGAAGGGGTCTCATTGACTGGCACAACCAGGGAAAACTCAAAGTCAAATAAAAAGTGCAGGTATCTGGCTTGGAGCTGATGTTCCACCAGCCTCTGTAGGGTATGAATCTGTCTGTGCACACTCTGGTGCCCTACACCCCATGGCTTTACAGGAGACTGAGAAACTCCATCCTCCAGCAAGACTGGTTGGAGCAAAGGCGCTCCCTCTCACCCTCACAGAGCCTACTATCTCCTGGCTTCTCTGTCCAAGGTCATGTGTCACCTTCACGATGTCCTCCGTGGCCCCATGACAACGTGTGCTCTCAGCAGTGAGTGATTCCCAGGCTGCAGAAGCGATCTGCTCTTTCACCCTAATCAGGGCCAAGAGTCTCAAGTCAGCCTTTTTATCATAAACCCAACTATGAGTCTCCACGTTCCCTGGTTTTGCAAGTTGTCTAGCGAGAGCACCTGATAAACTCTCACAGTAGCTACAGCATGTGCAATAGCCTGTGTCCTCCTAAATTCTGATGTTGAAGCCTAAACCCCCAATGTGATGGTGTTAGTAGGCAGAGTCTCTGGGAGGGGACTAGGTCACAAGGATGGAGCCTCGTGAATGGGATTAGTGCCCTTATAAGAAGAGCTAGGAGAGAAATGATGTCTTTGTCTGTCTCTTCCTCTCCCTCTGCCTTGTGAGGACACAATGAGAAAACAGCCATCCTCAAGCCAGGAAGAGGGTCCTCACCAGACACTGAATCTGCTGGTGGCTTCATCTTGGACCTGCCGGCTTCCGGAACTGTGGTAAATAAATTTCTGTTGTTTCTGCCACCCAATTTGTGTGATTTGGTTACAGCAGTCCAAACTGACAAAAACAGCTTGGAAGAAGGAAGAGAAGGAGGGAGAGAAGGAGGGAGAGAAGGAGGGAGAGAAGGAGGGAGAGAAGGAGGGAGAGAAGGAGGGAGAGAAGGAGGGAGAGAAGGAGGGAGAGAAGGAGGGAGAGAAGGAGGGAGAGAAGGAGGGAGAGAAGGAGGGAGAGAGGGAGGGAGGAAGGAGGGAAGACATTCTCCCTAAGGGATGCATCACAAATAGTGATGATTTGGGGACCATGGCAGTTTTCCTGGGTCCCCTCACAGTTCACCCCATAATTCCCTGACATGCGAAGCCACTGCTGAACTTCAGGCAGTTTTTCTCACGAATCACTAACCATTAGAACACTGGTTCTCCAATATTAATAATCCATAGCGTACTTTGTTGTGCCATCAAAAAGACCTGAATTTTACCTCAAGCCCACTTACTAGCTGATGTTAACTTGGGAAAGTTACCAAACCTCTAAGCCTCAGTTACTCTGCCTGTTCAATAAGAACAACAGCTTCTGGGACGCCTGGGTGGCTCAGTCAGTAAAGTATCCGACCCTTGGTTTTGACCCAGGTCACGATCTCACAGTTTGTGAGTTCGAGTCCCATGTAGGGCTCTGCACTGCCAGTGCAGAGCCTGCTTGGGATTCTCTCTCTCCCTCTTTCTCTGCCCCTCCTTCTCTTTCTGTCTCTCAATATAAATAAATAAACTTAAAACAAACAAACAAAAAGACTGACAGCTCCTGCCCACAGGGTTGCTGGAGGTTTGGACAAGATGGGGCAGGCAGTGTACCTGCACAGGCACTCAGCGCTGACCCCTTTCCCTCCCTTTCTTTGCCAAAAAGATGCAGCAGCCAAGAAGAACCACCGTCCTGAGACTGCCAGCCTCCTCCTTTAGGGGAAATTAGCCCGCTGAGACTTGGACAAGACCCATGCGTTATCAGCGGTGGATCACTTGGAGGTGAAGAAAGGCCAGGGATGGAAAATGGCCAAGAAACCACATCAGCCCTCCCATGCCTCTTCCTTCTCTGCGACCCAGGTGCCTCAGCGCTCCCTCACATCCTCATCTAGCTGTGTGCTAAAGCTGCTTCACCTTGCACCCCAGCTCCTTCACTAAGATACACTCTACTAGAAGGTGAGGGTCCTTCGGTACTCCCCCCACCGACCCCCGCCAATGCCTGGCTTAGTGCCATGGCCAGAAAAGGAAAATGCTGACTATTGGAGTTCCCACTAACCTTGATGGTCTCCAGCTTACATCACATGTACAGAGCTGCCAGAGGTACCTTAAAAAAATACAATTATCACAAATCATACTTCTTGTGCCTGAAGCATTTGGATTTGTCCTAAAATACTTCCTGGAAAGGAGTCAAATGAATGATGGCTCAAGAACCTTTCCAGGTCTTGGAATTAGTGATTCTTTGCTATTAATAGAGCCCCTAAAACCCACCAAATTTAAAATGATGGAGCAGTTGAGACAACTAGTCACGGGAAGAAGGGAGTTCACTTGCTATTTAGTGATGCTGTGCGGAAAACGTCACCCTATTTACGAGGAGCCCCTCTGCTTTCAAATGGCCACGGAAAATGATTCATCCTGCCAAATCTCAGAACGTGGGGGCTCCATAACTGCAGCAGAAAGGCCGAGGGCCACAGAAAGCTAAGCACAGCAGAGAGAGGATGCAGGCTGGGACAGGGGATGGACCAGAGGGAAATGGCTGCATGACCTTGTGCTCAAAGGCCACCAGGGTTAACAAGTAAGGAAAATGACAGCATTTGCAGGGCATGCTGGAGAGCATCAAAGCCCTCTTTATAAATCATCAGCTAAAGACTCTGCTTGGAACTGGTTCAAAAGCAGAACCTCAGGAATGATGGCCTTAAAACAAATAAAGGGGGCTATATCCCTGCTCTGAGGGACAAGAACCATGCAGAGCAACCCAAGAAAGCATCAGCACCATCTGGGGCAAGGCTAAGGAAGTGACCACTGCTTTAACCCGCTGAGTAAAGAGGCACTATAATTTAGCATCAGAATCCACTATAGGGTTTGTGTCCCTTCCCTCAAACATGTATTTTATACTGTTCTCAAATCAGAGAGGAGATTCTGACATCCTTCATAAAATTTTTTATAATGATACAAATAACCTCATGAACTTAGGAGTGTCTCCTATGAGACAAACACTGTGGGAAGGGCTCCGCAGCATTATCTCATAAATCCTCGGCATGACCCTAGGTGGTGGGTGCAAAAGTTATTCCTATCCTGTGGAGAAAAAAAGTGGTACTCCAAGAGCTGAAACAGCTTTCCTAGGTCACCTAGGAAAAGGGAGAAGACCAGGATTTGAAGTCAGAGGTAGTAAAACTAAATGTAAAGAGCAGAGACGTTCAAAATTTACAGTTGTCTGGTGATCTTGTTAAAATTGCAGGTTCTCCGAGCACACCCCCAGAGTTTCAGATTCAGCGGGACTGTGGTGGAGCCCAGATCTCAAGCACCCCCAGATAATACTGACGGGTGTGGTCTGGAAGCACACTTTGCTCAATGCTTGCCTATATCATAATGCCTCTTTTGCTAATCCTTAAAAAGTCCCGTGCTAAACATATCATTCCAGGTGTTATGTATGGATACCTGGGCTGGGCAGACCCAAACTTACAGTCAAGGTTCGCAATCCCAGAATGGACCAAAACGGGTCAGCTGCTTCTACTCTTTGGAGAGTTTTCTCTCCTTATAGTTTTTCTGCTTGGGTTCTTCCACAAAGACGATAGATGTTCTTCTTTACTTCAAAAGAAAAGGCAGCCTAAGAGCACTACAGACGAGGTAGCTACCAAAGCAACAAAAAGGATCAAGAAAGCACATAGACCTGCTCTAACTTGTTCTTTTCATGCTCACCGAGATGAATCCAAGCACTAAAAGATTCAACTGGAAACTTCAAGCGACTCTACAACACCATATTTTATTTTACATGCAGTAAGACTTTTTAATTACAAGTCTAGTAAATGGTGGGATGTCAGATTCTATGGAAATGTAGGAGACCTCATGAATATGGCGAGTTCTAAAAATTATTTCCAAGTCACATGAAGACTGTTTTATGTTACTGGGAATAGGGTGGTTTGGTTTAGTTTTTGGTTTGGTTTTGGCTCAAGATGCTACCTAAGGGTCAGGGATTTTTTTCCTAATACGGCTGTATTTCTTAATGGGTTTGTCATACCAATATGACCATCGGCTTTGTTCTTTTAAAATGGGCTTTCTGAGTAAAATTCTATCTGGAATTCGCTCTTGCCCTTTGCTGTTTTTATCCATTAAAAAAAGGTACAACTGCTAAAACTAGCATGACTCTACTGAAATGATACATTTTCTAACTTCCTTCAGGATGAACACAGCACTCTTTCAAAATGCAGACCTAATGTCCTCATATTGCTAGCTTGCCAGCTCCACAATTGTTACTCACATTGAGCTTTAAAATGAGTTTGTTAAACACTCTTCTGAGAGAGGCAACAATTTTGATTCATCATAAAAAGTTATGCATCTTTATGCCGCATAATAAAGATAATATGAGGCCACAGAGTTACAAGCTGCTCTCTACTGACATTCTCTAATCAGCATAGCATGGTATAGTAGTCACTTCTGCATTTCTAGAATAATGACTCTAAAGTCTCTTCTCTACTGTTCTTCAAAAAGTGATGCCTAATGACAGAAGATGGCATGAGAAAGCCATTTCTCTCTATCCATCCTGTAGTACTGGGGCCAGTAATATTACCAACATAGGCTACAATTTTCACTTTGTGAAGTAAGCTGGGATCCCTCCAAATTCAACATCATTCACAAGTCCACACATTATCACAGGATCTGCTTGTATGTGGAAAGCCTCTGAAATGGTGACTCTGTCCCTGAGTGTCCAGGCCCCTGCCCAAATTATAGCCCCATTGAACTCAAGTGGTACTTGAAAGCAAGCTGGGGAAGAGGTGTTCAGACTGTATGAACTCACATGGACCCTCCTAAAGACTGTTTCCTAACGTGTCTTTCTGTGTAACGTATATGCTATGACTTAAGAGGGAAAAACTGTGGACATCTTCTGAGGAAAGCCTGTGGGACAAAAGCCACGTGGCCAGGAGGTCACAGGATGTGCCTACTTTCCCCAACAGTCTCTTCAGCAGCCCCAGAAACTAGGGAGGTGAGCCAACAACCCTGAAATGCTCACAGAACCTGGAAGTGAAACCACACCAGGAGATAAGGACACCCCCACAACCACCTTTAAAACAAGGCTCTGGAAATCATACCTTATGGTCCCCAAGCACTGGAACATACAAAGTCTGTGAGGTCCTCGTCTGCACTGGCCAGAAAGACCACTTTATAATTTAAAAAAAAAAAAAAAACCCACAAACATAAAAAACAAAAAAAAAACTTTTTCAGACTTTTTAACATGTTTAAAATAATAAGGATTAGATTAACTCCCCCATCTTTTTTTAAGTTTTTATTTACTTAAGTAATCTTTACACTGAATATGGGGATCAAACTTATAACCCTGACATCCAAAGTCACTCATTCCTCCTCCAACTATACAGCAAGGCGCCACCCCCTAACCTTTTTATAAAACAATTTGTATCAAATGCCAAGTTACAGAAGTTTGATGGGCCCAATGAGGACTAACACTTCTATGTAAATTTCTAGATGAGAGATGGGAAAAGAAATGCAGAGAACTTTTTAAATTGTATTTTTATGGGGGGGGGGGGGGACAATGGGGGAAGGGGCAGAGGAAGATAGAGAAACTCAAGCAAGTTCCACCATCAGCATGGAACCCGATGAGGGACTCAATCCCATGACCCCGGGATTATGACCTGAACTGAAATCAAGAGTCTGACGCCCAACTGAGCCACCCAGGAGCCCCCAAATACAAAGAACTTTAAAAGCTGGTGATTGAAGCAAAAAAAAAAAAAAAAAAAAAAAAGAAAGAAAGAAAAAAAGAAAGAAGGAAAGAAAGAAAGAAAGAAAGAAAGAAAGAAAGAAAGAAAGAAAGAAAGAAATCATAAACCTATTCAAATCTAAGAGCATCATCATGCTACTTGAAGTGACTTAGAATTCTAAAGCTAAAAAGATCTTAAAAGAATAGGTAAGTATAGCTCTTTGTTTCACGGAGAAATTAGGTTAAGGTTGGCCCAAAGTCTTATCGTTCCTTTTCGGCTCTAATGTTAAGCACGATTTAAATCCAAGTGAAACAAAGACCTTACCAGAGATTTTTCCTTTGATAAGGTGGGACCTTGAAACCAAGAGGGAGGAATCAGACTTCAACACAGAAGACAACCCAGGGCCAGCCGACTGGGAAAATGGATCCTGTGATGCCTGAGTACAGGCTGGTTCTTTCAAAGCCACTGCACGTGGACTGGCTAGAAACAGGCAGTTTGGTGACAAAGAAAATCCTCCCTAGAATTGCAGAGAAGGCTGGACCAGAGGGAAACCTGAGAGCTCATCTCGTTTGACCCCTACTTTGCACAGATGAGGAAACCGAGGGTCAAAGAGTGACCCACAGTTACACCACTGTTCACGGCACAGTGAGGACTGACATCCCAGTGGCCCAATGCCAGGGCCTGGAACCATCCCACCAAGTTGCTCTGCAGAGGCCCGTCAGTGCTGCTTCCAACAACCGAAGACCCTAATGATGCAAATAAAGCAACAAGTAGAAGTCATCTTTGGTTTTCATATATATTTTCCAGAACTTTAAATGTGCAGAAGCCAGGTCAGTGAGTCACTGGTTAAAAAGAGGACTGGACCTCTGTGAAAGGGAAGGGAAGGCGATACCAAATTGGGGAGGGGAAAAAAATTTCCCCTTCCCATTCTTCATTTGACAGAGTGATAAAGCTCCAGGCAGAAGCACTGTATTCACTATGAAGTTGCCACAGGAAAGCTGTGAATGCAAGAACAACCTGTTTCTATTTACTCATAGTCAAAAATCAATCCAAACGCCAAGACCCCAATTTTTACCATTATCGGAGCTCCCGCCCATCACTAGGCAAAGGTCTCTAGGAATTTTTCTACATCAAAAAATGTTCACAGATGACTCTCTGTCCATCTCTCCATTCTGGTTACTATGGAGCCGATCCCACAGGATCCCTAGAAATTGAGGGACACTGCTACATCAATACCCTTGTAGCCCAGGAAACATCACTGAGAGGCCTGGAGTCAACACCTGGGGCACACCATCCACCATTCTCTGGAGTCCCAGCTTCTTCTGAATCTTGTATTTAAAAACATTGAGGGTTGGGGCGCCTGGGTGGCTCAGTCGGTTGAGCGTCCGACTTCAGCTCAGGTCACGATCTCGCGGTCAGTGAGTTCGAGCCCCGCGTTGGGCTCTGGGCTGATGGCTCAGAGCCTGGAGCCTGCTTCCATTCTGTGTCTCCCCCTCTCTCTGCCCCTCCCCCATTCATGCTCTGTCTCTCTCTGTCTCAAAAATAAATGAAACGTTAAAAAAAAATTAAAATAAATAAATAAATAAATAAATAAATAAATAAAATTAAAACATTGAGGGGCTCCTGGGTGGCTCAGCCGATTAAATATTCTGACTCGGGTTTTGGCTCAGGTCAGGATCTCACCATTGGTGAGGTTGGGCCCCGCATTGGGCTCCATGCTGACAGTGCAAAGCCTGCTTGGGATTCTCTCTCTCTCTCTCTCCCTCTCTCTCTACCCCTTCCCCCCACTCACTCTCTCTCTCAAAATAAACAAACTTTAAATAAATAAATAAATAAATAAATAAATAAATAAATAAATAAATAAATAAATAAATAATAAAACTGATATTTTGTGCGTTATGGATTTTTTTTGCAATGATTTTTTTTTAAATATGGCAATATCACTTATGCTGCTTTCTGAGATTTTTGGAGTCCTCTGAAATTTTCTATTTTTTTTAAATTTTACTTTTAATGTTTATTTATTTTTTGACAGAGAGAGACAGAGCATGAGTGAGGGTGGGGCAGAGAGAGAGGGTGACAAAGAATCTGAAGCAGGCTCTAGATTCTGAGCTGTCAGCACAGAGCCTGACTGGGGAGCTCGAACTCATGAACCACTAGATCATGACCCGGCCAAAGTTGGACGCTTAACTGAGTCCCTTATTTTTTTAATTTTTAAAACGTTTTTATTTATTTTTGAGAGAGAGAGACAGAGACAGAGCATGAGCAGGGAATGGGCCGAGAGAGAGAGGGAGACAGAATCTGAAGCAGGCTCCAGGCTCTGAGCTGTCGGCACAGAGCCGGACACAGGGCTCAAACCCATGAAGTGTGAGATCATGAACTGAGCTGAAATCAGACACTTAACCCGACTAAGTCACCCAGGCACCCCTGGAGTCCTCTGAAATTTTAATCCAGAGTGAGATGCCTCACTAGCCTCACCCTGGTCCTTGCCCTGTACTTCCTTTCTGGCATGTGAGAAAACAGGCCAAAAATCACCACTTCTCATGGAAGCCACATACCATTAGCCTCTGTCTCTCCCCCTGGCTTGGGTGGAAATCTCTCTCCATCACCACTTTCCACCACATCCACCTTCTACTCCCCTAACTCCCTCTCTGCACAGCGTCATGCTCTCTGAGAGCAGAAGCCAGGGCAGGGAGGGGAGCCCCTTCAAGCAGTTTATCTGCAGGCCCATCCACCACCTTCCTCAATGCAAGGAAGTCAAAGTCAGGCTTAGAATGGATTTGGGGGAGGAAGACACCGGGAGGCAAATGGTGAAGAATCACAAACCCCGAAGAAACCTCTCCTAACTGAACATCTGTTGCCAAGAGTCAACAAAAAAAGCAGATTTGCAAAGCTACATGTCAAAAGTAAGGTGTCTCTGCTGGAGAAAATCAACTCTGAGTAAATAATCTCTCCTAGTGGTACAGATAACAATTTGTGTTTTAATAAAGGAAATACAAGAGTGATGGGGCGTGAAGGGAGACGGCGAAAGAAATCCAAAGATTAAAAGCTGACCAGCATAGTTCCAAGCTTTGGGGCCAAAACGCAACTTTTGGAGCCACCATGAAGACATAGGCAATGCAGTAAGAAGAGATACGATCTGAGGAAACTAATGCTAAGCAAAGAGTCCCAAAATGCAGGTAAGCCCCAAGAGGAGCCATGAGGGAGAAGGCTGAGAAAATGTAGGAACAGTTAAGTGAGAAGAAAAATAAAGTGAGAACAAGGTGTCGGGTATTGGAACTGGAGAGGCTGAGAGAGGAGAGGAACCCTGTCTGCCAAGGAGACACCTGAGCGCCATACAATTCAGAGTGTGACTGGTTACTGTCTCCATGATGGAGGTCATGGGAGACGTCAGGAGAGGCAGCTCTGAGGGCTCCCCAGGGCATGGCTAAGCAAGGGTTCTCAAGGAGAGAAACACAGAAGTCCTTGAATCTGGAGAGCAACTCATCCTTTGGAGCCAGATAACCAGATTCTAATTCCATCTCACCATGCCTCTCTCTCTTTCCTCCTGAATAAAATGAAAGGTGTGGACTAACTAGGCTTAAAGGGGGTGAGTAGTTTGTTTAGATATGTGAGGCAAGCCAGGTGGCGACTACAAGAAACTAAGGATCTCCAGCCTCAAAAAGACTTGTGGTGTGGAGTGTGCATCTTGTCTTGCCAAATCTGCAGATTCTTCATGAGAAGGCAGAAATCTCTCTTTGAGTATGATACTTCCTGATTTTTATCTGTTGGAAACAAATTATTGTAAAAGCACACTAAATGGGACTCCTATGCTGCTGACCAAGATGGGGTAACAGCAGAGCACCTGGGGGACTCAAAATGTCTGACTCTTGATGGCTGCTCAGGTCATGATCTCATAGTTCAGTTCGTGAGTTTGAGCCCCGTGTTGGACTCTGGGCTGACAGTGCGAAGCCTGCCTGGGGTTCATTCATTCTCTCTCTCTCATGTTCTCTCTCTCATTCTCCTTCTCTCTCTCTCTCTCTCTCTCTCTCCCCCCACCTCCATCCTTCCCTCCCTTAAAATAAATAAACTTAAAAAAATGTGGTAGCAGGAATCAGACTTACCCTCCCATCTGAAATAAACCAAAACAGATGAAATACATGAAACAATAATTTCAAGATTCTGGGCATCAGGCAATGAGGGACAGTAACCTCTGAGAAATGGAAAATGAGATGAGCCCTGTAATGCCCCGGCTTGAGAAAGTATTACAGTAAGGATAGTTTTTCCAACTAATGCTGCTGGAACAATTTGATATTCATATAAAATAATAATAAACTGCCATGTAAACTTCAGACCATCTACAAGATTAACTTCAAATGAATTTATTAGACCTTAACATAAAACCTAAATTATAAAACTTTCACAGACAAAGAAGAAAACTTTAATTATTATGACTCTTGTATGAACCTCAAAATAATTTTGCCAAATGAAAGAAACCAGACAGAAAAAGAGTACACATGGCATGATACCCTTCAATAAAAATTCTAGAAAATGCCAGGGCGCCTGGGTGGCTGTGCTGACAGCTCAGAGTCTGGAGACTGCTTCACATTCTTTGTCTCCCTCTCTCTCTGCCTCTCCCCTGCTTGTGCTCTCTTGCACTCTCTCTCTCTCTCTCCAAAATAAATAAACATTAAAAAGAAATTTTTTTTTAATTCTAGGAAATGCCAACTAGTCTACAGTAACCAAAAGCAGATCAGGGATTGTCTGGAGGGTCTAGAGACAGGAAGAAGGGATTACAAAGGAATATAAGGAAAGGTTAGGTGGTGATGATTATGTTAATTATCTCTATTGTAATGATGGTCCCACAGGTATATACCTTTACCTAAGCAAATCAAACTGAACAAATAGGTACAGTTTATTGTGTGTCATTTAAGCCTCAATAAGACTATTAAATACACACACACAAAGTGGCCAAATAAAACCCAAAGTCAGGCAAATTGGCGTGCTGGCTGCCAGTTTTCAATTCCTATATTCAGTGACATCTGTAGTCACCTCCAGTGCTCTGTGATTTCTTTGAAATTGGCTCAAGCCTGCAGCTAAGATATAATTTCCATAGACCGTAGACGGGACCACAGAAAATCATTCTAGAAAATATTCACAGTTGAAAATGTGGGTATAATGAATGTGCGTATTAGCATACACAAGAAGTTTCCTGATGATGGTCTGACTCAATTATTCGACTCTAGGATGATGTGAAAGCTATATGCATTCAGGAGAAACCATGTTTTAAATTTTGATCTTTTCCCCGGCTAGCCATAGGTGGTACCATCCTCTCTCACCATGCTGGGCCACCTCAGTGAGCCAGAGCTCCTCGTCAGCCCTGAGACCATCAGAATACACAACCCATTCCCCCACAGTCATTCTGTACCCATACAGTGACTATGTTTTTTACTTTAAGTTCAGTACCCAATAAATTACATGAGATATTCAACACTTCATTCTAAAATAGGTTTTATGTTGCATAATGGTGTCCAACTGTAGGCTAATTTAAGTGTTCTGAGTATATTTAAGGTAGCCTGGGCTAAGGTATGGCGTTGGAGAGGTTAGGTGCATTGAATGCATTTTCAACTTAGAGACTTTCAACTTACAATGGCTTTATTGGGACTTAACCCCATTGTAAGTCAAGAAAAATATGGGTAAATACCGGATAGTTATAAACTTTGTGTCATCGTTCATAAATTAAGTAAAACAGATTGTCCACCTTCAACAGATCTGTGTTTCCTCATCACCTGGCACAGCCTCTGATGTTCTCAGTGATCAAGGAGGGGGAAAGGTGAAAATGTATCTCGCATTACATTCCAGGACAATTAAATCATAGTATCATGAGGAATGTTGTAGAAGGTATTCCAAGAACTCCTCACTTTTCTAGCAATCCTGATATTTAGGAGTGCTGTAGGATTTACATATTACATGAGTAGCATTCACACAGTCAGTGGCTTTGGGGAGGCCACACACCCAAACCTGTACGTCTACCTAACATGAGAAAACATCTTATGTCAACACGCGTGAATATGTATCATATGAAAAACACATATACATATTTCCTCCTATGATAATATTCATGGATATACAGGTATATCATTACTTATATGAATATATTCACTGATACATGGGTTTATCATTACTTATTAACATTTTTCCAGATTTAAACTAAAATTGCTCAAAGAACGGAAGAACAAGAGGCAAATGGTAGTCTGGTAACCAAATTAAAGTATCAGCTTTCATTTGCCATCAGATAAGCCTGAAAGTGTTGGAGTTGATCTAACCCAGTTCTGCAGGTAAGAAGAGTCTCGATGTATTTTGTGGCAGATGGTTACACGAAAAGGGGCCTGAGGAATGTTACTTGTCCCACACCAAAACAGTACAATAATGGGCTCTCTTGTCATTGGGTCACCCCATTTTGGTCTGCTTAATGCGGGTGGAGCCCCATAAAACCCCATCTGGAATGTTGTCCATTCAGGCAGAAAGGCACTACTTGCAGGCTGCCTTTTTTTTTGTTGTTTTCCTTCTTCAAAATGTGGTTTTGAAAAAATGCTTGTAGCATTAAGAACACTCAGACCCAGGACAACTCACAGCTCAAGTTGCAGGTAGAGGAAGTATCTCCCGCACCTTATTGGTCAAGTCCAGACAAGTTCTTCTTTTTTAATTCTTTTAATGTTTATTCATTTTTGAGAGAGAGAGAGAGAGAGAGAGAGAGAGAGAGAGAGAGAGAGAGAGAGAAAGAGAAAGAGAAAGAGAAAGAGAAAGAGAAAGAGAGAATGAGCATGAGCAGGGGAGGGGCAGAGAGAGAGGGAGACACAGAATCTGAAGCAGGTTCCAGGCTCTGAGCCATCAGCCCAGAGCCCAGTGCGGGGCTCGAACTCACGGACCACAAGATCGTGACCTGAGCTGAAGTCAGATGCTTAACCGATGGAGCCACCCAGGTGCCCCTAGAAAGTTCTTGAGAGCAAAGGTAAATAACACTTCCTCACCATAGTCCACGACCTCCTTCTTCTGCTTCTGCTTAGTAACGACTGCTTGCCTTTTGTTTCCGAATAAATCATTTGGTATGAGGCCACTGAAAAATTATCATCTCCATCTTCAGAACAGATAATTAGGAAAAAGGCCACTTTCTTGCTTAAGACACACTGAAGACAACTGCTCCAAGGATACTTGTGCAGCTAAGGCCAGTTTGAGGATCATTCCAGTGGAACATTCTTCTGCAAGTACATTGTAGGTGGATTTTCTCCTTTTGGTTCATAAGAGGGAATATATGTTCTTAAAATACATATATGATTTAACATACATACAATATTGAATTAAAAGTCATAAGAAATAGTAAAACACTTACATGAAAACATAGCAATGACTCAAGTATTACTTGATAGGACTGACAGTGGCAGAAAGGCCCTAACGTAGACAATCTCTCTACAAAAAGGTTACAAATAGGGGTGCCTGGGTGGCTCAGTCAGTTAAGCGTCCAGCTTCGGCTCAAGTCGTGATCTCGCGGTTTGTGAGTTCGAGCCCCGCATCGGGCTCTGTGTTGACAGCTCAGAGCCTGGAGTCTGCTTTGGATTCTGTGTCTCCCTCTTTCTCTGCCCCTACCCCGCTCATGCTCTGTCTCTCTGTCTCTCAAAAATAAATAAACATTAGAAAAAAGTTACAAATAAAAAAACCTAACTTTAATAAACATTTCTATCGTAGAGATAGTAGTGGGAATTCAATGAATGTTCTGATTTTTAAAAAAATACCTTTAGCCTCCTGACATAACACAAATAGCGAATAGTGATGTTCTACTTACATGCCAGGTGCTATTCAGGTCTCAAAAACCGCTCTGAAGTAGGCACTATTATTGGCCCTTCGTTATGCATGGGGAATCTGAGGTAGGAAGCAGTTGAGAAACTTGCCCACCACACAGCTACTAAGTGACAGAGATAAGATTGTGACGTGGCTTCAAAATCAAAGTCCTTCAGCACCGTGCTCTCCTGCCCTTTGAACATACAGAGCACCACCTTCCTCACCAAGACCACTGGCCTCCACTAACCACGTACAAGATTGAGCTGTGGGCATGTGGTCAGTTCATTCAGTTCCCTCTGGCTCCCTGCTCCGCTGCGTTACTAAAAAAATTCTACCACTCCAGCTCAGTCCATCTAGTTTCCTGCAAATAATCTTTAAAACTGCAAAGGCAGTTAATTAGGACTGTACATTTACCTTTAAGAGTGAACAAGGCCATAAGAGCACATTTTTACCGGAAGAGAGCATTTGAAAAATGGCAGCTCCAGAGGCAACAGGAGAACAAGAAGGACATCACCTGGCCAGTCTAGGCTGACTTGGCATTTTCAGGGACTGACTCTTGGAGATTTAGCACAACTTCAGTTACTCAACGGCTGATGGCTGTGGAGTCCTGCTCTGAGGGACTATGGAACCCTGCACTAAAACCAAGGGGTCAAAGGGCAAAGCTGGTGCATGGCACACCTCCATCCAGCCTGGAACAAGCTTCCTACAATCCCACGTCCTCCTAAAATCTCCAGAGTGAGAGAAAGGTTTTCAGGAGGGCAGCCCGAGATTTCCATAGCAGGGAGCGAAGAAGAGGGAGAAGACAGTTTCTCAAGAATGATCTCATCCCTGGGTGCCTGGGTGGCTCAGTCCGTTAAGCGGCTGACTTCAGCTCAGGTCACGATCTCGAGGACTGTGAGTTCGAGCCCCACGTCGGGCTCTGGGCTGATGGCTCAGAGCCTGGAGCCTGCTTCCGATTCTGTGTCTCCCTCTCTCTCTGCCCCTCCCCCGTTCATGTTCTGTCTCTGTCTCAAAAATAAATAAAACGTTAAAAAAAATTTTTTTTAAAAAAGAATGGTCTCATCTGGGGGTGCCTGGGTGGCTCTGTTGGGTAAGCATCCAACTTCAGCTCAGGTCATGATATCACCAGTCATGGGTTCAAGCCCTGCGCTGGGCTCTGTGCTGACAGCTCAGAGCTTGGAGCCTGCTTCAAATTCTATGTCTCCCTCTCTCTGCCCCTCCCCTACTCGTGTTCATTCTCTCTCTCTCTCTCAAAAATAAACAAACATTAAAAAAAATTTTCAAGAGGGGCACCTGAGTGGCTCAGTCAGCTAAGCAGCCAACTTTGGCTCAGGTTATGAACTTATAGTTCATGGGTTTGAACCGTGTGTCAGGCTCTGTGCTGATGGCTCGAAGCCTGGAGCCTGCTTTGGGGATTCTGTGTCTCCTTCTCTTTCTGCCCCTCCCTGACTCATGCTCTGTCTCTCTCTCTCTTTCTCAAAAATAAAAAATAAACATTAAAAAAATTTTTTAATTTCAAGAAAAAAAAGAATGGTCTCATCTGGGAGGTAACATGCCAAGGTTGTCTTTGTAGGGGACTCTTCTTTGACAGCATCAGAGGGACAGACCTGCTCCCTATGGAAGAGGTCAAGAAAACAAGTGACCTTTGCCAGATCTTTTTCCTACCCTTCCCCGGATCTGAAAGTCTCGGTCTGTGGCTGGAAAGCCCACAGGAGTGGATTTTCTTCATTTTCCCACTCCACCCTGACACCCAATCCTGGTGAAAGTTGTTTCCAAAGGCTTGATGTGCTTACAAAAGCATCTCACTGTCCACATATACTAAACATTACAGTATATGAAATAATGAAACTGGGTAATGAACCATGTCACTGGGCATGACTCTGTTTTTCTCTCAGTCAGACCTGGTGAGCTACACTCATGTAAAACTGGACAAATCAGTGCATTCTTAACACAGAATGTGTGAACTATGCTTAATTAAATACCTGCCACTCTTTCACGAATACACAAGAGTAAGTTATACAGCAACACACGGACTTTTTACATGTTTCAACATGGTTTTGTATTTAGACAGTTTTGCCATGTATAATTTGAGGCTGCTTATCTTTTACAATTATGTGAAGAAATTTCACCATTGAATTTTGAAACGAAGCTACTGAATAGTCTTCCCGCAAAGTTCTACATCAGTTTGAAAAGAATCTTGAAATTGCAAAGTGAACCATTTAAAATTGCAATATTTGACACCACTTATCGTTGTAACTAAGGATTTTCTCGATGCTGTGCAATCAAAACACAAAGAGGTATGGTTTAAAACCTATAACCCTGGTTTGCAATTTGTGTCCCTAAAAATGGCTTTGTTGATTTCACTGGAGGACTCCCAAATGAGGAGAAGTGCAAGTCTGAGTTTATAAAGTAAATTTGTACTAGTAAAATGCTCTTAAAACTTTTGAGATCCCATTCCCATTTCTTTTTTTTTTTTTATCAGCTTTGGCGTTGACTTCCTTCTCCAATGGCCCATCTCCCCTGCCAGCCTTCCACTGCTCTACCCTGAGACACTTACAACCGCCTACTCTGCATGCCCCTCTCTCAACATACTTTTGGGTTGTTTGGGGGACATTCACCCTCTGCCTTGTGCGATCCTTGAATCATGTCTTTAATGCTGGGGTGGAGACATAGAGAATGGCAGGTTAAGCCAGGCTGCATAGATAACAGGATCTAGCCTGACTTTTACAATTCCTGGAGTGGAACAGGCCCACAGCACAGCAGATGCAGACGTCAAATGCAGCCCATTTAATGAGCATTTGTTAGAGCTTTCAGTAGGATGATGTTGGCCAAATCCACAAGTGTTTGCCATCCAAGGTGGTAGCCCAAAGGACTCTCTGGAGGGAGGCTGTCTTCTCTCCTCCTTTTGGTATCTGGACCGTCATCAGTCTAAACTGCCCTGGAAGTAAGAGCAGCTCATGACAGCCATGGGGGAAAGCCAGGGGCTGATGGAGCTCCCAGTTTATGCAGGTGAGCTGGGGGGGAGGGGCGGGCAGTCAGTGAATCCTTTCCAAGCCACAGAGTGCCTCCTCTCCATAACCTCCAGGGAGAAGTCACAATAAATTATTTTGGTTCCTGAGTAAACAAAAACTGTTCTGGAAAAGATGCTTAGGAATGGAAGGGCCTAAATCTGAAATCCTCAACAGGGCCGTGCATGTTTCTTTATAACCAGGCAACTGCTGATTACTTGCATAATATTTAGCTCTTCGTTGGTGCAGCCTTTCAGGCTTTAGCCTGCCTGACCCAACAGCTGCTTAACTTGGCTCCAGGCATTTATGACTTTATTTTGAACAAATCTTGAACATTTTCATTTGACTTTTCCCAACTCGACTATGCAATTCAAAATTTGTTTTAAATTTTACGGTTCTTTCCCCCCACCCCCCACCCCCCACCCCCTCTCTCTCTCCCTTGTTCTCTTTCCCCTTCTTACAGCTGTAGCTTTGGAATTTGAGTTTTCTTTCCAGCAGCAGATTTTGTGATGCAAAAGAAAGGAAGTTTGCAGAAGGGAAGGGGGCAAAACAGGGGAGAAGGGGAAGGTGGCTTTACTAACTCTTTGGATCCCCTCGGAACAAGCAAAAACCTAATACTATATAAATATTGAAGTGCACAGTAGAGTCAAAGTATTCAATAAACATTTACTGTGAATGGAGGCATTAGGATAGGCTTAGGCCCCGCCTGAATTCCCATGAAATTTGTAAATATTTCTTTCATTTGTTCTCCATTTACAATTAGTTGCGGTCAAGCCGATCAAAGCCAGAAGAGGCCTGTTGCATGTGAACCCGCATCCCTCACAATGACATCCACGAAGCAGAATGAAATATGGAATATCAGGTTTCCACGGATGTATGAACTTGTAAAAAATCTGAAAGAATAGGAGGTTTTTCACACTGAGTAATGTGAAACATTTGGTGCGGACTCTAGGCCTCTGCAGAGGGAGAGGGAGAGCCCAAAGCCATCAGGCTGTAAAACAGAAGCAGGGGCCAAGCAGATACAAGGGCCTTCTCCCCAACTCCAGAGATTTATCCGTCGTGGGCTCCCTGCCCTCCACAGGTCTCAGCAGAGAATACCCTCGGGCAAGCAAAGAGGAAACACCCAGATTCCCCAAGATACGGGTTCTCTGGAGATCCACGCTAACACCCAGATTCCCCTGGAGACGGGTTCTCCGGGGATCCATGCTCAGCTCCATCCCACCCTCATTCCTTCTGCCTCCGGATTCATGAACTACTCTTCCCCCACCCCAGCCAAATACACGCACACCTCTTAATTGATGCATTCACAAACCATTTCCAATCAGACACATGTTAAAGTACTTGCATAAGCACTTGAGCCAGCTTGACCCATTTTTACACACACTCTAAACAGATAAATAACCTCAAGTGAATCCAGAAGTATAAACTACCACAAAGCCTCAAAAGCCACATATAACTGTTCCCCCTGTTCACTCATGCTTAGTCTTCTTTTGCAAACTTTCTCCTTCCACAAAGCCTATCATACTGTCTGCTGGGCTCTTTTTTTTTTTTTTTTTTTCCCTTCCCCAGTAATTCAGAGCATTTTAGTTGGTTCCTATGTTTTTTCCAGCTGTCAGGCCATAAGAGGGTCTGAGGCAGGAACACGGGGGGCTTTAGCAGTTTATATTCTTTGGCCTCCTCAAATGCATAAAGCCATGAGGCAACATCTTTTCCCTTATTAGAAAACTGAGCAACCACTACTGCTAGCTTAATAAAAGACCTCATGGTAATTCACAAATATGCAGAAGGGAATAAGGAAGGGTTACTGCCAAAGATTTCCAACCAGAAAAGGCTAGCAGACTTGAAGCCTAGGCAGCTCTCCTTGGAAAACACATACAGTCCTCCCTCACCCGAGGGGACTGTAATTCCCTTTCTCTCCTCCCCGTATATTTGAGGGGGACTGGTTGTTTTAGACAGGATATGATGTTCAAGGTAAATCTTGGCATCAAAACACCAGGGAGGAGAGCAAGGCTGCAGGCCAACGTGTTTTACCAGGTTGGGGAAAGGTTTGTGAGGATTAAGACTGGGAGAAGGTAAACAATTAGAAACAGAACACAACCTTCATGAAAGCTCAGCCTTGCTCACACCCCCACTTTCTGCCCTCCTCCTACTCAAAACAAAGGATGACCCAGTAGCCTATACAAACAATGGATGACATTGAGGGGTGAGGGATAAAGTGTCACCTTTGAACTGAAAGCCACTGTGCAACACCAAGCTCTTCTTTCAGAGAGAGTTTTCCAAAGCTCGGGTTTGGAAGTGACCTGGGCTCCTGCTGCTCAACAGAAAGCTGTGCCTCAACAGAAAGTTCTCTTGGGAGAACTGATGTACAAGACCCATAGAAGGAGATAAAGACCTTAATGTTCATGCAATTGAAACAGAATCATCATTTGACCTTGTGTGCAGGCCTTTGGCTCAGAAAAAGTGAATCATCCTCAACTTTTCAGAATTTGTTGGTCAGAACAGAAGGAGAACAAGTTTTAAATAGTGTCCCAAAGAGTCTCCAAAGAACTTGTAAAAACAAGGAGCTGCACCCAAATACTATTTTGGCAATTTGGTCACAAATTATTTGAAATATGATGGGTTAGGTTTGTTTTCAAATGATCGTGAGTTCATAGTTTTTACAAAGAGAGCACACAAAGGAAATTTACAACTGGAGGTGTGGCTGAAAGCAAAATCTACTCCGTATGTTTAGCTCACTCGTGCTCTGCCAGGATGTGGGGGACTGCAGACTCACTGGGCGATATCATCCAGTCTGGCACAGTGGAGGGAAGTTGCTACAGTATTTTTCCTAAATTAACAACCAACATCCATTTCAACACCACCCCAGAACCTAGTTCCATACATCACTGATTGTACCCATTCCTTCCTCCTTACAGGGAACCACATTGGTCATTTAGAGCACTTACTACCTATATAAATATCCTAAAACAGTATGTAGTTTGTTTGTTTTTATTCGAACTTTACAATCATGGAATTATACCAATATATTTTTCTGTACTGAACCTGTTTTTTTTATTCAATATTGTGTTTGTGAGGTATCACTGGATTCACATAAATAGGTTTAATATTTTCTGCTGTACAGAATTCCACTGTATAAGTATACATCTTTCTTCAGATAAAACAATCTATTAGGGTTTTCCAAAGAAACAGAACCAGTGTATATCCTATTGATTCTGTGATTGATTGATAGATAGATAATATATAGATATAAAATGAGGAATTAACTCATGCAATTATGGTGGCTAAGAAGTTCCATGATCAGCCATCTGCAAACCAGAGACCCAGAAAAGCTAATAGTATAATTACAGTCTAAGTCTGAAGGCCTAAAAACCAGGGGAGCCAATCAGAGAAGTCCCAGGCCAAACACAAGAGAAGACCAATGTCCCAGCTCAAACTGGCAGGCAGGGAGCAAAAGGGGTGAATTCCTCCTTCCTCTGCCTTTTGTTCTGGTTAGGTTTTGAATGAATTGGATAATGCTCATGCACACTAGGGAGAGCAATCCACTTTACTGAGTCCATTGATTCACATGCTAAACTTAACTAGAAACACCCTCATGGAAACACCCAGAAATAATGTTTAATCTAGGTACTCCATGGTGCAGTCACAAGATTAACCATTACGATAAACCACTGGGTTATTTATACATTATTATGTATTTTATTTATGTATATAACTTACATAAACATGTATTTTATATATTTTTGCTCATGAAAAATACCATCATAAATACCTCTGTACATGTTTCCTGGATTACATAGGAGTTTCTCTAAGGTAGATTCTTGGTCATGTAACTCATAGGTCATAGGACATTCTTATTCATGGTTCAACACTGTCAAACTCATTTCCAAAATGGCTATCTACATTTCTACTTCTAACAGAAGTGGATAAGAATTCCTATAACTCCATATCCTAGTTAATACTTAGCATTGTAACAATTAAGTATGAAATTAAGCTCACTGTTATTTCAATTTGCATTTTCCTGACCAGTAATGAAACTGACCATTTATCCATTTCTCATGTGAAAATGAGTCTATAAAATTTGTTTCATTTGCCCATTTTTTTAATTAAAATGTTGTTTCATTTTCTTATCCAATAGTAGGAATTCATATCTTGTGAATAATATTTTTATACAATTTGTGATATCTTTTAATGAACAGGAATTCATAATTTTACTGTAGACTATTTTAATCAGCATTTCCCTTTTTATGCTTTTGTTATTTAAATATTCTTTCTCTATCTTAAGGTCACAATGACATTCTCCTATATTAATTTCAAAATATATTATAGTCTTGCCTTTTGCATAGGGGTTTTAGTGTACATGAAATTAATCTTTAAGTATCATGTGAGGTAGGAATCAAATGTCATTTGTTTTCCAAATGTATAACCAATTGTCTCAGCATTATTTATTAAAAATACACCCTTTTATACAGAAGTGCTGATGCATAGGGGCATATGTACCCCAATGTTTATAGCAGCGCTTTCAACAATAGCCAAATTATGGAAAGAGTCTAAACGTCCATCAACTGATGAATGGATAAAGAAGATGTGGTTTAGGGATGCCAGAGTGGCTCAGTTGGTTAAGCGTCCGACTTTGGCTCAGGTCATGAACTCACGGTTTGTGAGTTTGAGCCCCGCGGCGGGCTCTGGGCCTGGAGCTCAGAGCCTGGAGCCCACTTCAGATTCTGTGTCTCCCTCTGTCTTCCCCTCCACTGCTTGCACTCTGTCTCTCACATTGACTCAAAAATAAATAAACATTAAAAAAAATAAAAAAGAAAAAAGAAGATGTCGTTTATGTACAATGCAATACTATTTGGCAATGAGAAAGGATAAAATCATGGCATTTGCAGCAACGTGGATGGAACTGGAAGGTATTATGCTGAGTGAAATAAGTCAGAGAAAGACAAATATGTGTTTTCATTCATGTCAATCTTGAGAAACTTAATAGAAGACCATGGGGAAAGGAAGAGGGGGAAAAAATAGTTACAAACAGAGAGGGAGGGAGACAAACACAAGAGACTCTTAAATACAGAGAACAAACTGAGGGTTGATGGGGTGAGTGGGGGAGGGGGAAAAATGGGTGATGAGCACTGAGGAGGGCATTTGGTGGGATGAGCACTGAGTGTTGTATGTAAGCCAATTTGACAACAAATTATATTCATTAAAAAATTAAATTTAAAATAAAAATACACCCATTTTCTGCATTTAGTGAAATGATCATATGATTTTTATCCTCTCTCTTATTTATATGATGTATCACATTGATTGGCTTGTGACTAATGAACCACCCTTGCATCCTAGGAAAATATCCCACTTGATCGTGGTGAATGACTGTTTCTAATGCATTGCTAGATTCTGTTTGTGAATATTTTGTTGAGGATTTTTGCATCTATGCTCAAAAAAGATAGTGACCTGTAATTCTCTTTGTGTGTGTGTGTGTGTGTGTGTGTGTGTGTGTGTGTGTGTGTGTGTGTGTGTGGTATCTTTACCTGGTTTTGGTATCAGGATAATGCTGATCTCATACAATGAATTTGGAAAGCATTTGACAAAGTACAATACCAACTCATGAAAAAAAATCTTAAAGTAGATTTAGATGGAACATACCTCAACATAATAAAAGCTTTATATGAAAAGCCCACAGCTAACATCATCCTCAATGGGGAAAAACTAAGGATTCTTCCCTTAAGGTCAGGAACAAGACAAGGATGTCCACTCTCACCACTTTTATTCAACATAGTACTGGAAGTCCTACCCACAGCAATCAGACAACAGAAAAAAAAAAGATCCAAATTGGTAGTACAAATTTCACTAATTCCAGAAGATATGATACTATATGCAGAAAACCCTAACGACCACCAAATAATTACTAAAACTGATACATGAATTCAGTAAGGTCACAGGATACAAAATCAATATATAGAAATCTGTTGCATTTCTTTACACTCATAATGAAGCAGCAGAAAGAGAAATAAAAAAAAAAAACAATCCCATTTGCAATTTCACCAAAAATAAAAAAGCACCAAGGAATAAATTTAACCAACGAGGTGCAAGACCTATACCCTAAAAGCTATAAAACACTGATGAAAGAAACTGAAGATGACACAAAAAGATGGAAAGACATTCCATGTTCATGTCCAGGAAGAACAATTATTTTTAAAATGTCTCTATTACCGAAAGCAATCTACACATTTAATGCAATCCCTATCAAAATACCAATAGCACTTTTCACAGTACTAGAACAAAGAATCCTAAAATTTGTATGAAATCATAAAAGACCCTGAATAGCCAAAGCAATCTTGAAAAAGAAAACCGAACTGGAGTTATCACAATTCCAGACTTCAAGTCAAATTACAAAGCTGTACTGATCAAAATAGTATGGTACTGGCACAAAAATAGATACAAAGATCAATGACACAGAATAGAAAACCCAGAAATGAACCCACGATTCTAATGTCACTTAATCTTCAGCAAAGCAGGAAAGAATATCCAATGGGGAAGAGACAGTCTCTTCAACAAATGGTGTTGGGAAAACTGGACAGCTACATGCAAAAGAGTGAAAGTGAACCTTTTTCTACACCATACACAAAAATAAACTCAAAATGGATTCAAGACCTAAATGTGAGACATAAGAAAGTCATAAAAATCCTAGAAGAGAGCATAGGCAGTAACTTCTCTGACATCAGCCACAGCACAATGTTTCTAAATAAGTCTCCTGAGGCAAGGGAAACAAAAGCAAAAATAAACCACTGGGACTATATCAAAATAAAAACTTCTGCATCGTGAAGGAAAGAACAAAACTAAAAAACAACTTTTAGGTATTCCTACTGAATAGAAGATATTTACAAACAACCTATCTGATAAGGGATAGTATCCAAAATATATAAAAACCTTACACAACTCCAACACACACACACACACACACACACACACACACACACACGAATAGTCCAGTTAAGAAATAGGCAGAAGACATGAGGAGACATTTCTCCAAAGATGACAGATGGCCAATAGAAACACGAAAAGATGCTCAATATCACTGAGCATGCAGGAGATGCAAATCAAAATTATAATGAGATACCGCCTCACACCAGTGAGAATGGCTAAAATCAAAAACACAAAAAAACAAGAGTTTGTAAGTATGTGCAGAAATAGGAAACCTGTGCGCTGTTGGTGAGAATGCAAACTGGTACAGCCACTATGGAAAATTAGTATGGAGGTTCCTCAAAGGTTAAAAATAGGGGCCTCTGGGTAGCTCAGTAGGATCTGAGCATCAGACTTTAGGCCCCTGGGTGGCTCAGCAGGATCTTTAAGCATCTGACTTTGGTTCATGGTTCATGAGTTCAAGCCCTGCATCAGGCCCTTTGTTGTCCATGCAGAGCCCACTTCAGATCCTCTGTCTCCCTCTTTCTCTGCCTCTCTTCCACTCACTTGCTCACTCTCTCTTTCTCTCTTTTTCTCTCTCAAAAATAAATGAAATCTTTTTTAAAGTTAAAAATAGAACTACTCTATGATCCAGTAATCACACTACTGGGTATTTACCCAAGAAATACAAAAATGCAAATTCAAAGGGTTACATGCACCCAATGATTATTACAGAATTATTTACAATAGCCAAATTATGGAAGCAGCCCAAATGTCCATCCACTTATGAATGGAATATTACTGACCGATAAAAAAGAATGAAACCTTGCCATGTGCAACAACATGGATGGATCGAGATTATTGTGCTAAATGAAATAAGTCAGAGAAAGACAAATACCATATGATTTCACTCCTATGTGGAATTTAAGAAACAAAGGAAAAGAGAGAGAGACAAACCAAGCAACAGATTCTTAACTATAGAGAACAAACTGATGGTTACCAGAGGAGAGGGGAGTGGAGGGATGGGTTAAGCAAGCAAAAGGGGTTAAGGAGTGCATGTATCATGATGGTCACTGAGGAATGCACAGAATTGTTGAATCACTATATTGTACACCTGAAACTAACAGAACATTGTAGGTCAACTATACTGGAATTAAAATTAAAAACTTAATAAAAGAATAAAAGCAATGAATCCAAACAAAAAACAAAACAAACTTTTTCTTTTAATCTCCCAAATAATTGTAACAAACGTCTTTATATTCATGTATCCATTTTATATTCAAGGGATCTATTTTCTACTCCTCTGCCAATAACCACCTACTGCAAATCAGAGCAAAAATAAAAAATAAATAAATTTAAAAAAGCACAGTCTTCACAGGGACAATACCAAGACTGACAGATAATCTAAAAGAAACACCGGAAACAAGGGGAAATCATGTGCCCACAGATGATTTTATTTTTCTTGTTGAGAAAAATTACAGCACTCCTTAGAACCTGTGGCTTCAAGTCTTTCATCTGTTATATAAAATTCCAGTCATTACGTCTCTAAATACTGCTTTTGCCACATTCCTTCTTGTCCACTTTTGGTTTGTGACATGTTCACTCTGTCCCATATATCTATGCTCTTTCTAAACCTGTCCATCCTGTTCAATCTCATTCTTCGGTGTACGCATTGTATTCTGATTGATCAGTTTACTCATTCTCTCATCTGCTGTGTCTAATCTGAGGTTAAACCCATCCACTAAGTTCTGAATTTTAGTATTGCAGTTTTTCGCTTTTAGAATATCCATTTGATTTTTCTTTTTAGTTTCTCATTCTTTGGCAACATTCTCCATATTTTAATTATTTTAATGCACTAATCATAATTATTTTAACATCTATATCTGATAACTTAAACAACTGGACCTACCTCCCTGCAGGGTCTGCTTTTATTGTACTTTTTTCTCTTATTTTTAGTCAAATCTTGTCTTGTTATATATCTAATTTTTTTGATAGCATGCAAGACAATTTTTCTGCTGCTCTGGCTGTTCTTATTATCCTCAAGAGGAGATTTAACTGCAGTTAATTCTACAAGCAGCTAAGGTCCAATGAGGATTTAACTGATTTGATCTTTAGTCCTATGAGGATTTTCCTGGTTCTGGTTCACTCTGACTCCTACTGTGTAGCGTCTTGGGGTCTTAACTGAAAGCTTGGGGTGTTTATCAGGGCACCCTCTTCTTACCAAGTCCTGAACTCTACCTTTTGTTCCTCCATCTCTGTATGACTGCTAAAACCTCTGATCAGCTTCTAGATCTCTCAGCCATTGCTTCTGTTTTCAGAATCTGTAGTTGACTGAAAGGCAACCTAAAAGCAACCTTCAAATGTTGTGCTCACTTCTCTTGCGGTTTCCTCTTATTCCAGATTTGAGCTGAAAAATTCTCACTGCTGACACAGCTCTGTGCACCTTCAAACACTACTTTTTTTGTACATGTGTAACTTTTCTCTGAAAGTTGGTCTGAAATATCCTTGTCCATCATCACTGGAAGTGAAACTCTGGTCCTTTCATTTTTTCATCCTATTACAAATGTTATCTTTTGAAAGCTAATTTCCAATTATAGTTGATATGCAGAAATGTAACTGGTTCTACCAGACTGGTATTTACATCCAGCAGCATAACCAAATTCTGAATAAGTCCAATCATTTACTTATTGATTCATCAGTTTTCTAACAAATCCTAATTATTCATATCATCAGTGAATTATATTTTTTTTTCTTTCTTTCCAACATTTATGTAAGTTTGCTTTCTCCTTGCTGTCTTACATGTTGGTTGGGAACTCCAATACAATGTTGAATAAAAGTGGACATAGAGGGCACCATTGTCTTGTTTGCAATCTTAAAGATAATGTGTACACACGTTTTCCATCAAGTGGGATGTAATTTGTAGATGCCTTTTACCAGAATAAGTTTTCCATTAGACCAAGTAGGCTAAGACTGAGCACGCAGAAGTCAACATTACCTCAGGTGTTTAGCAAACTCAAGGAACACCAACTTTGTCAACGTGTGACCATTTATGGGATTCCAGGACAATGTCTCCCTCCCTACGTAGAGAGAGCAGGTTATGAGAGTATCTTATTTACCCTCTCTGGGGGGTCCTTGCATTCCAGATATATTATTAAGTTCCAGTTTTCAGTTCCGGGGCCCAAAGCAACAGTACCATATGTAGATTCCTTTCCTCTTACCCCTTTTCATAGTTTCCTCACATTTTTTATCAGATTTTATCACATTTTTTATCTAATGTCTATTCTCTATCTTAATCTCCTACTACTGAAAGAGATCAGAAAGTCATCATCTTTCATACAAAAGCACTTTTCCATACAAATGAAAGCTGTTTAAGCTCTCCCCTTTTCTTTTCAACATACTAGATAAAATCAAGCTTTTTTTTTTTTGTAGTTTACTCCATGCCTGCTATCTATTAGTCTCCTCTGAAAGTTAATTAATTTTTTTAATGTTTATTTATTTTTGAGACAGAGAGAGACAGAGCATGAGTGGCAGAGGGGCAGAGACAGGGGGAGACACAGAATCAGAAGCAGGGTCCCGACTCTGAGCTGTCAGCACAGATCCCGACATGGGGCTCAAACTCACAAACCGTGAGATCATGACCTGAGCCGAAGTCGGTCGCTCAACCGACTGAGCCACCCAGGCGCCCCTCCTCTGAAAGTTAATTATAATTGCACTTCAGTACCTGCATCCTAACTCGGAAAAATCTATACAAAGTCCTAACCGTATCAAGTACCAGGGAAGGGTGAGGCCATGATTTCTTGTCCCCTGCATTTCACATAATCAGATTCTTCTCTGCTTTTGAGTCACGACCCTCCTTTGCTGGATCACTGTTCACAGGCAGTTCACTTTGACCTCTAAGGAGTTCTGATGTGTGAGGGTGGAGGTTGCTCAGATTAGCAGGATAGCGGCATGCTTCCACATCTTCTCCCTTCTGGTCACAGCCACTTAACATTTTCATCCTGAGGGGTTTCAGGAGGTTAGCTATCAATTTTGTGCAACTCCCCATCACTGGCAGACAGAATCTGTATGTCCTACTCTCACTCCTCTAAACCACTAACAAACGTGTTTAGCAGTAATGCCTGAGGGCCAACTGTGTCTGAACTCCTATCAATAAAGCAACATTCCCACATTCACACAGGAAACCCACCATCTAGCTGCACATTATGGAGCTTTGGGAAAATTCCAATACCTGAGCCCTACTACTCCAGAAGAATCTGATTTAATTGGTCTTAGGTAGGACTGCCCAACAGATTCGAATGTGCAGCCAGGATTAAGTGCACCAATGAATATCCCTGATCAACTATGCCGTATATTGTATGTCTTAGCACAATAGCTCTCAAACTTCACTGTGCATACCACATGGGAGCTGTTGAAGACGCGGACTTTCATTCTGAGATGGGTTCTGAGATTCTGCATTTCCAACAAACTTCCAGTTGTTGCTGATGCCATGAACCACATTTTGAATAGCAAAAGAACAGAGACCCTTACTCCAATTGAGCACTTAGTTCACTGTGGAATATTCTCAACTACATGACACATGAACATGTTAGATAAAATATCTTTTGAGCCTGAATCTGACACCTGATTCAACATATTTTCTGAAATGCACTTAGTCCTTGCCCAGATTCTGTGGTTATTACCAGAATTCATGCTCTGTGTGTTTTCTGATCCATATTATATATGACATAGTTTTATGGATTTGTGAAATGAGCAAGCATATGAAGCTAGGTTTCCTAACCAGTATCTTAGCATCATCTGTCAGTGGCCACCCATGTCTATGTCTCCTCAGAGAGAGATTTTGGCCTCCTTCTCTGAGGTTTTCTGGGTGTCCTAAAGGGAAAAAGATTCAGCACTGGTGCCCTTACACACTCAAACACACACCTTCCACACACCTGAGTATCAGCATTTCACATGCAGACCATGTCATGGTCAGGCCCCAGCCCTCCCTAGGATCTTGAAGTTTTAGGAAAATGAAAAGTAGCTGCTCACCCCTTCCCAAGAAGACTTTTGACCCCCAGACAAAAAGGATATTATCCAAGACCTTCTGCTGAGCTCTGCCTGTTTTTAATTCCATCATAAACCCTTCTCACATATATGTCTTGTTCCCTCCACCTGTGTTGGAGCCATTCTGCTCACCAATGCCAAGTATCATCTGGCTTCAGGGATGTGTAATTGGACACCTGCAGACAGTATTCTCAAGGGTATCCTGGCATTTCTTTCAACAAGGTTATGAGATTCTCACTGGGAGATCCCAAGAGGCTTTAAGGAAGACAAGATTCCCAGCTCAGTCACTTAGCAACTGTGTGATCTTGACAAATTATTTGATTGCCCAGAACTTCATTTTCTTCATCAGAAAATGGTGCTAATCGTCCCTACACCACAAGGCTGTTTTAAAGACTGTATGAAATGCACAGAAGTGCTCTACAGGGCCTGGTACTTAAAAATAGTTCAATTAAGACTAATAACCTCCATCACAAGTCCAGGGGAGTCCTATCTGAGATATTTCAAGTTCTATTTTGATGCCTTACAAATTCTGTTAGAGGCCTACGAGGAGGTGTATAACCTCTGTTACCAGACTATGTCTCATATTTATTAACTTATAAACCATATTATACATACTCCCACTGGATTTCCCCACCCATATTCCACCATCCTCCCCCTCCCTCTCCACAAAAGAAAACGCAAGAAAGAAATCTTCATTAGAAAATAAAACACCTTGGAGCGCCTGGGTGGCTCAGTCGGTTAAGCATCCGACTTCAGCTCAGGTCACAATCTCACAGTCCGTGAGTTCGAGCCCCGCGTCGGGCTCTGGGCTGATGGCTCAGAGCCTGGAGCCTGCTTCCAATTCTGTGTCTCCCTCTCTCTCTGCCCCTCCCCCGTTCATGCTCTGTCTCTCTCTGTCTCAAAAATAAAATAAACATTAAAAAAAATTAAAAAAAAAGAAAATAAAACACCTTTATATTTTGATTTATATTAACTCCATTCAGGCATTAAATGGCATAAACACTCCAGCACACATCACCCTGCTTCATGGTTTCATTTTTCTTTCTAAGCCTGAGGAGTTGGCTGCTGTAAGAAACCGAGGACAGAATAAGAACGATGCCTTTCCTGGGGGGCAGAAGTCATTGGACTTTTCTTGTTTCGCAGGAAAAATGATGAGAGCAGCCAGAAAGTGTGCAATGAAAAGGCAGAGTGGATACACCAAAGACAGCAATTGCATGCTTCCAGTCACTTCAGGAGGACTCTGGATGAGTCTGCAAGGGGTAGTGAAATCCACGGCCAAGCCCTGGCTTACTTTGGTTTGATGCTGTTGGCTAATCAAGCACATCAGTCACCAGAACAAAAACTTCAAGCCCCTATCATTCCAATCCCTCAAAATTTCCAAATGCACAAAATCTATACTAGGTAATACTAAGAGCTCTAAGATCATCATTAGCCCCCACATTTATTAACTAGCACAACATCACATTTGTTTTCACTCAGGTTAATACAGAGGGGGAAAAGGGGAGATATTTCTCAAGTTCTTTTATGGCAGAATAACACATCCAATTCTTTCGTCAACGTGAGCTTTCACGAGATCCATAAACAGACCCTGTTTAACAGAAAGCAAGCCCAGGGTTGGGACTTTACCCTACTTTCCTTTTGGTAAACTTGGCCATGCAAACTGTAAAAGGTGGAAACTACTGTTTCCAGAAGTCATTTGCTGGTCAAGGTAAATATCAACTGTACTGAAACAGTACTGAAAGTTATCAGTGGTCATTTAGTTTGTCAAAATTAGTTTTGGGAGTTTGACAACTAGTTTGACAATTAGTTTGTCAAAATTCCTAGTTTGACAAAAACTATATTTTGATTTGTGACAAAAGATTTTAAAATAAAATCATATTTAGTTGTCTATTTAATGGATGGATCTTCCCCCTTCACCCCCCCCAAAAAAAAAAATTGCATGGAATTGTCACTGGCCCAATCCTAGAAAGTAAGTGGCACTGGTACTCCCATGTGGCTTCAGAGAGCAGGTACTCTGCAAACACACTGCCACACTCAGAGAGGACAAGGACCCCAAGACTTTCTGGTGCCACAAAATCACCATCAGTCTAAGCAACTCTACAGGAGGTGGGAAGAAGCTCGGATTGTGAATTCAGCTGCCTATGCCCCTCAAGTGTGTGTGGCTGAGACATAAGACACATACATGACTTCACAGTGGTCTTCAAGGGCATGAAGTAAGTCCACCAAGTACAACCTCATTCTTCATTGAGGGCCACGCGATAGATACCAGGAATACGTAAGAATGGATAGCTGCCTTGGGAATCCAACCAATTAAGCAGATATAATTTCTTTTAAAAAGTAACTTCTAAAATGTTTTTTCTGCAGACAAAAAATATGGCATCTGAAGTAGAAAATATTCGGCTTTACTCTCTACCTATATAACCTATGGATCCTCTGTTCCCTCATCTGAAAAAATGAGAATAAAAATAGGACAGCCCCCATAAATAAGATTTATCCTTTGTCACAGAGGTTCTCCAGGTATTTTCTCCTTTGGATCCTCACTGCTATTTTTTAGCTGAGAGAATGCTCCTCAGACTCCTCAAATACGGCTGTTTTTACTTCAAGGGGGCCTGTACCCTCTCGGTCTCCATTCATTCATACCCCATTGGCCAATGCCTTCATTCCTCCCGGTGTGTTCCCCATCATATGTACACCTACAATCTAGCCCCAACTCTGACCTTCCAGGTCCCACAAGGATCATATTTAATCATATATTCCTAGATATTCTATAGGATCCTGAGTATTTAGCTAAATCTCTGGGAGCCATGAATGGCTTTTCATAGTAAACAAAACTAACTCAGGAAGTAAGACAACCAACATAAGGCCTGCAAAGAACACATTCATCCTATTGGCTTTATCTCACAACTGAAGCCCAATTAACACACTTCAAGTTTTCAAGAGCACAAATAATAAATAATTGGGTTATAGAATATTCAGAAAGATGATCCACGTGGTTCAGAATTTTTTCTTTTCCTGTAAATATGGTCCCTTACTCTTATGACACTTTCCTCCAGCTAATAAGATAAGGTTTTATGGTGTACCAATTGATCTGTCAATCATGGAGAAGGATTTATTATAAGGGCTCTCCTAGGGAACACATTTAATGCAGAGAAGCCTGTCAAGGCTTTGTTTTCAGCTTCTTGGTTGTTGTGTTTGCTGCCAGAGGTCTGATGACTGAGAGATCAGGACAGACACAAAGGAGAAAGCAACTTAGTCTATCATAAGCCCACAAATCACTCAACTCTGTTCCTAGAACAAGTCACCTCAAATGTCACTGCTAAACCTTGGAGAGCTAGGTCCAATTCAAGGGCCTGCTCCTTACCATTCTGTGTGCCATTGACCAAGGAAACAGAACTGCATCTCAGAGTCTCCTGCTGCAAAGCACGTCTGGTCGCATCCATGGTGTTGAGGCCAATCCGTGCTTTGCTGGAGAACGTCAGCCCAGTCTCCCATCGTAAGCATGGCCATCAGCACCACAATCCACTTAGGGACAAGAACTGAATACTTGGAGTAAACCTTGTCCAGAAGAGCCAAAGAAAGGGCAGAGTCGGGAAAGTTCATGCTCAATAGCATGTGGTTTCATGTTTGTAGATTAGGCTGCAGACTTAAACTTTAATTAGGAACAATAAAAGTTATTCCCCCACATGGGGGTCCTGGGTGGCTCAGCCAGTTAAGCATACAGCTTCAGCTCAGGTCATGATCTCTTGGTTCATGAGTTTGAGCCCTGCATCAGGCTCTGTGCTGACAGCTCAGAGCCTGGAGCCTGCTTTGGATTCTGTGTCTCCTCTCTCTCTGCCCCTCCCCTGCTTGTGTGCTGGCTCTCTCACTCACTAGCTCTCTTTCTCACTCTCTCTCAAAAATAAACTTTAAAAAATTTATTCCACCACACACAAAAAAAAAATCCAAATGAAAGATACATTTTCCCCAGACCTAATCCTATACAAGATACCAATCATGTTTCCACTCTCAGGGTGGCCTCTGTGGAGAAGACCAGGAAAATGTTCTTGATGCCAAAGTCTCAGACAGCTTGAGGCGGCTGCCTCTTCTCCTGATAAACACAACTATGTCCCAAGGATGTTAAAACCATCAGTCATTTCAGTCAGAAAGATTCTCCGCTAAGACAAAACAGATGTCTGACAAATATAACCATGTTTAAAAATATTACTAGTCATTCAATAAAAGCCAAATATTTGTATTCACTCTTAAGATACTCAATCTGGACTATCTCACAGGCCAGTGGGCAATGCCTCGTTACTCTCAGGGCACTCAACAGCGATCCTGGGGAAATTAGGATGAAAAAAAATATGAATCCTGCCACTGTCACCCAGAAAAGCATTCGATGTAGTTGGACACTGTTGTACCGTTGCCGGTCTCACTGTGTGTTAGCCCTTTTACTCGCTTACACTGCACCAGGCTTCGTGCTTCCATGTCCCCCTGGTTAGGAGCCATCTGCTCTCCATGTCCCTCCTACCGGTCAAGTCAGCCTGTCACACACGCATCCTCTTACCCTGGAAATCTGCTGCTTCTTCCACATTCCCTGTTCTGTCCACGGACCTGCCATTTGCCTCAACCTCCAAATCCATGTTTACTCTCTCCTCCGCCTCCCTTGTCCCACTTCTCTGCCCTCTCCCCGATGTCCCCATTCAAGCCACTCAATGTCCCAGACCCAGATTATTTCCAAAGCTTCCTAAATTGCCTCTCCCAGTCTCTGCACATCCATAGTATTCACTGCAGCCTGGCTAGTCTTTCTGAGGCTCTGTTCTGTTACATCACATTCCTGCTCATCAATTTTTGATGGCTATTCATCTGTTCCCAGAGAATCATGACTGAGCATTCCTCAGCCTGAATCAAGACTAACCACCCCCCCCAATGCCTGGCTCTAATTTGACCCAAACTATCTTCCCAACTTTATCTTCTACTGTTCCCTTTCCTCGGCCCTGCTTTCCAGCCAGTTTTCCCCTGTCCACTTCCCACTGTTCATTGAACACATGGGTTTATCCATGCTGTTTCTTCCAGAATTCCTTTCTCAATGCAAATCCACCTGTACCAAACATATCCCCTTGAAGGGTCTATCCAAAAGGGACCTCCTCCACGAGACTTCTCTGCGGATAAAGAAATTTTTATTTCCCTCCTTTGAACCTGGTAACTCAAAGGACACTCGTCAGTTCCTTTTCTTGAATTTTAATTTTTTATGTATGTAGCTTATCAGTTCTACTAAACTCTAAGATTTTATGGATAAAGAAGCATATTTAAATTATGTTTTAACCTCTAAGTGCCATACATAATGCCTACCACATAGCACAGACTCTGTGAAGATTTTCGATTGACCAAATGAACAAATATATTATAAATTGAGATTAAAGACCATGGGTTAGGGGCACCTGGGTGGCTCAGTAGGTTAAGCACCCGACTCTTTGTTTCAGCTCAGGTCATGATGTCACAGTTCATGAGTTCGAGCCCTGCTTCGGGCTCCGTCCTGACAGTGCGGAGGCTGCTTGGGATTCTCTCTCTCCCCCTCTCTCTGTCCCTCTCTCGCGCACACAAAATAAATAAATAAACTTAACAAAAAACTACTTAAAAATATAAAAAAATAAAGACCAAGGATTAGAATGTGGCCCAACAATGTTTAAAATAAGTAAGGCTTAAGATCCCTTTTGTTATCAGCAGCTACATGGCATAATTAAAAATGAAAAGAAACTAGAACCCTGGCCAGGTATAATGACTTGGGAAAAATGATTTTACCTTGCTAAGCCTATTTCGCCTCCATACCATTTACTTTACAGAGTTGTGGTAAGGGTTATAAGACAAGTACCTACCTCAGATTTTGGTACAGAATAAGTGTTCAATAAACGCTATCTGCTGTTGGTATTCAGGACTTACTTCCTGACCATTTCCTCTCTGCTCAAGTATGCTCCCATCTGGTATTGGCCAACTCAGATTTGGAGTAGAACCAGCTGGTCTCAAGCTTTCAGATTTAATCCCAAAGGTGACCCAGAGAATTTTCTATCTGCAAGAGACCTGGACCAAATCTGTGTGTTCAGCCTGAACTAGACAAGTTTCGGCATAAAGTTCTTACCTTTACTATATTCATTTACCTATGCCACCTCCTAATTATAGAAAGATGATTTATGCCATCCAAAAAGAATTTGAGGGTCTGTAAAGGTAGCCCATCAAATACTGTCCAAATAGTTGGAACATACTGGTCACTAACAATATTGCTCTCCACCTGCCATAAAATAGGCTTTCAGGTTTTTTTCATAACTTTTTGTAGTTTGAAACTTTTCCATGGAAATTATTTTTCAATGGCTTCTTCTCCTATTAGTTTTCGAATTCATGCCCCTTCTTAGTCATTCAAAGTGAACAACCTCCCTGTACATTGTCCAGTAGAGTGGGTTATTTACATTTTTTTTTCTTTTTGCAAAGGGAATCCCGACACATGAAACAGACACAAATGTTTCAATACATGAAACAAGAGAGGTACTGTTGGATACTTTGTTGATTTCTTTACACCCCACGTCAGCACTGGCCCCAAGAAACAGACTTGCTCTTGGTGAAGCAATGGAGCAAGGAGGAGAGGGAGAGGAAAAATCCCAAGGGAGGGATCCTCCTTCCACCAGTCCATTTTGATGCTGCTTAAGGGTCTCCAAGGAGTCTTATCAAACACCATTGCTTAGAGCAGACATTAGAACTGCCACAGGCCACAGGAAGATGAAATCATTCCTCTTCCTTTTACAGGAAGAAAGCCAAAGTGACAGGCTGCTCAAAAAACCCACCAATAATTTGAGGGGCACCTAGCTGGTTCAGTCAGTAGAGCACATGACTTCTGACCTCAGGGTCATGAGTTCAAGGCCCATGGTGGGCATGAAGCCTACTTAAAAAAAAGAAAAAAGAAAAAAAAAACTCAGTGGTGCCTGGGTGGCTCAGTTGGTTGAGTGCTAACTTCAGTTCAGGTCATGATCTCACAGTTCATGGGTTCAAGCTCCACATTAGGCTCTGTGCTTACAGCTCAGCATGTGGAGCCTGCTTCAGATTCTGTGCCCCCCTCTTTCTGTCCCTCCCCTTCTCACACATGCTCTCTCTGTCTCTCTCTCTCAAAAATAAATAAACAATAAAAAACATTTAAAGACTCACTGTAGTGGGGTGCCTGGTTGGCTCAGTCAGTTGAGTGTCAGACTCTTGATTTTGGCTCAGTTCATGATACCAGGTTATGGGATCGAGCCTTGCATTGGGCTCTGCACTGAGCATGGAACCTGCATAAGATATTCTCTCTCTCTCTCTCTCTCTCTCTCTCTCTCTCTCTCTCTCTGTCTGTCTCTTTCTTCCTCCGTCCCTCCCTCCTCTGCTTGTGCGCACTCTAAAAATAAATAAATATATAAAGATACTTAAAAAAAACAAACAGTAGCTTGAAAGAGGGCAAAAGCAAATGATAATTCATGCCTCTGGAGGTCAAACCAACATGCCATTCATTATTCCTAAATGCCACCCAATGAAGATAAAATCTCCCCAGGAAAAAAACTGCATTGGAGACATTGAAGACCACACAGCACATACACTAGAAGGTTTGGTACCATGCAAGCACCTGACCATATACAGAAGCAGATACAAGCATATACACAAGCTTTGCTCTTCTCTGAAACTGAGTTATTACACCTGTCTGTGATATGTGTTGGACTGGCAAGAGAAAAGAGAAGCATGAGTGGATGGGGAAAAACATGGGGTCCCAATGTCTTGGGTAACTCTAAGTCACCAGCTTACTAGAGGCACACTGTACTTCCAGATGTAAGCCAAGGTGACTTCAGCCCTCATTTCCTCAGATGCAGTGGGAAACTCAGAATTCTTCCCCCCCAGAAGTGCAGGTCAGCTCAGGTCCCAAATTCCTGCTTCTGCTCAAATCCTTCACTCTGTACTTGGTGTTGTTGGATACCTTGCTGATTTTCTTACATCCCACCCCAGCACTGGCCCCAGGCTGCCCACGGAGATGGCTGTACTGAAGATTCCTAGCAAAAAGGAGAGGGTAGGGGTAAAAATATGGCACAGTGAGAACTGCACAGTGAACAATATAATGTATGAACTAGACATTCCTATTATTAAAAGTCCCTCAACCATTTCTTCCTCCCGGAAAACTTTACTCATTCTTTTTTCCCACCCAGGGGTCAGTCTCTTGCCACGTAGCTGGAACCTCCTTGCTCAGTTTACTTCCTCCTCAATCTTCCCTAGCTTAACTCCCCCCAACACCTCAATACCTCAACCCCCTCTCTGTTCCTTATGCAGGATAAGGTAGAGATCTCTCAACCCTACTTCCCCAACATATTCACATCCTAAAGCAGTGGTTCTCAAACTTTTTAGTAAAATTCATAGTGACAAATACATTTTATACTGTAAACACACACATCATATATATATATATATATATATATATATATATATATATACACACACACACATATATATATATGAAAAAATTATATGTGTGTGCATATGTCCTATGTGCATTTATGCACATGTATGCCAAAAGTTTCATTCAATAATAATTATCCCTACTACTGTGTATACTGAAATATTCAATTCTACTCTCCTCTATTTCCTTTTTAAAAACAGATTGGTCACAATATGCTAATAATTGATTTCAGAACCCAAATCAGTTAAAACCCACTGTCTTAGTCAGCTTGGGTGCCATGACAAAATCCCATACACTGAGTGGCTTAAACAAGAACTTATTTCTCACAGTTCTAGAAGCTGGGAAGTCCAGAATCAAGGTGTCAGCCAGTTCAGAACCCCAGCGAGGGCTTTATTCCTGGTTTGAGGAGGACTGTGTTCTTTCTGTGTCCTCACACTGTGAGGAGAGACACACTAATCCTACCATATGGGTCCCCCTCCCCCTCATGATCTCATCTAAATCTAATCACCTTTTGCAGATTCTACCTCCAAAAATGATCGCATTGCAGCGACCATGGTTCAGCTATTTTGAAGCCAAGAACCCAAGGGATTATAAAAGTTCCCCAATCTCCTACATTGGGGGAATATGGTACAGGGCAGGATTAGCTCAAATGACATCCAAATGCTTAATATGCTATTCTGATAATAAGAACCTATGGCCTTCCCCATCAGTGAACTGGGGACCCAGAATCAGCAAGTAGTTGGGAAACTTGGAGGAGAAACCATTCTCCAATATCATCCATATCAATCACCTCCCCAGCAGCACCCTTTAGGATTCACCTGCCAATTCTCTGAGGCTTATTCATGTTTACCATTTCCTTTGGAAATGGTACATGGGAACCATGTGAGGGGGGGAACATGGTGAGGGGGGCCTCACGTCCTGCCATGTATACATCATAGACACAAGTGCTTTGTTTTACTTTCAGTTACAAAACCTATGATCTAATATCCCCATAAAAAGGACTATCAGTAAAATGGGATTTTTTAAACCTTGTTTGTTTGTCCTGATCATAAAACTCCTTGGATCTGCCCCTGTCACCATCCCTGTCCCCACTAAGAAGCAGTAACCACTTCTTATTATGTAAACCATCCATCTAAAGCTACTTAAGTGAGACTCCACAGGTTAACCCAGCTGCTCCTTGGAACTTAACCTAGGGCAACACTAAAATGGCTCACTAGGGATATTGACCTCTACAGACCCAAGCCAACCCATGCATCCCTCGCCCACTGGAATCAATGATCTAAATTCAGAACACTGACCACATCAGGGAAGGCAATGCTCTGATGTCAGCCTGCAATGTTAGCTCTCTCACGCTGATCTGAATGCCAGGGAAAGCTCCCCTAGACTACTCTCTCGATTTCGTAGCCCCCATGCCTGTCGCAGTGCTTAACACATTGTACACTGTCAATAAATGTTGGTTGGATTGAATTGCCTTGACTTATGGAAGCTAATATAATACAAACAGAGCAAGTTGGGTATTTCAGTTCAGTGCCTTAACTTCTCACCCTGATTTTTCTACTAAAATTTTAAATCTAAAGCAGGTACATACATCACCCTAAATTCTCTGATAACACTGCATCCTCCAACCACCTAGCTCTCCCTGACTTTTATGAGCATCAATCAGAAACTGTGGTATTTGAATGGGGTTTCTGAAGGGGCTAATCTTATCTCATGACCACATTAAATCTGCATTTATTAAAACTCTGTCACTTTACAAGGCCATTCTAGGCTCAGTCCAGCTTGTAGGAGGATGTTAAGAATCAGTTTATGATTAAAACCCTTTTGGAAAACATGAACAAATAATAACCAGTTGTGATACTTTTCCACATTTTTACAATATTTAAAAATATGTTCAGATATCCAAAACTGATCCCACAATTTGATTTATTCACAAGTTCCCTGAAGTGCTTAATAGGTACAATATGGTACAATGAAAATCATGGTTATTACTGCTATTGGGTTGGTAATTCTCCAGGATGAAATCATACTTTTCAGGTTATAAATATACATTTTATTGTTGATTTTATGCCGCATTTTGAAATACTGCTTCTCTGCTTTCATATTTTCAGGGCCTTACAAGGGCATCATAAATCAGCCCCAAACTGGAGGAATGCTAATTGATATCAGGTGATCTCAAAATGAAGGTTAGGTTAAACTTGCTGTGTTTTTCATGACTCTCAATTCTTTGCAGAACTCTTTCAAAACCAAGACATGTAAGGAATTCATCTTCCAAAATCAATCAAATAAGCGTAAGCACATTACATATTTTAATTATCTAAAAGGGGGCTTCACTCAGCTCCAATGTATGTGCAGCTGAGTTCCAATGCCCAAATAGAGAGGAGACAGAAGGACATGCATGGTGTATTAACATAGGATACAAGGCTTTCTTAGTAAAAAAAAAAAAAAAAAAAAGGGGAAATTCTATTACCCATAACTTGATCTGAATGATATTTCTAACCTTCCTCTGCCCCTTTCTCTGCTCTTCTCATCTTACAATCTATATTACACCCTTGTTACACCGAATTCTAGGCATAGATCAACAGGTGTTACTAGCAAGATCAAGGTTGCCATTTCCCAAAGCTGGTTAGAGCAAAACCAGTGATAAACTTCAAATTGTCTTTGGGCTAATGGGAAATGAAATTGGCACATCAGATAATCTAGCCAAGACAGAAATTTAAAATTTTGAGCAGTTGTATATTAATCTCTCTCCAGGGGCGCCTGGGTGGCTCAGTCGGTTGAGCATCTGACTTTGGCTCAGGTCATGATCTCACAGTTCATGGATTCAAGCCCCACGTCAGGCTCTGTGCTGACAGCTCAGAGCCTGGAGCCTGCTTCCGATTCTGGGTCTCCCTCTCTCTCTGCCCCTCCCCCACTTGTGCTCTGTCTCTGTCTCTTTCAAAAATAAATAAACATTACAAAAAATACTACATCAGAATTTCACAAAATGTGTGATTACATGGAAGAACAAAAACGTAAATAGCTAGAGACTATGTGTGTGTGTGCGTGTGCGCAAATGTGTCATCAAGTGGGAACAATCACGAATATTACTACTGAGAAGGAGGTAAGTTTGAAAAATGAAAAAAAAATTGAGTAAATGATTGTCTAGTCTAGATAATGCAAAGGCAAAAATACAAACCAGACATAAAAGTCAGTGAGACATAGGCATCACAACATACTTCAGAAAAATCTTACATTTAGGGCACCAGGGTGGTTCAGTTCATTCAGCATCTGACTCTAAATTTTGGCCCAAGCCATGATCCCAGGGTGGTGGGATCGAGCCCTGTGCCAAGTTCCCCACAGAGCATGGAGCCTGCTTGAGATTCTATCTCCCTCTGACCCTCTACGCTGTTCGTACTCTCAAAAAAAAAATCTGTGTCCAAGTCATATAATGCCAGATTATTTTAAAAATGGGGAAATTGAAGGCTGGAAAATTAAATTACTAGCTGAAAGTTACAAGGTGGTGAGTAGCAAAGCCGGGACAAGAAATGAGGTTTCCTGTTCCTAGACTAGTTCTCCATCCATATGACGACAGTAAAGACAATGAGGGGACCACCTGTAATATCTCCCTTTCTGGGAAGGGACAAAGCCAAGAACTACACAGGAAACTCTCTCTCTCACCTTGCTCAGCTCATATGTCACTTGGGACACTTCTTAATCACACTAGCAAAAGTACTGCGGAAGGCAACAGGGGTGTTTTTGATCTTTTACAGGTTACTGAGAGAAACCAACACCCTAACAAGAAATTATAAGCCATGGACTGTAAAGAAATTTCTCCACTGTTTTGTTTGGTGACTTTCTAGTGGATTTACTCTGACAACATCAGAACACCAGGCAACAAACATGAGAACCCCACTCCTTCTCACCTCTTGTCTCCATCTGTGGTATCACACGGGAGAGAGTAAGAGGATCAGAAAGGCACATGCAATGGCTCACCCGATCTCACAAATACTGACTTCAAACTGCACATCCCTGCTTTTGTACAGGAATGTGTGCTCACCTGGTATGGGTGCTCACCATGAGTGTGATGTGTACTGTGTGATATCTCCAAAACACCCCTTTTCTAAGCCTATTTTCTTTGATCACGAAGAGGATAGGACAGAAGTGCGCTTTTGTCTAGTAAACCTACCACAGCCTGACCACCAAGATAACAAAGGGGAGAGTCCCACATTTGCTGTTCCTTTAAGAAGACAGTAGTCAGCTCTCAAGTATCCAGAGAACAGAGCGAGGAAAGCAAATATTTAAATACTCACTGTGAACCAGGACTTGACATATGCCCTGTTAATGCTCACCTTGACCTTGAGAAGGAAAATGTACTGACCCCATGCTATAAAGTTGGGAACTGAGCATCTGAGAGGCTAACCAATTTGTCCAAAGTCACCCAGATCCATCTGACTGCAAAGTCCAGTCTCTGAGTCTAATTTAATCTTATTGTTATGGAAATTAGGATCCAAGAAGGTGAGGTAATGTCTAGGGTCACAGGCCAAGGAGAGGCAGAGATGAAACCAAAATCAGTGACTCTACTCCCATGCTTTTTCTACAGCTTTTAAAGAGTTCTATAACTTGCAAACAGAATTAATGACAAAACACAACAGGTTAGTACAAGACTGTCAGACACTCCAAAGCAGCAAAATAAAACAAACCATGCACAGCTACCAACACGTAAGACCTGTTGGCACAGGGTGTGTGTGTGTGTGTGTGTGTGTGTGTGTGTGTGTGTGTGGGTGGGTGTGTGTGTGTGTATCATCTGGGTTATACATCCATGTCACCTATACAGGTGGCATTAGAAAAACTTAAACATTAATGAATTGTGCCTCTACTTACATTTCCATTATGAAAAGCCAACTGTTTGTCAGGTAAAAGAATTGTTTCTCTTAAGAAAATTACTCCCTGCACTACATTAGTAAATAAAAGAGTGCACTGTAGCTACCATTCTGGCAAGGACTTGAAACTGATGAAAATCAAACATTCTTGTGTAAAACCAATAATTAATGCAGTCAAAAAATAAGTCAATAAATGAATTGTATACCATCACTGAAGATTCAACATCCAGGTACGTTAATGGATAGTTCATTTTTAAAGAATTTCTTTAGTGTCATATTTATATATCCTCTTTGCTGATAATTTTCACTCTGTTGTAACCTTACCGCTCTATCTTACGGATGTATTAGCCTTTTATTAAAATATGCCACCATCTCTGCCATACCGTTAGCTGAGAAGGCAGAAACTCCAAAAAATAATCAATATTCTCAATATACGGGTAACATCCATTAGAATTAACACTAAAAACTCAGTGGCATTACCCATTTGTTACTCATGCCTTAATCTAATGAAAGTCCACAAAGGATCTCTGCTCCATGAAGTCATCTGATAATACAGAATTTTCATCCCGTGGCTGAACCAACTTCTGTGGATTTGGAGTGCTTTACTGAGTCTTCAGGATTGAAGTGGTAGGCAAGGGAAGAGTGATAGAGCATAGAGATTGGGTAGGAAGATTTCAGGGTTCAAAGATGGAAGCCTGCCAATGTAGCATTGACCACAATCTAGTTATGCGACCCGCAGGGAAGGCTGGGAATTGTAGTTTTTCTGTATGCTGAGGAAGTAGAAAAAATGTGGGGTTTGATGCCATGTTAACAGTCTCAAAAAATTAAATCTTAATTATGAAAGAATTATATGTAACAATTAAGCCACAGTCTACATACAGAAGGTAGATAATAAAGCAGAACAAATCAGCTTAAACTAGTTTTGAATTTTAATTTAATTTTCTTTTGTAAGCTGCATCACACCAGCTTGTGGAAGACAAAGTGTATGTGTACGTACACATGTGAACATGTTATAAAAAATATCAGACAAACCTAAACTACATCTTCACAGACATTATTCTTCCCCCTCCTTCTCCCTACTGGTTTTCTTTCCAGATCACATTTCATCGTTTGCTGTGATTCCTCCTATCCCAAGCACATGCTACCGTAATACCTTTTCTAAAGATGGTCTTGACTCTGTCCCCACCTATACATCTTCATTAGAGAGGCTGTAAGTACCCCTACGATCCAAGAGAATTACCCCTATGCCAGGTACATCTAAACTGACCAAAGATGAATGTGTGACCCCTACTGGGCCAAGCAGCCATCATTCTAGGATTCTGTAGTTCAGACTAAAGTCTCGAGTTATTGGGACCAGGGTGGGCACAAAAGGTCAAGTTGCCTGCCTGCTGTTAGGACCTCCTTAAGTGCATCCCAAAGTTATGAGACAGGAGTAACTAAATGCCTGACAGAGGAAGATGCAGCAGAGAGCAGAATGCAGCAGAAATGCAGACACGTAGACAGGCGAGAACAAGCCATCCAAAAAGAGGACAATGAAGACAGGAGCTTTCTGAGGAAACGAAGCCCAGGTCCACCTCCTGCCACTGCATGCCATGAACATTCCCTCCATTTGTACAAGAAATCCCCCCTTTCTCCCGCTGTTTCAAATGAGCTCAGCTTTCTTATAATTGGAGGACTCCTGCCTGAGATACCTATTAGCTCACCCTGCCTTCCCATGGTTACTTAACTAAATCAAACGATCCCCCGAAACATTTCCCCTTGGGTTACAACTTAATAAATTAGATTTTCAGGGACCAAGGTTTACATACAGTGTAAAAGATTTATTAAACAGATAGACAGGTAGGGTGAGAAATTGGTCCAAAGAAGTTGTTCAAAGAAAAGACAAGCAGAGAAATGGGACCAGGGGGTGGTGCCCTCAGGAATAATACCAGTATTCCAGGTGCTTTTATCATCTACCCAGGCCCTCTTGTGACTGTCTCAGCACACTAAATTCCTCCCCTCCTTGAGGTGTTCATATTTTCAGCTTCTTCTGCATGGAACACATTTCACGCTCCAAAGCTCCCCATGTCTCACTCCTCTTCATTCAAGCGTCTGCTCAAATATTATCTCTCAAAGATGACTCGATTGTCCCCACCATCCAAGGTCCCCACCTGCCTTTGTTACTCTATAGCACATGACCCTGGCACTTATCTTCTCAACTTATCTCTTTATATATCTATCTATTTCTCTGTTTTACTAAAGTATAACTGACATACAATATTACATTAGTTTCAGGTATAAAACATGATGATTCAGCTATTATAAATACTGTAAGATCTTCACTTCACAGTAAGACTAGTTATCATCTGTCACCATACAAAACCACAAAATGTCTTATGATAAGAACTTTTAGGATTTATTTCTTAGCAACTTTCAAAATTGCAATTAAGTATTATTGGCTACAGTCACCATGCTGGGCATTTATACTCCCATGACTTATTTTATAATACAATTTTGTATCTTTTGATCTCCCTTACCCATTTTACCCAGCCTCCTCACCCTTCTCCCCTCTGGCAACCACCAATCTGTTTTCTGTATATATGAGTTTTTACTTTTTTCATTCATTTGTTTTGTTTTTTAGATTCTACAAATAAGTGAAGTCATATGGTAATTTGTCTTTCTCTGGTTGATTTCACTTAGCATTATACCCTCAAGGTCCATCCACGTTGTCACAAATGGGGAGATCTCATTCTTTTTATGGCTGAGTAGTATTCCTCTGTGTGTGTGTGTGTGTGTGTGTGTGTGTGTGTACATCAGGTCTTTATCTATTCATCCATCAGTGGACACTTAGGTTGCTTCCTTATCTTGGCTGTTATAAATACTGCTGCAATGAACAGAAGAGTCCATCTATCTTTTCACATTAGTATTTTGTTTTCTTTGGATAAATTCCAGAAGTAGAATAGCTGGATCATATGGTAGTTCTATTTTTAATTTTTTCAGGAACTCTTGTACAGTTTTCCATCATGACTACACCAATTTACATTCCCACCAATAGTGCACGAAGGTTCCCTTTTCTCCATATTTTGCCAAGCCTTGTTATTTCTTGTCCTTTTAATAACAGCCACTCTCACAGGTATGACATGATCATCTCACTGTGGTTTTAACTTGCACTTCCCTGATGAATAATGATGTCAAGCATCTTTTCATGTGTCTGTTGTCCATCTGTGTGTCTTTGGAAAATATCCATTCAGGCCCTCTGCTCAGTTTTTTAAAATGAGTTGGTTGTTGTTACTGTTGTTGTTGTTGAGCTATGGGAGTTCCTTATATATTTTGGATATTAGCTCCTCATCAGACCTATGATTTGCAAATAACTTCTCCCATTCAGTAAGTTGTCTTTTTATTTCGTTGATGGTTTCCTTCACTACACAGAAGCTTTTTACTTTGTTGTAGCCCCATTTATTTATCACTGCTTTTGTTGCCAGTGACTTTGGAGTCAGATCGAAAACAAACAAACAAACAAACAAACAGCCAAGAGTGATGTCAAAGAGCTTACCACTTCAGTTTTCTTCTAGGAGTTGGTTTTCTAGTTTCCGGTCTTGTATTCAAGTAGTTAATCCATTTTGAGTTACTTATTGTGTATGGTGTAAGACAGTAGTCCAGTTTCATTCTTTTGCATGTGGCTGTCCAGTTTGCTCAACGTGATTTAGTGAAGAGACTTCCTTTACCCATCATAAATTCTCATCTCCTTTGTTTTAACAGACTTGGGTTTATTTCTGGGCTCTCTGTTCCACTGATCTGTGTGTCTGTTTTTACACCAATACGACACTGCTTTGTTTACTATAGCTTTGTGATATAGCTTGAAATCAGGGCACATGATGTCTCCAGCTTTGTTCCTCTATCTTGCTTTATATACTCATTTCCCAGCAGAATGGAACTTTCAGTGAAGATACTATACTTCCCTGACTTGTTGCTATGGAATTCCCAGCTACCCTGAGGGACCCAAGTATAGACACTCTAAAAAATATTTTGGCCGAATAAGTGAAATAGTACAAATCCAGTGTCCAGCTAGACTCAGAATGGTGTCCACCACTGAGATTTGAAGAAGAAAGGTAGACCTCTCTGCCTAGATGAGAGAAGGGCAGACAGCCTCTAACAAATGGAATATCTTCGATGCAAAATACAATGAAAATGAAATGAAAACGGAAAGGGAGATGCTGGCACAACTGAAAATACCAGTATGAGTTGTCAGAAATCGTTGGAGGAAAGGATACACTCGCTCCACACCTTCAACAGCTGCGTGTTGTTAGTAAACCCAGAGAAACGCCAATAAAATGAAGCCAGGCTGAGCTAGAACATTTTGGAAGATACAATTTTAATGAAATGTCACTGTTGGCCTATATAAAGGAATCCATAGCCAATTGCTTCCTTAACTGTTGACAAAACAGCACGGCTTTGGAAATAGCCTCTTTCCAAAACCATCCCTTCTTGATCCCATCTTTACATTTCTCTAAACTTTTGTTCCTCTAAGGATAAGGAGAATATGTCATCTAAGGGTGGAGATGGCCACTGTGGGATTTACTGAGAAGGAAAACTTTGGAGGAACAAAGTTCCTGGAAGACCAGGACTGAAGTCACTCCCCCCTCCATCCCTTGTGCCTCGTGCACAGCCTCGCATGGAGCAGACAATCATTGTTTGTTGAATGAGTAAATGAGTGATAATAATACCATGTCATCCCAGAGCTTGAGAGCTGGGATGGGGTTCTTAAAAGTCACCTCAATTTACAGAAGACAGAGCTGAGGCTGAAAGAAGTAAACAACTGTTCCAACATCCCCCCAACGCCCAGATCAAAATTCAACATGTTCCCTTCTTTACACCCCTCTATGCATTAGTGTAAATCTCTCTAGATTAGGATCCCTTCTTACTTGTGTGAGGATCACATGTGATCCACACAGCCCCACTCTGACATGAGGCAGGATGGTTATGGCCTTTAGTTTGCATTATGAAGAAAGAAGACCCGAAGAGGTGAAAACACTCACCCACATTCATACAACTCATTAATGAGCAGTGCCAGGACTAGACCCAGAGTTTCTATCACCTGGTCCAGGACTCTTTATAATCCACTGAAATCCATGTAAGAGGAAGGTTTTGAGCTGAATATGGACGATGGCTAATGTATCCATTTGCTAGGGCTGCCATGACAAAGCACCACTAACTGGCCTACACAAAGAAAGTATTGTCTCACAGTGTTGGAGGCTGGAAGTACAAGGTCAAGGTGTTGGCAAGGTCAGTTTTCTTAGGGCTGGAGGGAAAGTGTGTTCCAGGCCTCTCTCTCTCTTTCTCCTGCAGACCATTACCTTCTCCCTGTGTCTCTTCACATTGTTATCTCTATACTTGCCTCTCTCTGGGTCCAAATTTCCCCTTTCTTAAAGACAGCATTCAAATTATATTAGGACCACCTTACTTCAGTATGACTTCATCTTAACTTACCCAGTTTACAAATAAGGTCACATTCTGCGGTACTGGGGAGTTTGGACTTCATTCATACAAATCTGAGGGAGAAAGACGTAGTTCAACTCATAACAGCTAGAAGAGTATAAATGTGGACAATTTTTTAGGTGAACTGACTGATGAATAACCTCACTCAGCAAAGATACAGGCAGAAATGAGATCGATATGGCAGGGCCAATGCTCACTGTAGGGAAACAGAGAGATAAGGTCGGACGGGCCCACCTTGGGATGGAAAGAACCTCTAGGAGTCTTTGCCCATGAAGGGTATGGCTGTGCATGAGGATTACAGAGGCAGAATATGCTTGTTGTCTTTCCTTTATGCTTAGTGTCTCACTGTTACTCAGAAGAGAAAACTTAATCACTTGAAATAAAGGGTCAATATGTTTCTAGTTAAAAAGTATTCAAAGGCATCTATAAATACCATCCAGAAAAGATCAAAGGAGGAGAAACAGAAGGAAAGTTACCACAGTGAGTGGGGAATAGGCTCTTGGCACCCCATATCACACCCTCTTGGCCCACCTCTGATTCCATCCCTCAGTGAGAAAAACTCGTGATAACAGTGTCCCACTTCACGTGCATGTCAGTGCTTCTCTCTGCCTTGAAGCCCTCTGTCAATGTGAAGAAATGGGCAGTGGATAAATATCCCAGCCTCTGTCCTCAAAGTGGAAAATTCTGGGAAACACTCTGTACCCTTCAAAGGGATTCTAGTCAAGTAGACGCTCCACCACTGCCTATGACAGAGGCCTTAATCATTCTTGTTCATGCTTTCTTTTCTGCTGTCCCTGTATCGTTGTCCCCTCTCTCACTCCTACTTCTTGGGATCACCTCCAAAATATACTACCTGTACCCAAGTCCTTACCTGAGGCTCTGGTTTTGGGGAAATCCCAATTCAAATAGTAAAGAATGAAGATGAGGTCAGCTATAGGAATCTCAGCGCTTAAAAGTTACTCCTATGACAATTTTCTCACTCCCACAGGAGTGAATTCAGGCAATGGCTTGGCTATGTGCTGCGGGTGAGGCCCTTGCTAGGTGCTGAGCATCAAAAGTGGGGAAAGACATGGCCTCTGCCCTCAGGAAGTTTAAAATCTTCTGGAAACAATTTACAGTGTAGAATATTCTCTAGCCCTTGCAGAAACACGAAGATCCATCTTCATTTGATATTTTTGACCCACAAGGCCCCCAATAATTGCCCCCCAAAATCCACTTCTCCTGCCTCAGAACATCCCATTCAGTTTATGACCCAGGTTCCCAGGGCTCCAATTTACATGTGATTCACATCACATCTGTTTAATTTTAAAGTTTATATGGCAACTTTTCATAATCCCAGGGACTTTTTCCACTTTTTCCCCCTCTTCCCTCAAACACCAAGAGGATGGAGAAAATTAATTTCCTGTGTAAAAATGAGAGTTGACAGCAGGTCTAAGGTTAAACCTATTTACAAAGGAAATTGTTGCCAATGTTTAGAAAAGCCTACTTTTATTTGAAAAATTCAGTGATCTACCTGACTTCTAGTGTCTCATGGCATTTTATTAGGCAAGAGTTTCAACTTATAAAGAGCAATGGGGAAGAAAACAGTTCATATTTGTTTTTCCCCAATGTGTAGTGAACTGTTGGCTAATAGGCCGATCAATTTGTTTCCAGTCACCCTGCGAAATTCCCCATTCTCCCTTCCTCTGGCAGTGGCTGAGCATACCACACCCCAGAACCTCAGGTTGGCCTGGCTGCCCTTGCTCTCTCAAGGCTTTCCTCTTTTAGTGTTTATGGCATGAACAGTTGTGGGCGTCACTTCGAGTCTGGCGTGGATCAAGTGGAGCTTGGCTCACTCAAGCACACAATCCAGACACAGCTCCTCTTCTGGAAAGAAGACGGAAGGGTTGGGTCTTCTCCACTCAGACAACTGAGGTTGCTTTTCTTCCTCCATCGTTCCATGTAAGTGGCAGCACCATTCTTTCTCATTCCCAGCCAAAAAGACCCTTTTAGTTTGGAACTTGCTCTGAGTTTAGGGGGAAATCTTCTTGGTTCATGAACACATTCTATTGTTCCGGCATCATCACAGGGTTTCAGGAACCATCATGGTCCTCTGAAGCCATATCTCTTCTAGGTCCCGTTGAGCCCCACCAAGCCATTCTGCTGCTCTCACTTTTGTAAGCTGAGGCCTCTCTGTATGGACACAACACCTGGTCATTTCTACCCTGAAGTGTTTTGTCATCTCCTGGGGAACTAAGGCCCAGATCTCCTTGGATCTTAAATCCCCAAAATGCATCAAGGAGTATACTGTGGTTGAACTGTGCCCCTAAAAAATCCATGTGTTGAAATCTTAACCCCCAGTACTTCAGAATGTGATCTTATTTGTAAATATGGTGGTTACACATATAATTAGTTAAGATGCGCTCATACTGAATTGGTAGGCCCCTAATTCAACATGAGGCATTCTTATGAAAAGGGGTAATTTGGGGGCACCTCAGTGGCTCAGTTGGTTAAGTGTCTGACTCTTGATTTCGGCTCGGGTTATGATCTCATGGTCATGAGATGGAGCCCCGCACAGGGCTCCACACTAAGTGTGGAGCCTGCCTGGGATTCTCTCTCTCTCCCTCTCTTTCTCTTCCCCTCCCCCACTCATGCCCTCACTCTCACATGCTATCTGTCAAAATAAATAAATAAACATTAAAAAAAAGAAAAAGGGGAATTTGGACACAGAGACACAAACACAGGAAAAATGCGGTGCGAAGATGATTTAGCTACAAGCCAAAGAAGATCAAAGATTGTCACCCAACCACCAGAAGCTAGGCATGAGGCATGGAACAGATTCTCACTCCCAGCCCCCAGAAACAACCAATACTGCCAACACTTTGATCTTCAACTTCCAGCCTCCAGAACTGTGATACGATAAAAATCTGTTATTTAAGCCATTCAGCTTGTGGTACTTTATGAAGGCAGCCCTAGCAACCTAATACAGATTTTTATTACTGCTACCATAATATTCCTTCCCTAAGGCAATCAATATTTCTAGTCCACTTGGCTGAACTGGAAAAGGGTCAAGGGACAAATGCATTGGGGAAAAGTATCAAAAATATTATCCTGCCACTGTTTCATATAATTTAAAAAAGAGCTGTACGAAAAGGATTATTTTGGAATTCAACTGGGAAAATGTTAGTACTTTAGGATGCTATCAGCATTTTCCAATCTTGATAAAGTGACTCCTGAGTTGTTTTAACACTCAAGATAATATTATAACAAAAATCATTAGTTTGGGACATGCTTGGTAGAAGCAGTGGAAAAGATCTATGGGCCTATGGAGGCCCAGTGCTAGTTCCAACATCTGCTAACTGAACAAGACAGACTTCAGGCCACACTAAATCCCTCTCAATGTTTTCTCATTTGTGAAGAGAGAACAATAACACCTCCTTGCAGAGTTATTCAGAAAAACAATAAAACAATTTACAGGAAGTGCAGTGCCTAGTACTTGACCATTTTTCCCTTTTCTTCTTTTATACCCCTTATATCGGGCTTACAACCATCTGGAAATGAAGAAGAGAAGGAAAGGGTGGGTGGCAAGATCAAGGGGAACAAAAGCCCTTCCGTTTCAACAACAATGTTTATGCACCATCACCTGATGTCCTACATACTATCAACAAGAACAAGGGTCTTTGCAAATGCACTGCTTTCTTGAAACTAAACAAGTGGTTCAAATCAATTACCATCCTCTTGACACTGACAAAATGTAAGAAGAAGCTTTCATCATTTAAAAAGCCTATAAAATAAGATACACAGGATCAAAGAAATTTAAATATTATTTCCCCTAGGTGAACAGGATCACCTCTTTTATTTTAAAAACATATTCCCAAATCTGATTAACCCATAAAGGAGGAGAAAAAAAAAACTACATGAAAATAAATATAGATACTATCTTTGAAACTACAGCAAGAGGTGCCCGTCATTCAAGGTGATCCCTAAGCAAATTCAGGTGCTATCTTAACATGGCCAGAGAAGTGGCTCTCTCTTCAGTTAACAATAGACACTGAGGGAATAACTCCTAGGAGACTCCAAAGATCATTGGCTTGACCTAAGAATTAGACTTTGGCAGCTCAACCATTGGTTTTTGGACATACCTGATCAGCACTGAGAGGCTTAAGAAACACACTCAAAGTAAATAAAAGCAAATGGTTAACAAATGGTAGATCCTTCTGGAAGGTAACTAAATATATGTAGAGATGTATATGTGTGTTAATGTGTATGTATACATATACATGTGTGTGTGCTTACATGTCAGAACATGTATTTGTAGGTAGGTATTATACATACACAGACACACACTCACACGGAGAATCAAAGTAATCAAAGTATTCTGCAACTTATTTTCCCTTAAAATATACATGCATACCTTTTCATGTCAATAGACATAGATCACTCCCAAGTGATCTAACTTATTAACCGTGTAATATTCGCTGTCTAGATACGTTATCATTCATTTCACTCCATTAACAAATTTTTAGGCTATTTCCAGTTTTTTGCCATCATAGGTTCAATACTTATGCAAATACATTTAAAGGATGCAGGACTGCCGGTTCGAAGGAAAGTGCACTTTACATCTTGATAGAATCAAACTGCCCTCCAAAACAAGGGTCTACCAACTTACAATCCTGCCCATCATATACGCAAAGACGTACTAAGGATGAGCACAGGTGATCTAAAAAAATGTAGATGTTCAGGCCCCATGCTCTCAGATATCCGAAGTGGGTGCCCAAAGTATCTGTACTGTTCCCAAGTGTCCACAGAAATAGAATGATCAGCCATGGTTAGGAACCCCTGAAGTAAACCATCCACCCTTGCAGGAGGTACTCATTAGCTGTGTTATCATTTATGCATCTTACTGAGAATTACTCACATGTGGCTCTGACCTCTATGTAGGGAAAGTAGCATTTGAAAACCAGCTAGAATTCGCACACGACAAGCCCTGTCTACTGATCCTGTTTCCCCATGTCTAGCTGTAAAATCTCCTGCTTTGTATTCCTGGGATCTGTCTACAAGCTAAAAGAGAATGTTTCATTTTATTCCAATACTTCGTTTAGGGATGAGGAAGGAGATATCCTTGGTATTAATGTACTGGCAATTCATTGTATGAGGTCAAGAGTCCTTAGTGCCTTGAAGAAGTTTTATGGACTTGGAGCGAGCATTTGGCCAGTGGATAGTGCAAACAAACGACACTTGCTGCTACATGCACCAGTTCTGCTGTGGTGGGACAGTAAACGTGAGACAACGTTCCCTTGATAGGGAAGAAACCTGCCCTACCTCTTCCCATACTGACCCTGGGAAGGAGGAGCAGGGTAGTGGGAAGCCTACATAGAACAAGAACTTGATGCACACAGATACTAACGGTGTTTATTATCTAAGACCCATCTCTTCACCTACATAGAACAAGAACTTGATGCACAGATACTAACGGTGTTTATTATCTAAGACCCATCTCTTCACCCGCCTTGCAAGATAGTAATGAGCATTCTTTTTCTTTTCAAATGTTTGTCCACTTTTGAGAGAGAGCAGGAGCAGGGGAGGGGCAGAGAGAGAGGGAGCCACAGAATCCGAAGCAGGCTCCAGGCTGACAGCAGAGAACCCAATGCAAGGCTTGAACCTACAAACCATGAAATCATGACCTGAGCTGAAGTCAGGCACTTCACTGAGCCACCCAGGCGTCCCTACTAATGAGCATTCTTAATTTCAAAGACCTGAAAGACCCCCTATAAGCCTCCTCAGAGACTTAACCCAGCAGTTCTCAACCCCGGCATTAGAAAACCTAAGGAGCTTTAAATATTACTGATATCCGGGCCCCATTCCCAGACACTCAGGTCCCCCTGGTCTGGGGCAGAGCCCAGGCACTGGCATGTTCTAACCACACAGGATTTCATGTGAGACCAACACTGAGAACCACCACCGTGACCTGTCATTTGCAGGACAAACCTAGAAAGCCTCCAGCCCCTGCATGGTAACACCTTGGTCTGAACTCAACTACCGAGGAAAGAGGAGACTGGAAATGAAACATGAAAAGAGAAATGAAACCTTAAGCGATTTCCAAGGCGACCCTTCTTCTTTTGCTCCCCTCTGTCCCTCATGCCCATGCTGCCTGATGCCAAGCTCAAAGAAAAGAGGTTGGGAGCAGGGTGCCTTTTAGGGAGAAGGGTGGGAGATTCCAAGCACAGCCAGAGGCAAGGGAGACAGCACCCATTGTCCCACCAGGCAGTGGCCCACAGGCCATTAGTTGCTTCTGACCAAACACTGACAGGTGATTGTTCAACCCCGATGGCCCCAGACAAATTCATTCTCTAAAGATGTCAGACATACAACTGTACCTCAAATGTCACAATTTCTAAAAGTTGGAAATTTCTTTAAAAAAAACTCTGAATGGACTAAATAAAACACACCTCCAGGTTAAATGAGGCCCAAAGCCTATCAGCTTGTGACTTGTGACTTCAAGGAACCATCCACTCTTTCATGGTTCAAACCAGGAAACATTGATCCTAAGAGTGAAAACAGTAAAATACAGCAGAAACCCCAACAGTGACAGGTTTGGTTAACTTATTAAAAGGCAGGTCTGTGTCTCTTAACCAGATGAAGTTCGCCAAAGTGTGGGTAGATGCTGTGGGACTTTCGTTTAAGAGCCAACCCAGATAAACTGGGTGGAGCTGGTTAGAGATGCAACTTTCCTGGGAATCATTTCCCTTTCATGACCCCCACCCCAGCCCCACCCCACCCCAAATAAAAGTCCAGGTGCACTCCCACTTTGTTACATGTCAAGGAAAAGACTCTTTCCAAATGATCCCCATTCCCCTGGTCACTATCTGTGACCCCAAACCCTGCTTTCCAATAGGCATGAGGTTGTCCACACCATCAAAACACAAGTATTTCCCCTAATGAAGGCAAAATATTCTACTGAGTCCCCTTCCCTGAGATTAGGATGACAGGATTTTGTCCTCTGGAGAATATACAGCTCCAGCAGACTGGTGCGCTGACAAATCTAAAAGGGAGAGGACAAATGAGTCATCACATCAATTAAACTAGTAAATAAAAGGTAAGCACCAGATAAAAGTCAAAGGACTAGGCTAGGTGGACAGTGGAGAGGGTCTCAGATGGACATTCTGTGGCCAGGGAGGGAAAGGAAACCTCCTGCTTCTTCTATTTCCCTTCTTTCATCTATTAAAGGGGAGATTCATAGCCTTGCACCATTTTCCATGGTTGTTTTGGGTATCACATCATAATAGTGTATGTGAAATTGGCTTGAGGGGCGCCTGGGTGGCTCAGTCGGTTAGTCCAACTTTGGCTCAGGTCACGATCTCACAGTTTTGAGTTTGAGCCCCACATCAGGCTCTGTGTCGACAGCTCAGAGCCTGGAGCCTGTTTCAGATTCTGTGTCTCCCTCTCTCTGCCCCTCCCCCCCCATTCCCCCCCTCAAAAATAAATAAACATTTAAAAAAATGAAATTGGCTTGAAAACTGGGAATTCTGTGCACAGGTAAGAATTCCAAGGGTCTGGCTGGGTAGTCAAAGGACACTGTAGGAGATGTGCTTTGAAAGTTCCTCTCCCCAGAAAAAGCAACTGTGTAAGTCCTGGTCATCTGGTTGACTCAGGGGAGCCTACAGAGGAGGCTGGCCACGGAGGAGGAGGAGGAGGCGGGGGAGGGGGAGGGAAAGGGAGAAGCGGCAGGAGGAGACAGCAAAACAAGGTGGTTGGGCCTAATTCTTACACCCCTCCACCTGCCATTTGTCCCACAGTCAGCTAGAGCACTGACCAGGTGCCAGGGTGTGAAAGATTCTCTATTATCCCCTTGTCTCACAAAAGCTAGAAAGTCTAACTTCACCTGTGTTAGAAATGTCAGAGAGCAGCTCACTGAGAAAAAAGAAAAGAGATCGGAAGGATGGAAGGACAGAAGGAATGGGTCGGAGAGCCAGGCACCCGCCTGTGGTATACAGCGAGCTCCCAAAGAGGGGGACGGGGCGGGGGGGTGGGGGGTGCGGCTGGTCAGACACTGAAAAGGAGCAAACGCTTTGGTCTGTCAAGCAATGCCAGACTATTTGGGGTTTGCAGAAAGATTGTAGTGAAGATCTAATACATGTGCAATTTATTTTAAACCTCAAACTGATTATTTTCTGAACATGATGCTTCTGACTCTGACTCTGATCAGAAGTAGGATCAATTTATTATGAGTGGCAAGCCGAGAAGTTAAACCAAACATAGAGCTGCATTTCTTCAAGTGACAAAACACATTCTTAGTAAAGGTGATAGGTGGTCTGAACAATGAGAAACCAAGAGGGGCAGAGCACCTGGGTGAAGTGTTATGAAGAAGACAGAACCAAGAAGGACCCTGATGACAGTTAAGATTTTACAAGCAGAGAGGAAGGAGGAGGTGGGCAGAGAAGTGGGCACAGAACATAAGCAAGCACATCTTTGCTTTGAAGCCACAAGAGCTAGGAAAGCCCTAGGAAAGCTTTCCCAAGTGCAAAGGGTCTTCACAGCCTTCATTATTATCCAGGTCAATTAGCCATTATTATTAACATCCAGATGTCACTGCCCCATCTTACAGATTATAAAACTGAATGTTAGTGCCGAGGCTTCCTCCGTGGTCAGAGCCAGGAAGTGGAAGAATCAGGTCTCTGACTCATAGTCATACTTGTCCCTCAAGAGGAACGGTGGCCTGCTGAGCCCCTCATGGACTCCAGCCCTGAGCTCCATGACTTCCAGAGCTTGTCCAGGAGGGAGGTGCGTCAGCCAGCGGTCCTGGAAGAAAGGGAGATCTGTGGGCACCAAATGGAGGTGTGGTAAGAAAGGGAGGTCAAGTGATAGAAGGCCTTGAGAACAGACTGAAGAGAATTAAGCCTTTATCCCTGAAACCAGTTAATTGGGTGAGCACTAACTGCCTGGAGATAGCATCCCAAACACATAGAACATGTGCTCTGTGGCTTACTGGGTCTTGAAGGATAGATGTGCTCTCACAGGAGGGCCCTACCCTCACCCTCCTGTGAAAAATAATGAAAACAATGACTCAAATGAATATCCATCTGTAGCAGCTAAAGCTTTTTTTGAAGAAAGCAATCCATCCGTGCAAATGAAAGAAGCATACATAGAGATAGTTTTGTTACTGCTGGTGAGAGAAACGTCAACATACCATCAGCTCAAAAACCAAGCTGAGAAGTGTAAGGAAATTTGAGAAGGTCCAATTGTGCACCATTTCAGAATCGGGGCCAGAGAGACAACAAAGAGTATTTGCACTCAGCACACAAAATTAACTCCTCTTTCTCCTCTTTCCCTTCGTAGGCCTTATCAGGTTGGGAAATCAGACACTCTGCATCTGGTCTATTCTGAAAGCCATTTTCTTTTTTCTGTGCATCATCACACACACACACACACACACACACACACACACAAGTTGTTCAGAATTATTCCACCTGATGATGAGGGGAAAACAAATCGCTGCTTTCATTGCAGGGCTACTAGGTACCCTTTGACCACTCTTCTCTGTTTTCTTTGAAAATGTTAAGTAAATATAAGGAGGAAAAGCAAGCTAAGCTTAAATCCTTGGTGACATAACCATGGCTGAGAACAGAGGCAGGTGAGAAGGAAAGAAAACATGGCAGAATGAAAATGCGGCATTCAGTGTCTGCAGAGAGTCTGTTCGTTTTTGAGAAGGAGGCCATGACCATTATGCGCTAGTCCGTGCACTCTGCCCCACTCCGTACTGTTTCCTGTCTGTCTCTTCCCAAGAGGGGCTTTTGGTACCTCGTGTAATGAAGAGCCCATTATTTTTTACGCGCTAACTTTCCTAACCAAACATCACACAGTGCTCCCCTGCTGATTACCAGCGGACTTACGGTTATAAAAACAATCCCCATATTTATATTGAGGAGAAATTTGTATATTACATAGCTTCAATCAATACTTAGCATATGAATTTAGATCGCCCATTCTCGTGCAGAAAAGCATGACAGAATAGGTTGGGGACTACATGTTTGAGGGCAGAATCCTTGAGATATTCACAAGATGGGTGAATACTAAGAATACATTAATTTACAGACCCATGTCCACTGCACTTGAATATCCCTAAGAAACAGGGATTCCCAAAATAAGATGCCAAGATCAAGCATAAAATCACCACTAAGAAAGGAAGTGAGATACAGTGGTTTCCTCCTCTATTCTAGAGACTGTGGTAAGGACTCTAGCACCCTTGTTATTCTCACAACACCTTGCGGTAGAGAATTCATCTCCCATCTCAGTTTCACCCAGGAAGAGCAGAGAGGTCAAGGGAGGTGCCCGAGCTCACCTTTACTTCCATACCTCAGATGTTGCAGCTCTGTTCACTCATTCCTTCACTTGCTCGTTGATTTATTGTCCACCAATGCCGTGACAGGTTCTGCGTCAGGCAGCAGAGATATAAAGCTAAATAAAACACATGCTCTCACTCATGAAAGCTTAGATCAGTTGTCTCTTGGAATTTTCAAAATCAGAGAAAACCTCTTTGAATGATATGACAGGAAGGAGACATACTCCCTCTTTTCTCTCTTTTTTCTGCCTTCTTTCCTTCCTTCTTTCCATTTCTTTCTTTCACAGAGAGGAAAGAATTTACAACACTCAGTACATCAGATCCTGTAGGGCAGTGTATAGCGATCGATGAAACATAACGTCCCAAATCAGTGTTTGGGACTAGAGGACTGTTCGAGGTGAGTCAACTCCAGGTATATCAGAAACAAAAGGGGTTCCCTGGTCAAGTAAGCCCACAAAACTGGGTACACAGCATTCCCTTTTGATGATTCACAGCACACACCAGCATTTTAAAGGTTCCCAGAAGACCTTCTTTAACATTGCTCAGTGGAGCACTCCTTAAACTTTTCCAAGCACTGGAATACTTACTTGGAACAACCTGACAGTTTTCCAAATACTGGCACAAAGAGGGAGCACTGCACTAGGGAACAGATTAATATCTTGACTGAGGAAAAATATATGGGCCTTTAATTCAAGTTACCACCTTATAGAGGAGCACAGAATGTGATATCAGAGGACCTTGGTTCAAGTCCATAAATTGCCACATACTAGCTAAGTAAACTTGAGGGGGTTACTTAACCTCTTTGAGCCTTCACTTCCTTTATGCAGTAAATGAGTTGGATAATACATACCTGGCACTTACCATAAAGATTAGAGATAATGTGCATTTATTTTTGTAATGCCTGGCAAACAAATGGAAAAGGTGTGCATTCTGGGCTATTGTCCCACGATTTATGAATGTCTTTGAGCTGCTAGTCACCCACAATTTTTACCAGAGATCCTTGGAGAAACAACATTAAAAAAAATTTGACGGGAGTCCCTCCTACATGAAACACTTTGAGAATAAGAATATCGCCTTTTACTGTGGTCTGCACTGTGGTCCAATCAACTCATTTGCAAGAGACTGACAGGAAATTACACAAAAGGAAAAAGAAAACTTGTCAGAAGAAATTATTATTTCGTCATTTATTTTGTCTTTGTGTTTTCTCCTTTGTGTTGTATTTGATTCATTGCTATTCCTTTTTACCCCACACTGTCTTTGCTTATGTCTTCACTACATAAAATAAATGAAATACTTTAAGCTCTAGTTTTCTAATCACCGAAATCAAGAATAAAATGAAATTTCCCAACATCCCATTATCTAAAACAAGAGATGCGGCACATTGCCCTCTACAATGCTCTTCCCTCAATATCCTCGTCTTGTTTATTACTATTTGGTAGCTTAAAGTCAAAATAATAGTTACGAGGTAATTACTTTTTACTTATATATCTCTCAACAATTATGTTTGACATTTATAATCAGCATTGAAATCATAGTTACAAACTTATTTAGACGATATTTTTTGCTTGTTTCAACTAATAATATTATGAATAATTAAGTAAATTTATATTCACTCCCAGGTTAAGATGAGCTTGAATTAGGTCAACAAAGGTCTGAGTGTAATAATCCCATTTCCTTACAAATAAATTCAATAAATAAAAGTGTATGTATCTTGAAAGTTCTTTGTCAAAATGGCATTAACAATGAGTATGTCTGCAAAAACAAAAACAAAAACAATGAGTATGTTTGCAAAGTGAGATTATGGGATTTTTCAATACTTCACCTACATTGTAATTTCTAATTTTTCTCAGATGAGCACCTCATCTGAGATTTTTTGAGCAACTCAAAAAAGTTTTGTTTTATTTATTTATTTTTTGTTTTTTTAGCTAAAGAAAAGCTGGGCTGCTGGGTAAAGAAGGCAGAGAGAGTGCTTGCATCTCCATACACTACCCCAACATTCCCTACTAAAATGATAATAAAGGGATTTGTATAAAGATATAAACCCATTAGAATAAAGGGAACAGGATAAGAGACAACAGCAACAAAACTGTGGAAGCTGGAAAGCAGATGGCCCTTGGTAATTGACTTAGCAGACCCAAGAAAGCTGAATCCTAAGCTGACAGTGGGAAAACCCATGAAAAACCCAATTTACCCTGAAGAACACCCAAAAGACTCAGAAATTGGCAGCACCAGGTACCTCTGTAAGTGGGAGGTGAAGGTCAGACTAAAGAAGGATTTGTGCAAGTCTGTTTAAGAAGTAATGAGATCCCCAAATCCCCTCCAGTGCTTCATGTGGCCAGGCAACTGCGCATCCCTCCCCCAAGGTTTCCCTCCAGCCCATGCATAACAGTGGAAGCTTAATCTCCCTAGAAAGTACAACAGAAGGGCCTGCCCAAGAAGACATCAGATACAGATGAGGGTGCTGAGCCGTACTGAAAATAAAGGGAGTAAGCACGCATTCTCACCGCCACCACCTTTCTTTCCTTGAGCAGTTCCCACAACGCAGGCAACCAGGTCTTAAGCCCCCTCCTAGCAGGAAATGAGGAGAGCCTTCTCTGCTGTTTCTGACAAGTGCAAAAAGAAAGACTTAAACTAACAACAGGGGCTCCCCGGGGAAACAACCCAGCCAGCTCAAAATACAGTGACACCAACAATCAATAAGCCCCATCTGAGTGTTCCTTGGCTGAGAACTATATTGATGTAGAATTGAGAACATAAACACTGAATGGACGGCAAACCAAAACTACCCCATAAGTGTATAAATATATCCAGAGGAAAGTGGAGACAGTGTGTATATGTGTGTCTGTGTGGGGGTGGGGAGGACCCTGAGAATGTCTGTGTGTCTGTATGTGTCTAGGTATATCAGAAAGATAAATCCTCATCCTCCACTGTGGCAAGTAGCCATACAGACATGTCATGTGGAGCCATGGAGGTAAATGCTAGAAGAATCTCCTTGAAAAGCCACAAGTGGTGGCCTCTGAGAAGGCAGAGAAAACTGGAAGCTGGGACCAGCAGGTGACCGCTGGTCTTCATGACAAGATCTCGAGAACCATTGGATTCCTTCAAATATGTTAAAAATAGAATAAGTGAGAACATTGTTTTGTTACATGATGAGAACACAATGGAAATCTGAGTGAGTGGAAAATACAGGCCATCTCTTTAAATGTATTACAGTGTAATCAGATATTAATCAACCAATGTTAAAAACAAAAATGAACAACCTAGCAAACAAGATGGGACAAGGAGAGAATGTCATGGAACAGTCCTTCGTTGGGGTTAGCACAAAATCAGCCCTTCTCAGTCACCTCCGTCCAAAATAATTTAATAGCAAAAGAAGAAAGTTTCTGTGAGCCCATCCTTTGATATCTATGCAAACCTTTACCTCCAGAGCTTCGTTCTCTGCCACTCAACTCAAATACAGTTAGAGTCTTAGTTTATACCCTAACACGCCAAAACAACATTTATAGAAGTTAGAGTCATATACTTTTTTTAAGTTTATTCGTTTGAGAGAGAGTGTGTGTGTGAAAGAGAGGATGAGGGGTAGAGAGAGAGGGAGAGAGAACCCCAAGCAGGCTCCGTGCTGTCAGTGCAGAGCCCAATGTGGGGCTCATTCCGACAAACCGTGAGATCATGACCTGAGTGAAATCAACTCGGACAATTAATCAAGTGAGCCACCCAGGTGCCCCAAGAGTCATATACTTTTTAAAATATAGCACAAGACAGGGCGCCTGGGTGGCTCAGTCGGTTGAGAGCATCTGACTTCAGCTCAGGTCACGATCTCACGGTTTGTGAGTTGGAACCCCGCGTCAGGCTCTGTGCTCAGAGCCTGTAGCCTGCTTTGGATTCTGGGTCTCCCTCTCTCTCTCTGCCCCTCCCCTGCTCACACTCTGTCTCTCTCTCAAAAATAAATAAAGATTAAAAAAATTTTTTTAATAAAAATAAAAAAATATAGCACAAGAGGAGCACCTGGGTGGCTCAGTCAGTTCAGTGTTCGACTATTGACTTCAGCTCAGGACATGATCTTGCATTCATGAGATGAAACCCTGCGTCAGGCTCTGTGCTGACAGCATGAAACTTTCTTGGGATTCCCTCTCTCTCCTTCTCTCTCTCTCTCCCCCCCCTCCACTGGTCACTTTCTCTCCCAAAATAAATAGCAAACATTTGAATACAGGGGCACCTGGGTGGCTCAGTCGGTTGAGCGTCCGACTTCAGCTCAGGTCATGATCTCACAGTCCCTGAGTTTGAGCCCCGCGACGGGCTCTGGGCTGACAGCTCAGAGCCTGGAGCCTGCTTCTGATTCTGTGTGTCCCTCTCTCTCTGCCCCTCCCCCTCTCATGCTCGCTCTCTCTCTCTCTCTGTCAAAAATAAACAAACATTAAAAAAATTATTAAAAAAAACATTTGAATACATACATACATGCATACAAAATATAGTGCAGGAAAACTGAGCCTAAGGAAAGCCACTCAAACTATATAAAACCATCAAATCACAAAGTAAAATTGGCATACTTCAATAATTTTTTTAAACTTCCAAAAGTCTGAACAAGAATCAAAATAAAAAACAAATGTTAAATGATTAGGAAAAATTATTAGCTATAAGTAGGAGAAAGGGGTATCTGCACTAAATGAAAAAACTCTTCCAAATCAACAAGAAAAATTCATATGTCGATAGAAAAAGAGAAGAAATAAAATGAGCAGAAAATTCATAAAAGAATAAAGTAGGCACTACACACATGAGAAACGAAAAACATGTTCAGCTCTTTCTTTAAATACGAATTAAAATTCCTATAAGATGGCAATGTACTTTTAAAGGTAATATTTAGTGAGAAAACCAAGTATTCTCACATATTGCTAAAGTATTCCCGTATATTGCTATTGGAAATTCAACTTGGAAAGCTACTTGGCAATATGGATTATGAACCATAAAAGTGCTCATACTTTTGAATCAATACTACTACTTTTAGAAATCAATCCTAAGTAAATGAGAGATGGAGTAAAAGATTTACGTACAAAAATATTTATCGCTCAGTTATAATCCCACAAAAGGGAAAAGACTCCGTAAATTATAGTGTGCCCTGTAATAGAATATTAGGTAGAAATTAAAAGCCATATTTTTGAAGAACATTTAATAGCATAGGTAAATGTTTATGACAAAATAGTAATGCTAAAAACACATGGTACAAATTATATGCAGTAATAACTCCAATTTTATAATATACACATATATCAAATTTTTTTTTTATTTAAATTTTTTTTTTTTCAACGTTTTTTATTTATTTTTGGGACAGAGAGAGACAGAGCATGAACGGGGGAGGGGCAGAGAGAGAGGGAGACACAGAATCGGAAGCAGGCTCCAGGCTCTGAGCCATCAGCCCAGAGCCTGACGCGGGGCTCGAACTCACGGACCGTGAGATCGTGACCTGGCTGAAGTCGGACGCTTAACCGACTGCGCCACCCAGGCGCCCCTCAAATTTTATTATATATGCATATTACTATCTATACATATTCAAAAATACTTGAAGGAAATATATGAAAATTCGTAAGAGTTAACCTCCTGTAAAAGGATCAAAGGTGAAGTCTACTTTCCTTTTACTCTTCTGAGTTTTCCAAACATTTTTATAGTGAACACGAATTACTTTCAAGTGATAAATATAATACAACTAAAGAAGTAATTAACCTTATCATAAAAAATATCAACATTGACAACATACATATATAATCCAAATTCAAATTTTCATAATGCTGGATTTGTGAAAATCTGGACTTTTCAGAAAAGACAGAATACATGAATATGACAAATACAATTATGAAAGGAAATTTAAAGGTTAACACTTATTGTTTACCACGTGCAAAGTGGTATAATCAAATATGTACCAAGTGTTCTCCCTCTATGAAGTTGCCATTACAATGCCCCCATTGTATGGGTGAGGAAACTGAGATTTCATACGTTAAGTAACGGTTGAAGTTCACCCTGCTAGGAGGTATGCCTGACCAGACCCACAGTGATGTCCAACTCAGGCCGCACAGCTGTGACCTCTTCATGGCTCTCAGCCCTGACCCGCATATTACAATCATCAGGGGAGGATTTAAAAAAAAGAAAAAGAAAAAGAAAAAGCCCAAAGCCTAGACCATACTCCAGAGCAATTTAATCAGAATCTCTGGCATTGAAGACAAGCCTTAAAAGAACTCCCCAGAGGGTGCCTATAGGTGGCTCAGTCGGTTGAGCCTCTTGACTTTGGCTCAGCTCATGATCTCACAGTTTGTGGGACTGAGCCCTGTTCAGGTTCCGTGCTGGCAGCTCGGATCCTGGAGCCTGCTTTGCATTCATTCATTCATTCATTCCCTCTCTCTCTCTCTCTTTCTCTCTCTCTCTCTCTCTCTCACCTTCCCTCCCTCCCGCCCCTGCTCACACTCTATCTCTCTCTCTCTCTCAAAAATAAACAAACATTGAAAAAAAATTTTACAAAGGACTCCCCACATAAGATTAAGGTGTAATCAGACTGAGAATCCCCAAGTCTAGCCAAAGGTTCTCCACTTGCAGCTATGCATGCCAGAAGGCTCCGCCAGATTCTGACACAGCAAGCTTGGGCTGGGATCAGGGATCTGCATCCTAAACACACATTTCCAGGTAGTTTAGTTCTGGAGCAGGTGGTCCACCGTCTGCCATTTGATTTTTATCAGAAAAAAAAAAACTATGTGTAATATATTATTATATATGTTTATATATACACATATGTATGTGTATACATATAAAATTGTTCCTAATTATTCCAGTGTGAAAAATGCCATGATTAGTTTTCTATTCCTTGCTCCTCAAAATGTGAAACATAAGCCAACAGTATTTGTATCACCTGGGAGTTCATTAGAATTGCAGAAGAATTTCAGGCCCCACCCCAGGTCTACTAAATCAGAACCTATTCTGATTCTTAACAAATCCCAGTAATATGCATACACAGTAAAGTTGCAGAAGCACTATTCTAAATCCAGTTAAATCTAGCTATGCCCAATCTAGGCAGTATGAGTGGGAAACCCAATTTTATTAGTTTGCGGAGGCCTCTTCCTCTGTCCTTGTGATCCTGGGCCAACCTTGGGGCTTACATAGTCTAAGAGACTCAGAGAATGTCCTCTGCTGTTTGAAAAGCATCTCAGGGGTTACCTCAAGATGTTTCTTGTCTAAACAAGCATAGCCCATTTGAAGGTGGCAGCTGCTCTGTTTGCAGTATCCCCTCTGTCTACACCCCCAGGTCCTTTGCCTAGGGACAAACATCACTTAGTGTTCTGTCCTGGACACTCACACTGCCATTCCCCTGCCACCCAATAGGCCTGCTGTTTCTGTAACATGGCACAGGAGAAGGCCCAGGTCAGCTCCTAGAGATGGCTACACTTCTCGTTCACCATGTCCCAGGAAATTCCAGCCTCCTCCCTGAGAAATCCCAAGTCTTCCAAACAAAGACTTGCTGGGGGCTTTCTCTGACCACAAAAAAAATCTAAGAAAGCTCAGTACACAAGGGGTGCCTGGGTGGCTCAGTCAGTTGAGCGTCCGACTTCGGTTCAGGTCATGATCTCACAGTTTGTGGGTTTGAGCCCCACATCGGGCTCTGAGCTGACAGCTCAGAGCCTGAAGCCTGCTTCAGATTCTGTATCTCCCTCTCTCTCTGCCCCTAACCCACTTGTATTCTGTCTCTGTCTCTCTCAAAAATAAATAAACATTAAAAAAAAATCTAAGAAAGCTCTTAATTCTCCAGAGACAAGATATGCCAGAATAGACACTGCCCACGGTTGCAAAAGGGTGGAATCATAACTTTTGCACCTTTTTTCAGTCTCTTAATCAAAGACAAAATATGTCATTTCAATTAATTATCTAACATTATATTCATACGTATTACGTATGTGCAGGGAGAAATTTTAAGCATCTTCAGGAATTTCTGAGATTTCTACACACATAAGATCAATCAATATTCCACTTACAAATTAGCACTATATCTTATCATAAGCCTCCTGATTCTACAATCAGGATAGTTTGAATGAATAAGTGAATGAACAACTGAATGCAAAAGTGAATGAATAAGTGAATGAAGAAACAAATGAACTAATCAATGATATGTTCCAGCCATAATTATATCATTTTTAGTTTTTCCCTAAACATCTAAAGGGTACTCATACTACCCTTCTCTCAATCAACAATATAGTATTATAGTCTTTCCTCCCATTTACTTTCGATACAACGATTGTTAATGTTAATATCAGCAAGATTCAACCGCAAACATGAGATCTAGGGGGCAACAATACATGCCTCTCCAGACTCTGTCCATACCTGGCTCGCTGTAAAACAGACCTTGACACATTTATAGGCATGTTAAAATGCTTTGTGGTTTTGTGATTCAGATAAAAAAGGTCCAGCTCTGAGAGACTAGAATCCATCAACAGTTTCTTCCACATGAAATACTACAGAGAAAACCTAAAACCCAGGTCTGCAGGGAAAAAGGCAAACTCTCTCATCCAGGATACAGCCATCTTAAATGAGTACGTGTCTAAGGAAAGCACACTGACTGCAGTAGCTTTGGGATTTGTACAGCTCACTGTCCTTTCTACAAACCAGAGTAACGATCTAAAGTGCTTTGACCCTAACACCTGCCACACAAAGAACAGATGACTCAACCCAGAGGTCATGATTTTCAACAGAATGCTTGTGGCTCAAATTATTCATGGAGTGAGTCTGCTCTGGTGATTAAAGCAAAGTGGTAATACTTTGCATATGTCTGTGCTACAGGCATTTTTCATGGCATGACTGCACACTTCTTATAGGAAGACGCAGACTAGTGTAGGCAAGAGGGACAAATCTTTCAACTTAATAAAAGAGGGTGAATTTGCAAGAAAACCTTGTTGGCTGCAAGCCAGAAGCTAAGAGTGAACACAATCATAACAAAATTCTGCATGTAATGATACAGAAAGGACAGAAAATAAAATATTTCCACTTAGCATGTCTCTTAATTAAGTCCATGTTTGTACCTTCTACATATATTTACGTATCATGAACTCACAGGAGTACCATGCTATCCTCAAATAGACAGTCTTCCCAGTGAAACAAAATTGAGAGCCCAGAAATAAACCCTCACATACAGAGTCAACTAATATTTGAAAAGGGAGCCAAGAACACTCAGTGGGGAAAGGATAGTGTCATAAATAAATAGTGTTGGGAAAACTGGGTAACCACATGCAAACCGTATCTTACACCACTCACAAAAATTAACTTGAAACAGATTACAGACTTAAACATAAAAAGTGAAATTTTAAAACCCCTAGAAAAAAAGCACATGGAAAAAGCTCCCTGACAAGGATCTTGGCAAGAGTTTTTTGGATGTAACACCAAAAACAAAAGGAACAAAACCAAAAACTAATAAGTGGGACTACATCAAAGTAAAAAGCTTCTGCACAGCAAAGGAAGCCATCAACAAAATGAAAAGGCAACCTACAAAGGAAAAAATATTTGCAATTCACCTATCTGATAAGGGGTTAATATCCAAAATATATGAAGAGGGAGGGAGGGAGAGAGAAGGAGGGAGGGAGGCATGAGGAGAAGGAGGGGGGAGAGGAGGAAAGGTGGAATAGACATTTTTCCAAATAGACGTTTTCCAAAGGGGACATATCAATAGCCAACAGGTACTTGAAATGGTGCTTGGCATCATTAACCATCAGGAAAACCCAAATCAAAACTACAAGGAGGTACCAGTGCACACCTGTTGCAGTGATAATTATCAAAAGACAAGAAACAACAAGTGTTGGTAGGATGTAAAAAAAGGAACACTTGAGCACTGTTGGTCTAAATATAAACGGTACAGCAACTATGGAAAACAGCATGGAAGTTCCTCAAGAAATTAGCAAGAGAAGTACCATATGATCCAGCAATTTCACTTCCGGGTATAAATCCCAAGGAAACAAAGACAGGATCTCTAATAGGTATCTGCATTCCCTTGTACATTTGCACACCATTATTCACAATAGCCAAGATATAGAAACAACCTAAGTATCCATCAACAAATGAATGGATAAAGATGTGGGATCTATGTGTGTGAGTCTCTGGGTGTGTGTATGATGGATTCTTATTCAGCCATGAGAAGGAAGGAAATGCTGCCACTTGCAACAAGATGAATGAAACTTGAGAGCAATATGCTAAGTCAAATAAGTCAGGGAAAGACAAATACTATATGATATGACTTTTATGTGCAATCAAAAAAGCCAGGCTCATAGAAACAGAGAGCAGAATAGGGGTTCCCAGGAGAAATGGTAAGATGGTGATTAAAGGGTAGAAACTTTCAGTTTTAAGATAAGTTCTCAGAATATAAGTTACAGCATGGTATTACATTTCATAAAACCATATACTTGAAAGTTGCTAACAGAGTAGATCTTAAATGTTCTCACCACAGAAAAAGAATAATGATGTGACATGATAGAGATATTATTAAGTAATGTTATGATAGTAATCATTTTGCGATCTGTTAGTGTATCAAATCAATACATTGTACTCCTTAAACACACAATTTTACATGTCAATATCTCAGTGAAGCTTGAAATAAATAAATAAATAAATAAATAAATAAATAAATAAATAGGTTATCAGAAAGTTATCAAATAAAATGTATTCAAAGAGGGGAGAGGGATAAATGGATGGACACATAGATAAATAAATAAATATGCATATGTGCGTATTCTCCTAAAAAGCTGGAGTTTATTTAGTTTTTTTCCTAAAATGGAAGTAATGGTATATGTTTTGAAAAGATAATAATTTCATACAAAAACTGTTTTCCATAAATTAAATACATAGCCTTTATTTGGTATGGTTTAGATATTTTGAGTTTTGTAATTTCCTTAAAAGAGGGCCTTGCCTAAAGAATATTGTGTGGAAAATTCATTTCATACACTATAAACTTTCCAGCAATTGTGTTGGAGTGTAACTTTCCACTTCTCTAGTTGGATATTGCAAACCATACAAAATATATCTAGGAATGTACCTGGAAATTTTAAAGGTCTTGAGTTTTAAAGAAAAACAAGTATTTTTCACAAGTCTTCAGCATTTTCTTCTCAGGAGAGCCAGAGCAATAAAGACCTTGTAAACATCATTCAGAAAATTTCCTGAGAGTTCAAATAAATTAAGGAATTTTGAAATATCAGTAGAGGTTTCACTAAACCAGAAATTCTCTAAAATACTACCCTTGCCAAGTAGTCAGTATTTCTATTTTGTTTAGTATTTGTCAGTATTTCTGTTTTGTCTAGTTTAGGAAACTAGAAATGACTCCCTGGCCAACTCACCCAAACTCCCATCTTACATATACCATCACAGAGAAGTATCTCAAAAATGCAATCAATTATGTGTGGATGCTTAAGGATCCTATGGATCCTTCTATCCATGTAGTAGATTTGCTACCTCTTGCCCATTTGTTACCAGCTGAATCTACCCAAGTATCCCAAAAATTCTAGTTACCATGAAGTCACGAGAGAGTGGTGACATGTGCATAAATCCAATAGCAGTCCTGGAAATAAGGCCTGAGGGCAATCCTTCCATATGGTGGACCAGTTGTAGGTATAGCAGGTATCAGCATACACAGGTGGTTTGTAACCTGGAAGATGAGGCGTCCACCTTACTCAACCCTGTATCTACAGCATCAAGCACAGAGCTGAGTGTGGAGATGGTTCTCAATAAATGTTAAAATAAACAGAAAGTAAGTTTTTAAATACCCATGTTAAAACATGATCAACAAATACAAAATGCTAAGTAAAGCTCACCACAGAACTTTTCAGGAATTTACATCTACTCAACTGTATGCTGGAATAATTTGAAACTAAAAGAGAAATAGACAATGCAGTGTCTGTCCCTGAGAGACTAAACCCAGCATTAGGAGCATGAAGACTGGAATCAGACAATCCCGGTTTCCAAGCCACTTTGGTAAGTCATTCACCATTCTGAGCCTCCACTTTCTCAACTGTAAAATGGGATAACAACATACTCTGCAGGGTTATTGTCAAACTTAAGGATGATACACATGATTAACGTGCTTAATACCCAATAGATAATAATAGGTAACACCTAATTGGTCTTCATTAAACTGTCACTGTTACTAGATACAAAGATTTGAAAAAATTAACGCGAAACTATTAGAAAACACGCAAGATAAACATTCAACTATGTAGAACTGACTACAAGTGCAGCCAGAGTCCAGAAAGAGAATAAACCAAGCAGACTGGACAGTCAGGTAAGTCTTTATGGGAAAGGAAGGAAGACAGCCCGATCGTGAACGGAAGGCACGTTTCTGGGGAGAATGATGGTGGGAGCAGAGACCAGCACACCTAACAACAGGTGTTGGCTATACAAATGATGCCAACACTGGAGCGGAGCACGGATGTGAAGGAAAGCAGAGGAAAAGCCTCGGTGGCAGGTGGGAACACGTCAGAAACAGTCCATCTGGTTTCTCAGTGATAGGCTAAAGGAAGGTTTTGTTTGATCTGTTGCTGAGTAATCAGTTCCCTAATTCCATCAAAATTAGAGAATGAAGTTGAGAATTTCTCTAATAAAAGGAATTGTAACAAAGAAAAGCAATGGCAAAAAGGATAAAGAGATTTTGTTGTCTTATAATTCTTCAGCATTAAAAACCGCCTCATTTTCAGGAACTTGATCTCTGAAGCAATATGTCAATTATTACTGATAATTCTGTTTTATCAGTGAATAGGACTTCCACACCCATGTATTTGTACAGCATCTCAATACACCAGTGTCTGATGAGGACACTTCACGTGGCCAAGTATACCAACCATGTCTCCTCTGTACCCAAGTATACCCAAGGATGGCCTCTGGGAGAAGTCTACAGCTTATGTCCAGACCCAAAGAAAAACTCTAGAATGATGCTTCCCATGTCAGAGTAAACTGGGTCTAAAATATGAGCACAGGTGACAGAACCCTACATTGTATTATTCATAAAAACCAATGCTAGGGAAAAAAAAAAAACAGCAGCACAGAGTTTATGCAAGGAGAAAGTTGTTACTTAACTCACTCAATCTCTGAAAGACCCTAACAGGGAACTGAGTGTCTCTAAGACCTCCACCAGCATCTGTGAAGGTGGATCTTAATTTTTTTAAGGTTTCCAGTCCTGAGGGAACAGTTGAATGAGAAAATAGAAGTGATCACTGCCAATACCAACATTGTTCTTTGCCAAGCAACAAGAAAGGAACTTAATCCTCCTAGCATTTTCAGCTGACCAGCCCTAGAATCACAAAGGAAGACTATCCTAAAGGCAGAAGTTAGCCATTCTAATGCAATTTTCACTGGGCCATCATTTCATATAAATCAAAGGAGAACGCAGCATGCCCCCAGCCAGCAATGTGAGCTGTGAAGTTTCAAAATACCAAAAGCGAACCCAGACTGGAATAAAGCGCTTTGTTCTTTCAGCAAATATGGTAGACTCTTAAGAGAGAAATACAAGGTCCATTTTCACGAACAGGGAATTTTTTACAGCATGCTTCTCACCCACCCCAGATAAACTGCTGAGACACAAGAAGGCTGAGTGCTCCGTCCCAGGTAAGGATGGGGCATCCTCCATCGGGCTTTCATGTCTCAGCTCCCACCACCTGCCATCCCATATATTTTCCAAGTCTCTTTTGCTAGAAACTTTGCCAAATCTTTAGTTGTTTCCCTTCAAGATCAGAGACACATCTGCAGATGTAATTTTCAAATTACAGAAGCACCAGTATAATCTGTTGATGTTACTATTTTTCTTTTCACACACATGCTGGGAAATTGTAGGGATACATGAAAACACACACAGGATTTTACGAGGAGAGAAAGGGAAAGGGAGAGGGGAGATGATGAAGAAAGAAAGGAGTGGGGGAGTGGAGGGTAAGAGAGTGAGAGAAAAAAGAGAGAAACAAAGCTTAAGCAGGAAAAAAGTTATTATAAACCTTAACTGCCCTCACCAACCTTCACCTCTTGTCAAGAGCTCCTTACAAGTTCTTACACATGAAACTTAACGCCAGCCTGTTTAGTTAATTATGAAAAATCAACATGGAAACCATTATTTCAGTGTGTAAATTTATTCACCAGGTGTTGTCCATCCAATGCCCTCCTGTTCTCAAGCTGACAAGAATAACCTGAGGCACTAGGCAGAGGGGGAATCCACAGGGAGCTGTCACATTATTCCAGAAGATGCCAGGTGGAGGAAGCAAGGCTCCATTTCCCCACCTTACTGGGTTTAATTTCAAGAAGATGACTATTCAGTGAAGGCAGGGCTGTAGCCCAGGGTCAATGTTAAGAGGGAGTCTCCTGGTCTGAAGTCTGACTAAGTGTTCTGCAGGCACTTAGACACACACTTGCCTCAGGGCCAAGGCTCCTGGGGCCCTGCACACAACTGTGTGAGCTCACAGGAAAGGGCTGCCTGCCCCCCAAAATCTGTTCTACTGGCCCATCGTCTTGGGTTGGGTTCCCTAAAAGCAGAAGGAATAGAGGAAGTGTTGTGGAGTCTCAGGAAAAGCCTCTGAGGCAGTTGGAAGAGCAGAAAAGGACAAGGGGAAGAAGGTAAACAAAGATGTGGTCTCGGCTGATGTCAGGTTTCAGCCTAATGCCCCTGGCAGCCCTGAAGCATGAATTGTAATTCAGAATGCATTTGGGCTGGACACCAAAAACCTCTAGGACCATATACGCAGTCACTGGCTGTAGGTCAACCCTGCAGGAGAGGAGAGATGCATGAACTCCCATCTAATGAGGCATTTCTCTGGATGGGAATGAAGCTGTGAGCCCTTAGCAGCCACCACTTAAGCAGCTGAGACAGTTGCTTCTCATGCGGTCTGCCTCTTGCACAGCTCAGAGCCCTATGTTTCCCATGGTAAGTTCTTCCTTCCGGACACAGCTTCTTCAGGAGTTCTGATTAGTCAACATCTCCAGGGCAACTTGTAAGATGCAGATTTGTTTGAGGAATTACAGCCATGGCAGCTCAGTCAGTCCTGAGCCAGAAATGATACTCACCAATTCATCACCGTGCTCTACCAGGGTTCTAGACCCCTTCCCTGCAGCGGGCACTTGTGCTGATCTAGGTGATTCGACTGATGGAAGGTTCAGGCCTCACCCCTGAGGAATCTGTGCCCCTGCTCATCATCTCTTTATCAGATCAGAGCTGCTATAATTGCCCTTTTACAGCTAGAATTGAATAAGGCAGGGCTGCCACGGCCAATCATCTGAATGCAAAACATCTTCGTCCTGGTAACTGTGACACAGCAGTAGCCCTACTTCCTCATGATCACCAAGGGTCAGTTACCCCAAATTCCTGTCTCTGCCTGCTCTTCTCCTGGTATAAGGGATCCCAAGTGATGAGTCACAGCCATACCTTTCAATTTAGTATGGTTCCTGTGACCCTCATGGAAGCATTCCCCACTGGGAATCAGAACCTGGTGTTCCACAGACCCTAAAATGGCAGAGACAGGAAGCACAGATTCCCCCAAGAGGATCAGTGAAAGTGATGGGGAGCGGGACCATTTCTACTGCCACCCCTAAGTTGCCAGACCCATGTATTCCACCCAGTGGCCACAGGTCAAGATGTATATCATCACATCCTAAAGGATAACACCAAGCTCTACAGGACACTGTCTAAAAGTTGCCTTTAAGAGGTCATCTCATATCATACCTGCAATTTCTAGATAGTATGGCATGAGGTAGGACCAGTAGACTCCATGATCTTGTGCTCACTTGCATGGCTCCTTTGCCACAGACTGAGTCCCTTGGTGCAAGGTGATGATTTGCAGGACCTCCTACCAGTGTTTCAGATACTCTGTGGGCCCTCAGAGAGCCATGCCAATGAAGTCACTCTGGACAGGAAAGGAAAATCTATACCTAGAGGATGTGTTCATCTTGTGCGGGATGGTTTTTCTATTTTTTCAGATGGAAAGGTTCCAATGTAACCTACTTGCCAGTGACTTGGCCAAGGACAGAGCTGGCTAAAATCCTGTCCATTTGGTTATTTAGTGACACTTTTGCAGTGGATAGGCTCTGGCGGGCATCACTATGCAGTACCAAGTTTCTCATACTTTGTTCTGCTCCCAGAGGACCATCCACATTCTTCTTCCCCAGACCACCTTCTCCCAGTCTTTCAACCACGCTCTTTCCAGGCCCCTGACTACCTACTAAGCCATTCACCAACGCCCACCAGTCTGTGTTCGCACTTACCCTGGACCACTTCTCCCTCCACATGAAACGCCCAGAGTCTAAGAGACCCCCAAAAACGAACCACCAGAGTCCAGAGTCAAAGCTAAGCAGCAAGGGTCATTTATTGCAGGTTCGAACCTGGACCTCTGCGCCCCCGTTGCCGGTGACGCCAAGAGGCCCTGAGAGAGGTTTTTATACCCCTTTTATAGACAGGTACAAACAAGTCATGGGGAAATCAGGAATTTTCCACAGTTACAGAGCTGCGATTGGTTGGTGTTTAAAGTTGGACACTTAACAGTATTCGATTGGTTCCTGCCTTTAGGTCAGACCACAACCGGGGGTACGGGTATCACAATGATTGATCAGGAATACACGGATGTGCCAGGCAACAATGATTGATCAGGAGTACACGGATGTGCCAAGTAACAATGGTTGATCAGGAATATACAGATGTGCCAGGCAACAATGATTGATCAGGAATACATGGGCACGCCAAGCAATTGTACAGAAGCGGAACAAGCTGGTTAAGCTTGGTTAGGTTTCAGTTTCCCATAACTTAAGCTTTTAAGTTTTAATTTTCTCAGGCCTCTCACACACAAAGGGGATGACCAGATTCTCTGCCTGAAATTCTTCCCTCCAGAAGTTTTCCCCTCAGCACTATTCACTCTTGGGTGGGGCTGTACCACAATGCCTGTCTATTTTTTATTTGCACCAAAGTACTGCACCAACCCATCTGTGAACTAGCTCAGGGTCTTTCCTCTTCTATCAGTTGGTCATGGACAAACTCCGTGGGACCATAGCGTGAGCTGAGGAGAGACATCAGTGCAACACAGAAAGGTAACACGGGATCTTTGCCATCTGTTTGGTCAGCTACCTCTGAGCTCACTCAAGTCAACCCTACATGGAACACTTCCTTCTTAGTGGGAGTCACTGTCTTAGCGGGTCTGACATATCCATTTCATAATGGATAGTTATGATCACATAGTCCCGTATGATCACATACTTGCTGTCCCGTAATTAGACACTCAAGTCTCTTTTGTGGCCCCATCGCTTGCCAACAACTGCTTTACAAATAGTGACTAGTTCTCTGCTGCAGATGGTAGGGCCTTGCTCAAGAGTCCAGGTGCTGGGCTGTTGTGACTCTCCACCCAGGGCCGGCCAGCATCTTCACATGACTCCTTTGCCTACCACAGACTGTTCTAATACCAGGGAACTGTCGAGCCATATACTGCAACATAGGCCCACGCAGAGCTTTCTTTCTCTCTCTGAGACTCCCCAGCCTGGCAGCCTTCTGCCCACTGGATACGGTCAGACCAGTATTCCCAGGCATGGAATGTTTCCACTCCCTCCTGCTCTCTCTCCCAAGCCTGTGAGGACGTCAGAAGACGGAGCTGGCTCTTAAAAGCACTCAGGGCTCAACCCATGAGGCTGTCCTGCCTCCAACTGCTGCCTTAATGCTCTAGTCTTGCACTAATTTCTCAGAATAATCACAAACTTCCCTTTGAAGTTCCACCATGGGCTTCCATAGTAGGTGCAATCCAGATGCAACACAGCCACTCCAGGCCCAAAAAAGAAGCCCAATGACACGGACCCACAACAGTCAACATTCAGACAGAACTGTAGAAATAATTCAGATCATGTCCTCACTGCAACGCTTCATCCCTTTCAGTGGCTCCCCATGCTTTCCTAGGGGGCACTCGGGACCCCTCCTAATCTGGCCCCCACCACTTCCTCACCACACACCCCATATTCTGACCACAATGACCTCATTATCTCTCCCCGTGCACAATACTGCAGTGTATTTGCACTTCAGCGTCCACTTCCTAAGATGGTCTCATCACAGCATCAACCCGAAGGGCTAGTACTCATCCCCCCTAAACACAGCTCAGACACCTTCTTCCACATGGCAGAGTCAGGTGCCCCACTGCTCTGCCTGCACAGCCCTGATCATACTCTCTAGTGATCCCTCGTTTGCAAGCCTGCCCTCCTCCTTCCCTAAGCTGTAGGCCACTTTAAGTCAGGCACCAAGACCTGTTTCAGCTCAATCTTATCCTCATCACCTACTCCAGAGCCTGGCACAAAAGAGATACTCAATGGATAACAAATCAATAAGTGAATGAATGTATGTAGGTGAAAGTATGTTATGTCTCACATAAGAAAAAAAATCCACACTACAATGAAATAACTCATGAACATGTATAACTAAAACCCTCCAGCCACCCCCACTGCCCCGCCCTGTCATAAGAAAATCTAAGATGTTTGCAGAAGCGGAGTATTGTTAGGCATTTCTTGTTAAGTTGTTGGAGTCATGCCCCCCGCCTTCAAGATTTCCTACCTGCAGTGATTTTATAACTCATTGCCGCTCTATTTTCACTGTTGACCACTGCCTGCCTCACTCCACCAGTACCACCAAAATACCGCAAAATAGTCACTGTTCTTTGCTCTCAAAATCATGACTCCAGCTGGAAGAGAATGACAAGCTGGAGATTTCTGGGCTCTACTCTTTTTCTGTTCTCAGGGGCATTCCTGCTGCCTCACTGGCCACGTCAGCCACTGTCCTATTGACTCCCAACCACACAGGACAGCTTAAACCATTCCTGATGGATGGCAAATTTCACAGCTATGGTTATTCTTCAGTCCTTTCTATAGAGGGAAGTATCCCTGCTGAATCACTAGAGGAAGCTACAGGGTTTTTTTTTTTTAGTTCTTTTAAGAAATGGCAGTCGAAAAATGTGTGAACCCCACAAAATCTTATTCTTAACTGACCACTGAGGCAGGGTGAAGATACTCTGTCTCTCCCCTGACCACAGGAGTGAGTTTGCCTATTCTCAGGACAGTATCACAGTACCCTGGCATTGCCCATATTCAGGATGCAGCCTCAATCCCAAAATCTTCATGCATCTTTCTAAACAGGGGAGAGAGTCACATGTACAACCCAGATCTGACAAATACCCTCAGGTCTCCCCTAAGGTAACGAGATACCTCAGTTATTGAGGTTGACCAAGTTTACTGTTGACCAAAAGCTTACATGTTTTAATATGGTAATAATCATTCCTAATTTTATCAACATGGACTTATTATGTCTTAATCCTGGTTTTGAGAAATCCCAATGTCTCTACTTCTCCTGATGAGTATTTCAGAGTAACATAATTCTGACTGAGATTGATGTTATTAATTTTGATGTTTAAAAGGACCCTGGCTGTGGGCCACTTTTATGAGGCTGTGTCCCTCCAGAGAGCCAACCTGTTACCATCACTCTGTCTGACCATCACACTGGTCAGACAACACTGGGGTCTGGCTCTAGTCTGTATTACCACCTCGAGGGACAGAACATACCAGAGAAATCCAGTCACAACTGACCAGCATGGTGATTGGATCTGAACCCAGGTCTTAAGGGGAAGAGATTCATGAAATCAAGTAAACAAACAACAATATGGGTCACGCCCCTGACAGGCAGTAAATCACTTGTCTAAAATCAGTTTCAGCTTCTGCATTAATTTCTTTTCAAGTTCTAAGTTTGCTGAAGAAATTCGGGAGACCATCTGACTGATTTGTTTCTCAATGGTTTCAAAGACTTGCAAAAGAAATGTGATTTTAATTTACAGCTTTTAAAACTCTCTGCTTGAAGTGGTTTGCACAGTAAGGTTGTGGCTACATGTCAACACAGCTTATTGAAAAGTTTAAAATATCAGTCCTTAAGCCTTGTTGGTGGTGGTGGTGGTTTCTTTGATTGGTTATACATAAGTCACAGAACCAGTCTGACTAGTTTTCACCCTGACTGATTTGAGGGCTGATCTTGGTATTTTTGTTGAAAATAGCCTGAGAGCTGATTTGGCTCCCAACTCCTTAAAAGTTAAACACTGAGGGCAAAGTTCACCACTCTATAAGCCACCTTCAGGCCTATTCCTTGGACTCATCATCAAGCTTTCACCAGCTCTCAAGATGGGTTTATCAGAACAGAACTACATGGTAACATTTCTATTCCTTGGTTGACATTACTCAGCAGCAGATTTACCCTATCTGTATGCTCCTTTTTCTGTGAGGGGAGCTCGTGAGATGGGACATGGAACGCGTAAAGCAGGGTCAAACTTCAGCTAAATGTTGGGTTTAATTTGCCCATCTGTAGTAGAACCACCTGCAGCTCCTACCCCCAAGGTCTCTCCACCCAAGGTAAACCAAGTGTACTCTTCCATTGTCCACTTCCCAGGTTTTATTCTCTCACTACATTAATTTTCATATTGACAAAGGGATACAAAAGAGAAAAACAGTTCCCACCCTGTCTTCTGTTGGCCTCTTCCTTTTCTTCCCTCTCTAAACACAACAAAAAGAACCTTTTCTCTAAATTAGTAACTATTCACAAACTTCCCCTGTTGGACATTTGCCTTCCTGATATATTGTTTCGCCCTGTCTAGTCCCACATGTTGTCAGTACTGTGTGTCTAACGTGGGATGGACTGCCTTGGGTGGGGGGGTCATCTATCAATACAAGTGTTCAAACAGGTGTTGAACAACACCTATCTGTGTTACTGTGGAGTAGAGGGTTGTGTTACACGGATCCAAAGCCCTTTTTGACTGTGAAATTCTACATCTAACTATTGAAATCCATGTTTCCCCAGACCAATGTCACTCTACTGGGATATATGGTGCTGCATTATTACTGATTACCCACCTCAACCACTACTGCAGCCACCCGCAGTCACTCTTTACTGAGGCCTCCTGCTGAACCTCTGCTACACTCAACTGTCTATAGAGGCACTTGCTACAGTTGTGAGAACAAACTGTCCAGTTGCCTTTACCAAGTGCCATTAACCTTGCCAGTCACTGCCATAACCTCTACCAGGTGCTGCCTGTGATGCATGGAAGCCTCCAGGGGCCAAAGCAGGTCGGTGTTCTCCAGATTTCTCAATGTGTAGAAGCTGTATTATAGTGGGGCAGAGGAGAGGAGAATGTCACTCTCCCAACAGGTGATTACAGTGTGCTACACGGGTACTATGGCAGACTGAAAAACTGGTCTCACTTCTGCCCTCCCCCATGATAGTTGCATATACCCCACATCCTTACCATAACCTCATGAAGGGCAGAGTGTACTTCCCTGCCCTTTGGCTTTTGCCATGACCACATAACTTGCTTCAGCCAATGGAGAGGCCAGTAGGTAAGACATAAATAGATGATTTGGGTATGCTTGTACCTTTGGTCTGGTTCTTGTGCTTCTGTCATCACTACGAAAACCTACTCTGGGTAGCCTGGTCCCTAACATGAAACAAAAGGAGAAGAGCCACCTCAGATGACCATTGGACCCACAGCCCACAGCCTGTAGCTGTAGCCTGTAGCTGCCACCCACCAACCTGCAGAACCACAAGCATGAGAGTTAACTATCGTTGAATTAGGCACCAAGTTTCAGGGTGGCTGGCAGCATTATGACAGCCATAAAGAACTTGTACAGGAATTAAAGGAATGCTGTTTATAAAATAGTATTGTCATAAAACCTTTGGTTTTCAAATGATTGTTATTTTTGTCTTTGCCTTTTGCCACTTCCATAAAACTCAGATAAAAGTAAATGGAAGACTGGGCAGTTAACAAAGGGCATGTCAAATATGATGCTAGAGTTCCCTTTCTGCTCTGATGACTGAGGGTTTCTAACTGAGTGGAGCTTCTTGACAACGGATTCCAAGCTGAGTTCCTCAGAACTCTAGAGACTCTACTAAGGAACCAGAAAGACATTCACAAGCAATCCTTACTCCTATGTGCTAGAAATTCACAGCCATGTATGTGATACCTTCCCTATTCTCCCAATATTTCCAGACAAACCACAGTGGCCTGGACATAGTCCACGTTTCTTCATTTCACACAGAATGGCTGACCTCACTTCCACATCCAAGATGAAATACCTTATAACCCTCCCCAGTCCTTTCAGACCCTTCTTCATTCAACAAATATTTGAGCACCTACTACATGCCAAGCCATAAGCTGAGCACTGGCAATACAGGAGTGGTCAAAACCCAATAGTCCCTGAACTCCCAGATTCCATCTTAGGGTCATGGCTGCTGCTGCCCCAGACAGGTCTTTCCTTGATGGTGGAGAAGTCTTTTATAATTTCTTTAGCCTAGCGTGTGGGTTCATAATCAACAATAGCATTTTGACACATGGCCTAATTTGCAAGTAAGTCTTCACTCTGTATCCTGATGCCATCCCTTTCATTCTCCTATTTGGACCCCCTCTCTGAACTCCCCAATCTAGATGGCTAGAGAGAGTTTCTAGAGCACTCTTCAGAGTGTTCCTTCCAGTCATACCTATGATACTCACAGTGGTACTCCCAACCATGTGCGGCAAAGTTCTCCACTGAATACCTTTTCTAGGTTGACATGGGGTATAGATAGTCACTGAGTTATGTTCACACACTCGCCTCACCAATAGCTTCCCCAGATTTTTTATTACTTCTTCTGTACTTCCATATTCCAATTTCTTTTACCTTTACCTTTTCATTCAAGAGCATCTCCTAACCTCTCCAAGGCATACTCTAGCTTCTGAATCCCTGGAAATGGTACCTCCTCGGTTTTATTCCACCAAAAAGCGGCCATCTTCAATGACCTTAACAAAATTATTTCTGATTTCCAGTGTCAGGGCTCTGTTTTAGAAGCTTTCCTTTCTTAATGTCCTCTGACTTGCAGGTGAAGGTCACTGTCTGAATGCTGTTTTGAAGAGATGGATCCCTAACTCCACTCACTGTTACAGCCCTATGTATGTGTCCAAATCTAGCCCCCTGTAAACTTGGTTTCCTCAGCACCAGAAAGTAATTTCCTTGCCAAACACAGATGACCTACTCTTCTGCCCCATGTTCCCTGCACTGGGATCACAGACGTGAAAACCACAAGGACTCCAGACCTCTTCCCCACGACCTCTCTGAGTTTGGTACTCCCAAGCACCCTTTCCAGAAATGTGATGACAATGGCATATCACACTGCCACACGTTTGATGCCATCCACATAGACTCAAGCTCCTAGGTCAAGGATAGCGTCAAGAAACCATCTCAGCATCCCATTTATTCACAGTGGTAATTTGCACTGTCTTGAAATTTTATCTGCGGCCACATCCTCTGTCAGCAGGAAAGAAATCCGCAACCAATGAGTTATGTTTGCTGTAGAGCCAAGATTAGTAGTGGTGCTATCCTGATGTTGAACGTCAAGTGTAAATGATTGGGCTAGAACTGCAGTTGCTATTTCTTTCAGTGCTACAGCTTTCCTACATAAGCCTGTGATTTTATTTAAAGTGAAATTTCAAAGGATACTAACATCTCTCATAAATTTACTATACATGTATTTCTGGCAGGCCCACTCCACAGTCAGTCAAAGATATGGGGATATGTCTAAATCCTGGCAGTGTATTTTCCTGGGGGAAACACCCCACCAATACATTAAGAATCTCCAGAGGAGTCAGTGCCAGGATCCGTACTCTTTTAATGCAGGGGAAAGGGAAGTAGCTCTAGCAAACCATGATGAGTGGTGAGTTAGATTATTATCCAGCAAATAACACCTCCGTCCCCCACTTCCGTGGGCAGTTATTCCCCAGCTCCACCGATGTTAAGTTTTGTCTGAGACTTACTCCAGATGCCAGAGTATGGATGGAAGTGAAGGTGTGGCAGGTGTGACCCCAGGCCTCGGGGGCCATCATGTGTTTCCATAATTCCTTCCGGCTGCTACCCCTTCAGCCTGAGCTCCAGAAGGAACACATGGAGCAGAGCCACCCCAGCCACCCCTCAGTGAATGTGAAAACGCATGCTGATGGTTGCATGGCGGGGGGTGGTTCAGGAAATAGTGCAAGTTAGCTGATTGGCTAGGTCACAAGCCAAACAAAGGTGGGTTCAACCTGGTGAGCAGGTACCCAGAGGGTGGGTTGGTCCCATCAGAGGTGGGCTCTCTCTAGAGAGAGATTCACTGACAGTACGGTGGGGCTGGGCTTGGTCTAAAGGCCAAGAAGAATCCTGCTAGGAAGTCAAGGAGAGAACGGTAGGCCGATCAGTGTCCACAGACCCCTCCTGCTCTGCAAGAGCATGATGTTCTTTCTCCCTTTCTTAGGAGGGGCAGGACCTCTGCCCTCAGCATGACCACTGTATGCCATGTACTGGCAAGATCCTTGGACGGTCAGTGATCTGGCAGAATGCTGCTGAAGACCTCATCAATGTGAAGCTCATTCTTTTTCCTCCCCTGCCCTTCATCCCCCCACCTGGGGGGAGGGGTCCCGTACCCACTACAGCAATGAGAACCAGCAGCCGTGCCACATGGATCTCACAACTGGAAATGGGATTGCACATTCCCAACCAAGGGAGGAACACAAAGATGCTTTCTTCTATCCTACTGGAAAAGGTGAAGAATCTGGCAACATGGACTTTCAGAGGTCTGCAGCTCAGCCATAGGCACACATTCCGTTCAGCAGGATATGGCTAAATAATCCCGGTGGCCCAATCTGTCACCACCAATTCTGAATGTCTTCACTTCAGAGGAGGACCAATCCTGCCCCTACCCTAGCAAGCCAGCCAAAGCCATGCCATATCCAAATGGTCACTACGGACCCAGTCTCAACAATAGACCAGGGCTAGTACTTAAAGAGTAGAATCAGTGTTTAAAAAAAAAAAAAAAGATGAGAATATGAAAATGGGGTCCTGCTCAGTTTAGCAATGACTGCTGAGATCCACTGGCCTCCAGGGAAGGAGAGAACATGGCCCCTCTATGTATATGTGACTCCCAGCCAGGTTATGGTGCTCTAGAAGGCCACAGCCAGTTTGGTTTCATTTGCTAGGTTGGGGCTGGCAGTATGCAGAAGGGTTCAGGGGCGAGGGTGGGAGAAAGTATAATTTGGGTCACCTTAGAAACAAACTAAAGCGTACCCAATATAGAGAATAATTTTCATTGGAAAACAAACTTGTTAAGGACTTTACACTCAAAGGAAGAAAGGAGAGAATTCAACCCTGGGGTTGCTATATATCAACATTTACATCAGCCACTCCAGAATCATAACAGTAGGACATTTTCATACCAAAATATGAAGAGCTGGCAAGACATCCTCATTTGGGGTCTCCTAGTCGCAGCTTTCTCAAAGCCAAAGCCAATCATATGATATGAAAGAGGAGGTTTCTGAAAGAGACAGAGTGAAAGGAGAAAATGAGGAAAGTCCCGTAAGCATCTCCATGTGGGTTTGTGCCCTTGAAGTCCTCACAGGACCCACTGCAGCCTACAGGAGAAGGATGGACGCCCCCAGGTCAGAAGGGCACAGTTTCTCAAGGGCACAGGGTCTCAGGAAGACTCATCTGTCTCTGTCCAATGAAAAGATTATTTTCCACACAGTGACAGGGGAAACTCTTTATGATTTAATAGAGTGAATCCCACAGCCAGCCCAGGCCGGCGTGGGTGAGAAACTTCTCTCAGCTGACAGATGAGGGCTTGGCAGGGGAGCATCCAGCTTCAGTCTGGCTGTGGCAGATAGAGGTGTAGGCAGACAGAGCTGAAGTTTATGTGGCCTACCTATTCCCCCAAGATCCAGAGGTCCTTCTCATTATCCTGTTCAATACCTGGTAGTAAGCTCAAGTACCCAATTACAAATGATACAATGGAAAGATTACAGGACCAAGTATCTTCAGCACTTCTGAGTAAGGAATCCTGAAGGAAGGGGTAGGGGTGGAGGATATAAGAGCCACATGTTCCTAAGGATTACCTGGGAACTTGTTGTAGGGAACATTCCCAGACCCTCTTCAATACATTCTAACCTGAGAAGTCTGGGTAGGGTCTCCTGGTAGGTATTTTTAAGAAACATCCACAGTGATTCTGATTCAAGAGTACACTGCTCACACTTTGAGGGATAATGGTAATGGGCTGAAATCAACTCAAAACTCTAAAACCTGGAGATGCGGTCCCAGGCCTGTCATAAACTAGGTGTGGTGCCCAAGTCTCTGATGTCTCCTGGCCTCAGCTTCTCTCCATGAAACGGGGTGGTGGCTAGGCTAACTCGAGACTTTCTGGAACATCCACATGCCCACTCTGCTTTGAAAAGGGCATCTCTGCTTCATCAGCCTGTTTCTAAAATGATGCCTAAGATTATGCATCCAAAAGAAGGGAGGCTGGTCTTCTGTGAAACCAATTTTAAGAGCACTACATTAGCTACATTAGATGATCCCTTACTTCGCAAACAATCTAGAGCCTTGAGGGATCTCCTAAATCTGTTTCATTATCCCAAGTCCCTGATTTACCCAGGACTGTCCCGGTTTTAGCACTGAGAGTCCCAGGCCCATGGAAAACCCTCCTCCTGGGCCTAACAAGGCAGATTAATGTCATGCAATCCAACCACATCCGTTTTGCTAAGGAAAAAGTCTCCAGATTATCTGGCACTCTGTGCCTTCCTTTCCTGTCTCTGGCCACTGTCAAGTGGTACAAAGTTTCATGAAGCTGTTTCTCCATTCCTGCACATCCCAAAGGGGAACGTGGGGCTGCAAGTTTCCACCCTTTAGTCTCCCCAGCTCTTTCATTTATTTCCAACTGCATTACCCAACCCCACCCCCACCCCTGATATCTCTAGAAGGGACTGTGATGAGGAGTGCAGGACAGGCTCAAGCTGTCTCAGAGTAAAGCATGCTTTCTCTCCTATACTTCTGGGGTAACATGCCTCTTAACTTCTGCCCAGTGTTATACGAGCAAGACATGGAATCTTGGGACACCTGCATAAAGCAAATGAGCTGACTTCAAAGTATCCCACACTCACTTCCTCAAAATGCATATGAATGTAGAAGCCTTCACTAGAACATCCTTTACTGTCCTCTATACACACTAGTCTAGAAACATGAATCTTTCACTGGGTATTTTTCATCTTTCTTTGGAGCAAGACCAAATGAGTCACAGAATCACTCTGTGGTTTTGCAAACACGATGAATCTCCCTGACCATCATTTGTCCCTGTTCAGCTAGCTATCTTATTAATGGAGGTGGTGGGCATGGACCCAAGTAATGATCATTAAACCCTTCTTTGGAAGACATTATGATTTAGATAGTCGGGGGCAAGAAAGTAAGAAAGAAAGTACATCCCTACAAAATTATATTGTTGATAAAGGATACTGTTAAAATGTCTTTTTAAAAGTAATGTTCAACAACTTATGGCAAGAGAATGGGCAAATTGTGACATTCATACAATGAAATAAAACACAGGGAAAAAGAAGGAGCAACTGATACATGCAAAAACATGCACAAATCTGAAATTTGTTACGAATGAAATGCCAGAGAAGAATCTGAGCTCGTTTATATGAAGCTTAAAAGGCAAAGCAAATCTTGGTGATACAGCCAAAAGCACCCTTTCTGTATTCTCATGGATGGCGAGGTTTGAGGAAGAAGGTAGCCCTCTCTCCTGCAAGAGGGAAGGTAGGGATGACCCTGGAGAGCCAGAATGATTCCATGACCTTAGAACATTCACTGTGCCTCTTCCTGAATTTCTTCCTCTGGTAATGGTGCTCTTGAATGTAAATTCAGCTGGACTCTTTTCTCTTTCCCGATAAAGGGTGGCTGTTTACCTACTTTGTAGGAACCCAGCCTTGTATGTGCCAGCCTAGAAAGTTCAGTGTTGTCAAACTATTTAATAGAAGAAAGGATAAGAAAATAATTTGTGTTGCAAATCACAGGTATTACAGCCAAAGGGCTTGGGTAGGGTATTAGCAAATACACCACACTGAGGGTAAACACACCCTATTCTACGTGCTCATTTAATCTTCCCAATTAGATGGGAGGTAGATAGTATTATTAATTCCACTTTCCAGGTGGGGAACCTGACACTTTTAAGCAACATAAATGGGATTTAGAACAGGCAGTCTGACGCCAGGGTCTATATCCTTAAGGAGTACGTATATCACGTTGCCTTTAACCAGCTTGTTATTTCTTAACATTTTTCTCCAACGTAATACTCTATTTCCTGAAATATAACAAATCAGATGGCTTCATTATACTTTATTAGACAAATTTTATCATTTTGTTCTTAATGCTAGTAGGGTCATGACAGACTTGGATTTCTGAAGGTCTGTGTCTCTTTTCATCCCTCCCACTTCTTTGTCCTTTTTGCTCTTAGTGGGAGAAATGGAAAATCACGGTTTACTTTCCATCTTCCCAGACCACTTTGATGAAGGCCAAGCTTCCCCCAGTCAGCCAAGCCCAGCACTTCCAGCAGTAATCTAACGTGCCATAAAATGTTTCAGAAAGATATTCTTTTACTCCTCGGAGTACTGATCAAATTCTCCTAAACAGAATCAGAGTGCATTTCATACCAAACTGAGACCAAACAAGAAAAGAAGTGCAGGGTCTCTGGTTCAAGGTAGAGTTATCTGAACCCTTTTTGTTTCCCCCTCTGCAGTAAGAAAAAAAGCGCTTTAAATCACAAACATCATTGTCAATGAGTACTAGAAAACTTAATGCACCAGAGGGCAGGAAGATCAAAGCTTAGCACCTGGAGAGTTCCACATGGTGTAGATTAATAAAACAATGCCCTCCATTACATAAATCTTGAGCAAGGTTGCTCACAGACACACACCCCCCCAAAAAAAAAATTACTGTAGGGGTCAGATAACTGATATACAATACATGTAGTCTCCCAATCAGGAAGCGTTCCGTCGCTCTAGCTCAGTTGTTGACACAAAGCAGGGAGACTCTATTTTGTTTTAAGCTTCTTTTGTCTAAAACTGACATTACGGATTTTGGACCTGGACACACCACATGTGCAAGCCAGCGGAAATACCAAGATCCTGCGCAGTCCTTTGATTGTTACATTTAAGATATCATGTGTGCTACCAGGTCAGCTGCTGCAAAGCATTAGAAGCCATTACTCTGGGCTTGTAAAGTACTTTAGAAATACTATAGACCAGGATTAGAGAAGATGAGTATTCCACATGGTGTCAGGGGGGATGGGAACCAAGGGCAATACTGTATGGTTAAACCGATGCATGATCAACGTGTGGGAAGCACTATGTCACGACTCCTGCTGAAGGTGTGTATGTGAATGTGTGTATTAGTGGCTTTGAAATAAACATGTGAGTCAAGCTCTAACTAAAGAAAGGGAAACAAAAAGTGGGGAAGTGGAGGGGGGGGATACACATGTCCCGGCTTTTTGTAGCTTGGTCGTGTGTGTGTGTATGTGTGTGTGTGTGTGTGTGTGTGTGTGTGTGTGTGTGTGTGTGACAGTCTGAAAGCAAAACCAAAATTGAATCCAAGTATCCACTGCTGAATGTCACTTTGGAATTTGGCTGACAAGGCCTGTGGCTTTTTTATAAGTGAAAGGCAAATCATATGGAAGTCGTGAGTCCAAGTGTAAGGTAGCAGAGGTTTTCAGTATTACATTCTACGTAGGAAACTTTAGCATGTGTTGATAATGTCCTGGAAACTTTCCCAGTGATAAAAATAAGATAACTTTCATTTGCGTAGGCCATTTAATGCTGCTAGATCCCAAACAGTACATAAAAGTCTATGCAGGTATATTTAAGAATTACAAATCCTTGATTCATTATGCTCAGATGCTTTGAGCACACAGGAGTTATTTATACACGATCGTCTCATGATAAAGAGGCACCAGCACCAACTGCACATAACTAGCGATGTCTCACGACAGTGGAGCACGACCCCCAAATGCTTTTCCCATTTGAATCTCACAACCACACGGTATGTTGGGAAAGAGAGAGATGAATTATCATACGCAGCTGACAGGTAAGAAAGCTGCATCCCAAAGAAATTCAGCCATTTGTGTAGGCTTCCGTGATTATGCAGTAACAAGTTAACAGAACCCGAGATGTCCTACAAGTTCAGAGTCAATTCCACCCTACCACATTAAGGGGACAGAAGTGAGCTGTATCTGCTCTGCCCCGAGCCATTCTCATGGAACTCTGGGACTTATTGATAGTACGAGAAATGGAAATTGAGAGACTCTCCCAGAGTCATTCTGCCGTCCCTACATCTCTCGGAAAAATACGTTTACACCACCGTTTCCCAAAAGGAGTTAAGCCAGACCTGGAAGGAGTTAAGCCAGACCTGTTGTCTTCCTATCCACCCTCATGTTGTGCAGAGAACCTGCACGCTTACTGTTTCTGTGTAGTCACACAACAAATCCTTCCCATCATATAACGCATTAATTTTTAGGTGTTTGGTGGGCAGGAAGCAGAGAATAGAGAAAGGCCTATTCTGAATTTATATGCTTTATATTTACATTTTTTTTTTTTGCCCATTTGCATTGTCCCTTATGAGTAAATAAGCAATACGTGGTCCCTCGGCAACATGGGGAACACGCAGAACACAAATGTTCTCTATGTGATTTTATATAGAAGCACATCAAAATTATAAACTATTATCCAGCCAATTTATTTTCAAAACCATCATCTCTATTATCCCACAAGAAACAAACCCAAAATGGCCCGGTGGGACAGGGCTGGCTGTCAGGGCGAGGAGCACTGTGAGGTTGCACCCAATTTCACAGGGGCCGCCGCAGGTGGGCCAAGAGACTGCTCTACAAGGCACATCCCACAGCCTCTCTGTCAGGCCTGGAGGAGGGGACTCAATGAAAAAGAAAGACGATTTGGGTTCTAGAGGAGAGTTTGGAAACTGGCTTGGAAAATAGCCAAACAGAGTAACAGGGAACTGAGATACAAAAGTACAATTTTTTTGAGACCTTCGATGTTCCAAGTTCTGTATTAAAACCCTTTGTTCTATTGTTTTTTAACCACCTCTGAGGTGTGACCTCTTAGCATCTGCATTTTACTGATGAGCTAAATGAGGCTGAGAGAGACCAAAGAGCCTCACCAAACACCATATAGCTGAACAAAGTTACAGCAGAACATGAAGCTAATTCTGAAGCCACAGAAACTGAACTCTGAAGAAAAACTGATGTGTATTTAACCCAATGATCAAGAAGGCACACTCATTTGGTTCTCCCTCCTAAGTCCTTTCTATCACTTGATCCTTACCTGACTCCCTGAGGTAGTAGGTATTATTGGCCCCACTTTCATGGGAAAATTGAGCCCCCAAGAGAGTAGGTGGCTTGTCCGAGATCACCTTGCTGTGAATGGGCACAGCTGGATTGGAACCCAGACTTGATGGGCCCCAAAGCTCTTATTCTTATCACACCTATTCTCTGGCTCACTTTGTGAGCATACAGAGGCCAAGACAAGCACCTTCTTTACAGTATTTAGCCAAGAAATAGTCATTTTTTATGTTCCTTCCCACTTTTCCATCAGTCAAAAGTCCACAATCACCACTCAACCCACTCAGACCCCACTGAACTGGGGAGTAAACACAGAAGAAACCTAACAAAGTATTTTAAACCGAACCCCATCACTCAGGCTGGGACTGGAACTGTCCTGCAAATGCCATTTCACAAAGGGTGAGGCCTAACTGCAGAAGGCTGTAGAACTTTCTGAACAGCTGGCCTATCGAAGGCAGACTGAGATGCTTTAAGCTGATGGCTTTGATCACCATTTCTTCAGCGCCAGGCCTCCCTCCTGTGAGTAACCCTCCCACTGAAGTCTCGGGAGTTTGGAACCCCTGGGAAAATAGGTAACACAGAATACGGCCCTTTGTTCTTTGGCTGGCCTGTCAAAATTCTTTAATTTAAAATAAATGCCTTTTCTCGCTTGCATTCAATTATTCCTTTTCGGCTAAAATGTCTCCATGAGTGTGTGTGATTTCCTGCTTAGTCTTTTAAGGTTTTTGTTTAAAAAAAACAAGTCGGGGGGTCCTTCCATCCTGGAGAATAAGTCTGTCTTGGTCCGTTTGAAGCAGAAACCAGACTGACAGAAAGCTTTTTACTTTTTCAAGTACATTAGCTGCGGTTATAACTTCAAACCCTGGTAGGGTTTCAATCACATTGGGATACATGCAATTTATGGCAAAAATAAAATAATACCAGATCATTTGGAATATAAGAATATTCCTAATTTACCTTTTTTGCAATACTGTAAAAATATACCTTTGTGCGTAAGTGAACATATCAAGTTTTAAAAGTTCTTTTCTCCACAACCATAATAAGGGTCCGGGAGTTTGGGCTCAGGATGGCTTTTCCATGAGTTTTCAGGAAACGTGGGTTTCTGTCCAACAGTCGGCTGTAGAAAGGTTTTGCTGAACGTGCTATATTTTCATCTGCCTCCTGCCTCTAAATTCTGAAGGTCACAAATTACTAACCATAAATCTGCCTTCTCTACTAAGACCAAATCAATCAAGTGAGGTCGTATCATTTTGGTGATTTTTTTTTTTTTTTTTTTGTCATCACCGGGTATATGCTATAGGCATTCCTTTTACTCACCTTTTTGAAAAATATTTCCTATTCCTCTGATGATTCCAATTACATATGCATTGTTTTATAATGTCCTCTAGCCTTTCATCCTGCCTTGACCTCAGTCCTTTGTAAAGAACGCTGAAAAAAGACCAGATCAGGGTTTATCGCAGAGTCAACGTTCAACATTAAGCTTTTTCAGGCTGGCGATGTGAATTCATCAGGTTTATAATCTTACTTGATATCCACATACAGAGTGAGAGTTCAGTATTTGGCAACAAATGCAACCAAATATTTTTTTTAATCTAAACTCAGTCTTTACAAAAAATAAAAATAAAATTAAAAAAAAACTCAGTCTTTTCCTTTTTTAATATAGCCAAAAACACAGAGAAAAAAATGTACTCAAGTAATGTGTGTGTCTAGATTTGTGTGTATGTGAGTGTATGCAGAGAATCCATATACACACACAGAAATTATATAATTAAATATATAATTATATAATTATATACAGTACATTATAATCACTAATATATATATATACACATATAAAAGTTTATTTCAAATCCTCAGCCAAAACTGACCATATTTCTTTACCCTTTTTAGAGCATGGACAAAGACCTTTTTCCTGTCCCCATTAGGAAAATCAAAGTCATTTCCCAGCGTCCCACCACAGGGCTGTGTCTCCCTTTCCTTTGTCAGCTAATCTCAGCCTCAGTTGAATCTGTGGACCCACCAAGTTGTCAAAATCCACTCTCTTCTGCAGCTTATTAGGCAGGCACATCAAGACATGAGCTTCAGTGATGCAGTGAAAACAGAGATGTAGTGAAAAAGGCAAATGTCTTGGCAACCATTTAAAATGTGTGTAAAAAGCCCCTAATAGAACCTCATCGAATATCAACTCTGGCATTTGGGGGGGGCTTGAAACCTACCCAACATCATAATTTATTTTGCCAGGAGGTAAGAAATTGACCAGGGTTCAGAATGTAATCCTTCTTCAAATATTATTTCTGGGAACACTTTTCTCACCAAGCATGACCCCGCAAATTGAATCTTGCCTTCCCATCCCAGATCTACATTCCGAAAGTTCTGCTCTAAAAGTAAATTGTTTATACAGGCAAGAAGAAAGTTGGGTCTTATTATGCAGCAAAGAAAGATTTAGGATTTTTCTATCTGATAGTTTTTCACTCGTTTCCTCTTACCCCTCCTCCTCTCCCCCCCAGATTACCAAAACAATTTTTATAGCTCATGTTTTAAGTAGACTTGTGAAAAGTTGCCACCACACCAAATTCAGCACTCTTTTAATTAATCATGAGTAGCAAGAGTCAGGAAAGCATGCAAAATTGCAAACTTTCAATGAAACAAAGGCCTCATTTAAGTGAATAATTTCATTTCCTTTTCTTTTTCCAACTTCCTATCTTTTTGGCCAGCAGGGCATCTGTTCAAAAATTAATGTTAGCACACGTATTTTGATCAAAAACAACAGTTAGCATCAACACTTACTGATTCCTTTTTTGCCAAAGACCATGTGTTTTATCCATTAACGGTCAGAGCCACATTATGAGAGAAGTGATTATCCTCATTTTACATGTGAGCAAACTGAGGCACAGGGATGTAGCTAACTTCTAAGTCACACAGCTAGACGCAGTACCCTCTGACTCAGTAATCGTATTGCTGGGAAAAGAATAACTCAAAAGGAAGAAAATAACTATATATACAAACAGATTAATGGCTTTAAGATATTAAATAACGTGCCCCAGATCATACAACTAAGTAGTGGAAGAAGTGAGATTAGAATCCAAGCAGGCTCCGCCAGAACCATATGCCAAATTGCATTGCTACACTACCTGCTCCAAGCTCCGGTTTATAAAACCTGGCATTGTACGTTTAAGTACTTGTAGTACAGCACAAGGGATAATGTCAACAGGAAACAATTAGAAGACAAGTAAAGGATGAAATGCATGGCAGATACCATAGTGTGATTGGGGTGGACTATCCAGAGAAGTGAGAGAGCTGTGGGAGACAGGAAGGCACGGCAGTGATGAATAACAGCTAGGTAGTATTCCCTTTTATCGGGCAGTTACTGTGCGCCAGGCCCATTTCTAATTGCTTCCCATTTGCCAACTAATGTAACCTAACAAGATATAATCCTTCTGTTCACCGATGTTCCACATCTGGGGGTTAATGTTACCAACTCAAAGAACCAGCATTCGACTTGAAGATTAAACCATAGAAAAAGACCATAACTAGAACTATACTGTATGTTTCTAGCAATGTATATATATATAGTCTTAGTATATATTGTCTTAGTAACCCCCCCCCCCACTCATCAGTTAGCATTTGGAGATGGCACAGGAGGGCTGAGGAGAAAAAACAAAAGATGATCCCATTTTCCAGACTCAACCCAATCAGCCTTCCAAAAAAAGCCATCCATGATTTTCCTTGCCCATGGGGCATCTATCCTCCTGGCTTCATCATTTTACAACCAAATCCACCCATACATTTGAACTCATAGTAGATTGTTGGTATTATGAATGGTTTCACAGTCAAGGGATATATATAAATATTTTTGACTTTAAGAAAGGTCCTCACTAGACTAATACACTTAATAGATGCTTAAAAATGAATGCATATTATCTTTGTAGAGCTGAATGTTCAATACGATTCTATTAATTATTTCATTTTATTAAAAGATTCTCTAAACATATGTGTTGCCATTGGGTCTGTCAGATAAAGATGCGTTAAAGAATCAACCGTGATACTACCAGTTTCTCCCCATGGCTCCAGTTTGTTTCTTCAACTAATTTTAGCCTACATTATTCCATGTAAAGATTCACAGTTGCTATACTTGCATTGTGAATTATACACTTATAAGTATAAAACAACCCTCCATGTCAAGCTTGAATATAACTCTGACTTTCAAAATTTGCATTTGACAGCAAACCCAAATAAGAGTGACTGGAACAATGAAGGCTTATTGAGATAGGTTGCTGACTATAGTTCTACGGAGGACTGACATCAGCCATCACAATGGAAAATAAAAGTCCCTCACCCAGATCTAATCCAGTCTACCGATCTAGAGCCCATTGATTGGAAGGTGCTCTTAAGGAAGGATCTTGCAGGGCAACCACAAGTATAATGGTCCATATTCCTCTGATATTTCTCCAAGGAGTTTGCAATTATTTCCCATGATAACTGTGTACTGGGGAAAGGGATAACTCGGACTTTTTGAACACCAATAGACACAGAGGCTGAGCTAACACTAAAGCAGAAGACTCAAATGCCAATGTGGTGCTCTAGTTAGAGTAGGGTCTTTGGAGGTCAGGTGTTAAATGCCTATACATTTTAATTTTATCTCATAGTTAGTAGTATGGTTTTTTCCCCCCAAGCCATTAGTGTATAGTTGGAGTATAAATAATTAGTGGCTTTCATAATATTCACATTTGTTTCCTTACATGTTGAGTAACAGCCATCATGACAGGCAAGGTCAAGGGGAAGCACATGAAGCTACTACCCTCCCCCAACCTGCCCAACCAAGACAATGAGAAGAAATACCTCAGTACCATAAAAACATAAAGGATACAGTATGGCAATCTCCATCATACCCCTGTTCAACTCAACTGACTCCTGAACAAACTAGATTAACTGTGGCAGATGATGGTGAATCACCAAGAACTTAAGGAAGCTGTCCCAATCGTAGCCACTCTGGTAAATGTGCTATTTTCACTAGCGAGGTCAGCATAGCTTCTGCCACTTGCTGTACAGCTATCAATGTGGCAGATGTAGTCTACTCCGTTCACAACAGGAGGGAGAATCGAGACGGCTTGACTTCACAGGACAAGGAAAGCAATACACATTCACGGTCTTGCCCCAGAAGCTGTTCACTCTCCTGTTCTCCATCATATAGTCTGTAGGGGCCTTAATCTTCTTGACACTCCACCAAATTTTATGTGAGTCCACCCTATTAATGACAATATGCAAGATGCCCTGGTAGTCACCTGTATGCCTGAGGATTGGAGCCTTGAGAGCTGCCACAGTGATAAAGGTTTTTAGTGATAAAAATAGTCTGTAGGTATTCTAGGGTATCTCCTCTATGGTTAAAGAGCTAGTTTCCATGAGCTAGTCATTCCAGCTTGCATGTTATACGTATTAGAAAAGGTTGTAGTGCTTTCTGGATCCCTTTGGATTTTGGAAGCACTTACTACATGTGAGAATACCACTCTTGTCCATTTATCAGATGTGAGAGGCTGGGTCCCCCTGCAGCACACTCTACAATGAGGATAGGAGTACACAAGTAGTTTATTTGAAAAGGGATCCTAAAGAAGTGAGATAAGAAATCCAGGAAGACCATTACAAGGATGTGTTATCAAGAAGATCACCATTGCGGACACCTGAGGCTCAATCCTACTAGGGAATTCTGGGACACTATATATAACCCACATTGGGATTATCCCAAATAAGCAGTGAACCAATCAGCAATTGCTTGAATACAGCTTTCAGGGGCACTGCTTCTCCAGGTTTTGCTGTGAATGGACTATGAATGCTCCCAAAGGTGCTGAAATGCCTCATTCAGAGAGTCAGGGGTATTCACAGTAAACCATTTTTGGTGTTTAGAAATGACTACCAAGGATATTTGGGCCAGGTACTCAGAGGATTGGCTCTATCTGGTGACTTACAATGCTGCCAGTTTCAAATGTGGCAGAACCCAAGGGAGGTCCAGACTATGGTGCAAACTGCACTCCCTACCCACACACGCACAGAGTCTGTGTGACCCAGTAGACGCAATGTTGATGAAGGTATCCATAGTGGATAGGGATGCTCCATGGAAACTCTGGCAAACCTCGGAAGAAAAGTTGTGGCCTGTGCCCCCCAACGCTCCAGGACAAAGCCTTCTTTAGCAGAGAACTTGACTCCATTTGGAAAACAGTTACTGCACAGAATACCAATCGACCACACTTGGAGCTCCCCATCATGAACTGGGTATTATCATACCCACCAAGTCATAAGACTGGGCAGGCAAATGTATTGTACATATTTACTGTATAATGGAAATTATATATTCAGAATTGGGATGAAGAAAATTCATACTAAATTTCAGGGACAGGGGACTAAGACTCTCATCCCTGTACTGCCCTAATATCCATGCATTGGCTCTTCTTCAGATTCAGTTTGTCCCATCAAGCTCAGGGACTTCAACAGCTCTTAATTGTTGTGTAGACCTTCATTTTGACTCAGAGTGGTGGCTTCCTACTGAGGCCGGGCAGCTATTCAAAGAACAAGAGAAAGGCTTGGCTACTTCAGACACCCTTCCAGCAGCTTATCAGGGTTCAGTAAGACACAAAGATAACATATTTAAGTTCCAGCCTCCCTTCTTCCATGAAAAAGCATCTATGGGAAAAGCTGTCAGCAAATCCAAAGCACTCCTTCTGGGAAGTGCCCTTAATGAAAATAACAAGGGTCTAAACGAACTCGTGTGGAAAGAGTTTCTGAAAGGTTTCCAAATATGTCATTATTTTCCTGTCTTAAAGCTGAGAAGGAATTTGTGCTTATGAATAATGGCTCCACTTACACCAACCTGTATGAAGCATTATGTGTTTTACTTATTAAATCTTAATAATCATCCTACAGTGGAGGTAATATTAGGCCTATTTTACAAGTGGGAAATGTCAAAATCACAGAGGAGGCAATGGTGTCAGGATTCTAGCTGGGTCTGAGACTGGATGCCCGCGCTCCATCACTACACTGAATGCCTCATTAGATGGTCAGATTTCTGCCTGCTACAATCACCTATTCAGTGCCACCCTCGGGGAAATCCTGTGCTAAACAGAACCTGCAGTCAATGGCACAAGCATAAAAAGATTGGTTTTTCCCTCTCACAAAAGCAAGAGGCACCAAAGGCTGTTCTCATTATTCTAGACTCCCCAAGTATTTCCCACATTAAAATTCCAGAGGCAGACAGTCACAATCCGCAGAGAAAGAGCTTCCTTCTACTTTCTTGTTCTGCCATCCTCAATACATGGCTTCCCCCTCACGGTCCAAAATAAAGACCCTGAAATCGCTGTGTCACTTCCAGAAAGGAAGATTGATGGAGGACAATCCCCTGGAGAAAGGGAAAGCTGTGAGCCATTAGCTGCCAACGCTCTCAAAGGCAGGGGGGGAATGGGGGTCCCAGCCCAGCAAAGAACTGAGCAGGGCATCAAGAGCGTCCACTATGGTGCCCAACCATCACATCCACACTCTGGACTGCAAAAAGCAGAGAGGGAGGTCCTTACTCTCTTTAAAGGCATTTCCCAGGAGGAGCAGGTACTGCTTCCAAACACATTCCCTTTTAACATGGCAGCAAACAGCGACGAGGGAAATTGCAGAATACCGTCTTTATTATGGATGGCTATAAACCCACCCATAAGTTGGCCGTTCAATTATTTAAAATATTGGGTGATAATTGGTCTGTAGTCCAAGTTGCCAATTTGATCTTTGATGCTTCTCCGCCATCGTAAGGCATTTGCCCTTGCCTGTGGACGTCCAGCCATTCCAGGCATCCTTCCCACTGACCTGGCACTGGCTCCAACCTTGAGGTGGAGGTTCCCACTTTTGTCTTTGCCTATTTGGGGCCTTTTACACGCTCGACTTATACTCTTGACATATCTGTGCTCATGAGCCACCCACCTTCTCTGTCTCCCACTTGGCAACCCGTCTCTCAGTTCTGGTTTCTGAGTCACTGAGACATTCCTCTTCCTCACATGATTGACAGAAAAATACAACATCACTTGTAGGAGAAAATGGCTCCTCAAACATATTTTAATGTAGCTTCACCCTTACTTGCTAACAGTTAGAACGATTTAATAGAAATTGTAATTCCACGTGCAGAATAGTGAGAGAGTGGTTTCCTTACACATGGAGAGGACCAGCAGTTATAAGGTTGCTCTGTACGTGGAGAATACCTTTTTCCCCCTAATTCTAAGCTTAAGAGCTGATTTCCAGGCAATATATTCTACTAAAAAAAGGGGAAATAGTGGGCATTCTGCACCAGATTTTTAAATTATAAACCAAATTACACAAAGATATGAAACCTTAATGGGAAAACGAGCTGAGGATGTGAAAGAAAGCAGAAGTACAAAGGGTCAACTGATCTAGGAAGAAAGATTCAACTTCTTCATTGCCTGAGAATACAGTTTCGGACAGCAGGGAGACACCTCAGTCTTCGGTCTGACTGATAAAGATTAAAGGGAATCCTACAGACAGAGAAAATGAGGCGCAGGCAAACGCCACTGGCTGAAGCTGAAACATAGAGTACAACCTTTTTGCAAGAGCCAACTTGGGAAAATCATCAAAAACCTTTGTCAGAATGCCCTGCCCCCAGGAATCCTTCCTGCTGGGAGATGGAAACATATGAACAATGTTTGTACAAGACTCTGTTCATCTCAGATTTGCTCATAATAAAAGAAAACCCAAATGTCTAATGCTAACGGAAGGGTTACATACAAAATGGAATACTACGCGAGCCATGTGAAATTCTCAAGAAACTCTACAGTCACTGATATCAAACAATAGGGTACATTTCAATTTAGGAAAAACATGCAGCTTACAGAATAAATGCTCTGTATCCAATGCCATTTTTTTTTTGTAAAATGTGTGTGAGTATATATTTATTTTCCTGCATTTACAGTGTCAATAGTATGAGAGGACATACACCAAAAATGTTACCTAAGATTTTCTCTAAGGAGCAGAATTTCTGAATATGTTATTGGTTTTCTTTCTCTCTCTCCTTTATTGTTTTTATTTTTGGCTTACCTGTATATTTTAAGCTTTCCTCAAAGATTTTACATTACTTGACAAATTACTCTTAAATCCTAAAAAGTCTCCGAGATTAAACATTAACCAATTCCTCCAGAGGAAATGACTTTCTAAGAGGTGGAAATCACAGAGGAAAAAGACTCACTGGTTATTATTTACCAAATATGACAGTTTTGGTATGTCAAATAAAATAAAAAGAAGTCTGAGGAAAAATAATATTCACAGCAATACCTAACACCAAATTTCTTTCATATAGTACAAGCAGAAAAACACTAATTTTTAAAAAATAAGAAAAAAAAACATCAACTATGTAACAAACAATTCACAAAATGGGCACACCAGTAAGAAACACATTAAGAAATAAATTCCATTAATTTAATAAAAATTAAAACAGTTATAAAATTAATAATTATTACATTCAGAATTGTGTGAGACTGGCTCTATTGTACAATGTTTCTAGGTGAACAAATTAATCCAATACTTTTGGAAAGTCATTTGGCCATAATCATCAAGACCTGGAACACTGCCTATCCTTTGATCCAGTAATGTCCTAATGGTACAATCCAATTAAAGAAAAAGCTCCATACAGGATCTAGGATAGGACTTTTATAATAGCAAATTCATGGAAATAACTGAAATGTTAACCAAGAATGCTTAAATATATTGTTGATAAATCTACTTAATGGAATATAAAGCAATTATTAAATTATGTTTAGGGGCGCCTGGGTGGCTCAGTCGGTTAAGCGGCTGACTTTGGCTCAGGTCGTGATCTCACAGTTCGTGAGTTCGAGCCCCGCGTTGGGCTCTGTGCTGACAGCTCAGAGCCTGGAGCCTGTTTCAGATTCTGTGTCTCCCTCTCTCTGACCCTCCCCTGTTCATGCTCTGTCTCTCTCTGTCTCAAAAATAAATAAAGGTTAAAAAAAAATTTTTTTAATAAATAAATAAATTATGTTTATGCGAATTATGTATATATGATGAAAAATTCGTAAGTGCCAAAAATAGGATACTGAATTGCACAGTACTTTTAGAGTATAGATAATAAACATTAAGACAAAATACGCAGATATGCTCAATTACAACTTTTTCTAACAGCTATTGTCAACATTTTCCTTAAAAATTATGTATTTTTAAATTTTTTTAATTAAAAAAATTTTTCTAATGTTTACTTATTTTTGAGTGAGAGAGAGAGAGAGACAGAGTGAAAGCAGAGGAGAGGAAGAGAGAGAGGAAGACACAGAATCCAAAGCAGAATCCAGGCTCTGAGCTGTCAGCACAGAGCCGAACATGGGGCTGGAACTCACGAACCTCGAGATCATGACCTGAGCCAACATCGGATGCTTAACCCACAGAGCCACCTAGGTGCCTGTTAAATCATCTCTTTCAAGTGATGCCTATGAAGACTATGTAGCAACATGGGAGGTTATAATACGGTGTTATCTGAAGAATGTGTATTCAGTTGTATGTACATGTGGATTGCAACATGCTTTAAGAAAACAATTGTCTACTACAATGATACATTTAGGGGTGAATTTTTATCTCATCTAGTCAAAATTGTCTAATTTTATAAATATCACTTATTTAGAAATAAAAGTAAATATGGCACAGCATATCAATAAATACACTTTTCGAGCCAAAAAAAGATGTATGACATAAAAACACCTAAGAAACTTAGATCTTGACTTACTGTCTTTCTTTCCTTCTTATGTTCAAAACCTACAAGCCATTAATGAGCATTTACATTTCTTACACAGAAAATAGTTTGGCAATGATTTCACCAAGAATATAGGAAAGAGAGATAAACAGACAGACATTAGTATTTTGCAAACTCCTGAGTGGCATTAAATAGCCTGAGCTCCTGAGATGAGGAAATGAGAGCAGAAATGGTACCACTTCCTAGTTCCTGACAATTTTACCATTGGTGTTCTATGATCAGTCCTCCACAAGCCTGGCCCGGGTCCCAGAAAAGAAAATACACAAACTTTCAACTTGTTCATTGGCCCTCAATCCAACTAATGAAAATTTTTCAGTGATCTGGGGCTGCCATTTTCCCCTAGCGAGTACTTCCAACATGCCAACGACTATTCACATGTGGCTTCTAAACCTTCCCCCTCCACAAGGAGCATCTGACAGGATTTGCAAACTACCAGTAATTCCTGGGAAATGGAACTCTCCTGGCTGTCCTTCCTGATGAACAAGGAAACACCTGTCATGACAGCCTCCCCCGCAGGCATCCAGGGGGCATCCTCTCCCCCCATGCATCATAGAGGAAGGGAAGGACCCCAACCCTGACTTCAAGCAACCATGTATGTTATTCCCTGTTCAGCACCACGGCTTTCAAGATTCACATGAGAGAAAGTGGACAACAAGCAGCTAAGGAAAAGGTCGGCTTCCTGACAGCTTGGCCTGTGAATTTAGGTAACAGCGGTGACTTACACAACTGAGCTGCACCATGGCAGTGATCTTTCCCACAGGGCCATCATGAGGTTTTCAGCTGCTTGGTAAGATTTAGTCCCACTTGCTGACACCACTTCTTGGGGGCTATTTAGGTGCACAGGTATTTTGCAAGCTGACTGGTGGCTTTCTCCTTTTCTCCATAGTACTCCAGGCCCAGCAGTTGTCAACACTGTCTTAACAGTGACACAGAAGGGGAGGGGGGGTGCCTGGGTGGCTCAGTCGGTTAACTGCCCAATTATTGACTTCAGTTCATGTCATGATCTTGCAGTCGTGGGTTCGAGCCCTATGCCAGGCTCTGCACTGAGTGTGGAGCCTGCTTGGGCAGGCTTTCTCTTTCTCTCTCTTTCTCTCTGCCCCTCCCCTACTTGTGTTCTCTCTTTCAAACTACATGAACTTAAAAAAAAAATGATACAGAAGACCAGTGACTTTTGCCCATGGGAAAAGTCACATCAGAAGAACCTCCCCCTCCCCCAGAATATCTGGCAGAGAAGTCTAACAGTAATTTCCAATCATAACTCCTCACGATGCCTCTAAGTGAAGGGCCAGCAACCTTGCCTCTCCCACTCAAGGAGGCACATAGAACCTGAGCTGATCTGAGCAGCAGGCCCACCCCACTGGGAGACCCCTCCACAGTATTCAGCAAGAGGACTCAGGTCCTCTGCAGAAAAGCAGAGAAAAGCCTTCTCCCCACATACAGCCAATTTTAATGATGAAGCTTCTGCACACACTGAAGAACCCGACTTGTAGAAACGTCATGGGGCAGGGGTAGGCAACAAGGTGACTAAGGAAGAAATCCACTGTGTCCTACTTAATTTTTCAACAACTATGCAAAGAATAAAGAAATGCAGCCATTCTCATTTCCAACCATCTGCTTAGAGGTTATGAACAATCAGGCCAGGTCCTCCCCTAGTGAGAGTTTGAACCAATCAGTCTGTATGCACTCTGTGTACACAGCCAAAGCAAAAAATCTCTAATTTGTCTTCTGTGAAGCAGTTAGCTTTCAAACTTTCATGACTTTGGTCCACAATAAGAAATCCATTTGACCAGATGGCCTTGAGCGTGCCAGGCATACAAACATAAATAAAACTGAAAAAGGATTCACAACGTTAGCCCTTACTTCATGTAAAGAGCTGAAGCACCTCACAGCTTCATCTGGCTCACCTCGACCTGTCTGCAATACAGGAGTTAGGAAGGGGAACAATGCAGAAGAATGAAAGTGCAACAGCTTCTGTAGGTGGCCCGCTTGGCTGGTCCCTTTATGGTCCTGTTCCTCATCCACCGGCACCTGGGAGTGGTGGCTGCTCCCTTGTCTGCATAACTGCCCTTGGCCCATAAAGCCATCCTGGCAAGAAATGCCCCAAAGGTTACACCCCACCCCAGGTGTAGCCCACAGCCAATGACTGAGTGACATGGGGTCAAAATCCCAGTCCCACTGCCTCAAGATGGGACAACTCTGTGATGCATCTGTCCTCCAGTAGCCTCTAGATATCAGGCTGAAGCTATACTCGAGTGGAAGCCGGAGCGCACTTAGCTTCTCCCCTGCCCCACCCCGCCTCCCTCACTTGCTTAGTGATTTCTCCTGGAACCCTCAGCAGAGCACTTGCACAGGCTCGGCTTCCAGGGGGCCAAACCTAAGATCGGCGGCTACAAGTCAGGAAGGAAAAAGAAGTATGTTTGAGATAGTCCACTGCCTCCCAGGAGCTCTCTCTTCTATCTTGGTCACCATCTCTAGAGTACAACTCTTGCCATATTAAGAATACTTCACAGTTGAAGGAATTACCATGAATTATCACAGTTGGAGGAAGCAATGATTGCAAAAGGTGTACTGCCTCAGTCAATTAAATTCCTTCCTTGTTGATGAAGAACCCATTGTTCAATTATTGATACATTCCATAAGTTAGCTCTGCTACTATAACTTCCCCTACGCATTAGGCTTTCATTTGGTTAGCGGATCATTTAACTTCTCCCCTGCTAGCGGTCTCCCTGCCTTGTGTAGAAAAGACAAACGACCAACCAAAAGAGAATATAGAAAAGGTCAGGAAAGTAGAAATTGTGGCCATATTTCCTGGGACAATGTATGAAGTGTGATTCAGATACATCATCCCCTCAGTGAGAAGGCTAGCAGCAGAAAATACATTCTTTCACATTCTAGCAACACTCAGGTCATTTAGACTAAACAAATGGAAACTCAGAACACCTAACCAGCCTTGACATCTGCTGCTCCTAGCCTTCCTTTTACAGCTGAAACCCTTACATCCAAATTAGTTAGCATATTGTGCAACAATGCTTTCAGGGGTAGATTCCTTAATGCCCCTTACCCATTTAGCCCACCTCCCCCATAACCCCTCCCAGTAACCGTCTGATTGTTCTCCATATTTAAGAGTCTCTTATGTTTTGTCCCCCTCCCTGTTTTCCTATTATTTTTGTTTCCCTTCCCTCATGTTCATCAGTTTTGCCTCTTAAAGTCCTCATATGAGTGAAGTCATATGATTTTTGTCTCTCTCCAATTTTGCTTTGCCTAATACTCTCCAGTTCCATCCACGTAGTTGCAGATGGCAAGATTTCATTCTTTTTGATTGCCAAGTAATACTCCATTGTGTGTGTATGTATGTATGTAGGTGTATATATGTGTGTGTATACATATATATGTGTATATATATATGTGTGTGTATGTATATATGTATATATATGTATGTATGTATATATGTATACATATGTACATATATATATGTGTGTGTGTGTATACATATATATATATGTATGTATACACACACACACATCACATCTTCTTTATCCATTCATCCATCGATGGACATTTGGGCTCTTTCTATACTTTGGCTATTGTTGATAGTGCTGCTATAAACATTGGGGTGCATGTGCCCATTCGAAACAGCTGGTATCTAATATTTTTAAGATATTTTATCACAAGGGATCATGCCACCAAGTGATGGGGTGTGATTTCACTCTCAAAATTCATCAGAATACATAAAGGTGACAGTTCCTCTTTCATATCAAGAGCAGGAAGCTCATAATTTAGACTGTGGGCTGTGGAGGGGCACCTGGGTGGCTCAGTCAGTTAGGTATCTGACTTCGGCTCAGGTCATGATCTCACAGTTTGTGAATTCAAACCCCACATTGGGCTCTGTGCTGACAGCTCAGAGCCTGGAGCCTGCTTCAGATTCTGTGTCTCCCTCTTTCTCTGCTCCTCCCCTGCTCATTGCTCTGTCTCTGTTTCAGTCTCTCAGTCTCCCAGTCTCGCTAACTCTCTCTTTCTCAAAAGTAAATAAACATTTAAAATTTTTAAAAAGAAAAAAGTGTGGACTGTGGAGAAAAATGTTCCCAGGTTCAAATTCCAGGTTTGCCACTTACTGGTTGAATGAACACAGGTAAATTATTGAACCTCTCTGAGCCTTGCTTTCCCCAGCCATTAAAATGAGGGTAAAAGAGGGTGCCTGACTAGCTCAGTTGGTTAAGCATCCAACCTTGGCTCAGGTCACCATCTTACAGTTGGTGGAATCGAACCTGGCATAGGGCTCTGTGCTGACATTGTGGAGACTGCTTGAGATTCTCTGTCTCCCTCTCTCTCTACTCCTCCCCACTCACTTTCACACTCTCAATCCATCAATAATAAAATGAGGATAAGAGATCTACTATTTTGATGTAGTGAAAATTGATTCTCATATGGATAAGCCTTTAGTAAAATAGCTGATGCAGGGTGTTCAACAAACAATATGTTATGTTTACTTTTCAAGACATGTGTTTATAATTAAATTTAGTTATATGTAACTTGATTTTATAAATATTTTCTTTTAAGTTACACATGAGGGGCACCTGGTTGGTTCAGTCAGTTAACTGTACGACTTGGGCTCATGTCATGATCTCATGGTTCGGGAGTTCAAGTCCCATGTCAGGCTCTGTGCTGACAGCTCAGAGCCTGGAGCCTGCTTCGCATTCTGTGTCTCCCTCTCTCTCTCCCCCTCCCCTGCTTGCACTCTATCTCTTTTTCTCCCTCTTTCAAAAAGAAATAAAAATTTAAAAAAAATTTTTTTTGACTTACATGTGACGGGGCACCTGGGTTGCTCAGTCAGTTCAGCATCTGATTTCTGCTCAGGTCATAATCTCATGACTCTATTCTTGGTTGGTGAGTTCCAGCCCCCAGTGAGGCTGTGTGCTTTCACTGTGGAGCCTGCTTGGGATTCTCTCTCTTCCTCTCTCTGCCCCTCCCCAGCCCCCTCTCGAAAATAAACAAATAAACTTAAAAAAAAAAAGTTATACGTGAGCCAGGTGAATACACGTTACCAAAGAGCACCCACTTCCAGTACCACTCACACCAGGGCTTTCCCTTCCTGTGCAAGGCTGCAGCTGCTGCTGACACTGCCCTGTGGCCCGCACTGGACTGTGGGCATGACAAGCCTTACGTGAGCCACCCCTGCCAGATGTCCTTCAAAGAGACCGACCACAGTCATCCACATCTGAACCCGGCTATACTAGGACAGAGGGCTCCACACGCCTCAGGCCAAAAATCAAAAGCTAACTGGTTAATATGATAAAATGATTAAACCAAGGTTGTAAGGTGACAACATCCCTCTCCTACAGACCACAACTCCTGGGAAATAAGGTTTCCTCTGCTCTTTTCCTTCTTCCCTCCCTGCTCCCTCTCCCCCTCTGGGTTCCAGGAACCAAAAGGCCCTCTTTCCGCCTTGGGCCAAGGTGGGGAATGACTTCCCACGGTTACTAGCCTCAAGATATTGTAACAGCCCTTCTTACCTTCCCTAAATTGTGCTCTCTTATAAATAGGCCCTTTCTATTAGTCTCTCCCCAAGGTGTGCAATTTGAGTGTTCTACCTATTTCTTTATGGGACTCTAACTAAATACATTTAAAGAAAGTCAAGAGAATAAAGGCTGAGGATCTGATGTACAACATGGTGATTACAGTTGTTTACATTCTACTGTAGAACAGAAACTTGCTAGGACACTACAACTCAAGTGATGTCACCAAAAGAATAATAATAAAGTATATTTTTAAAAAAACAAAGACTGTAGAGGGTATAGCTCAATTTTGTGGGAGGGAATTAATCTTAATTGTATTTCTAAATGTCCCAGGTCAATGTTCTCTTCCAACATATGTCAATCTTTTCTCGCATTGCACCCAACCTTGACTCCGGAACTGAATCACTTGGAGATCCAGTCTTCCCAATAGCTTTATTGTTTTCCCTATGGTGATAAATGATCAGTTTAAATAACTGTAGTAGGTGCTGATCTCAGACAACAAAACGGAATCTAAAAGAGAAAGCACATCTTTCCTTTCAAGGAGTCAACTTTGAAGTTGGGCTCTCACCGAGCTGATAGGAAACGATCAACAGTGATAGCTCCTCTTTTCCTTACACGAAATCTCAATTCCTATGGCAGAGAATGGGGAAAGCTTGTTGGCAATCAGTCATTTGTCCACACAATTTGGCAAAGAGATGGCCACTGTCTTGTCCCTAGAGCTCCCTGGGGCCTAATTGCAGTCTGCCATTTCCATGGTCCAATAACGCAAGTTTCTGTGAGAATGTCTCCAGTTTGTCTACCCAGACATACCTTCTGGGGTCTTACTGCCTCTGCAGCAATCAGCCAGGATGCCCACTTCTCTAGGACTTCTCATTTCCTCCATGCAGCCCAGAAGAATATTCTCGTATGCAGCAAGCCCTTCTGTGAACTCCTACCTCGGCCAGGTCACTCTGCTTCCTGCTGAGAACCACTCTCTCCTTTTCTGGTTTTTGTTGGATACTTCAAGGCCTCCCAGGGCTTTGCTCTTTAAAACAAAACCACCAAGAGGTGACAAATTCCTCTGTCACTTTCAACCCTGCTGTTGACACCCCTGAGAAAATGGAAGTAACTACACATACATGGGAGAGAAAGGGGAAGCAAATTAACCCAAATTGGTATCTGAAAATACACCTAGCTACACAATCAAAAGCCATTAATTCGCAAAGTAAAAATGCACCACGTGGTCTCTTACCTTGCCCTCAGCACTTGCATTTGAGTTTATGTGCATAGCACAGCCTTCACCCTGCCACACTGGACTGTCCCAAGTAGATGGTGTGGACCTGAACCCTGTGGTCCACACATAAAAACTTATGAAGAGGTACAGACACCTGGATTCAACAACAGTGTTCCACTCAATCCCATTTTCTATTAAAAAATATAATTTTCTATTTCATTAGTTTCAAACAATTAAACTACCATTACTTCTTTTCTTTTCAATTGTCAGAAAAAGATTTTAGAAGCAGGAAACCTTAGGTTCCTACCTCGAAAAGCTTGATTCTACCTCTCCTTCATGTCAAAACCTCTACAGCCCTTTCCAACCTCAAGAAAGTTGCTATCCCCTTCTCAAAAAAGGCAAGATTTCATTACAAAGATGATTACCAGAATCATTAACTGATTACTGAGTCATTAATCATTACTCTAGCAAACTTCCAGTTCTATTCCACAATGAACTTCAAGCTTTAAGGAAAAGGTGTCCTGTTTTTTTTCCAGATCAGATGGCAGCTTTTTTATAAAGCAAAAATGGTTAATTACAAATTTTATAACACAGCATCACACAAGATATTACCCACACATGCATCAAATTGATTTTTTTTTAACTTTTCAGCAATTGCGCCCTTTTAGTCCTTGCTGGCCAGCCAGTGAGAGACATGTGGAGAACTGTCGTGTGGCAATACCAACGCCAGACCCTGCTGACTCTGAAGGGAGCACAGAAGGGCGGGTGAGGATTCTAATATTTAAGCACAGCAGGAGTATGCTAGAGCCCCTACAGAGCCCCCACAAGATGTGACAGGATTCCCTGCATTTCCTGATGAAAATGCAGCCTCCTCCAACCTCAAATATCCTCCAACCTCAAATGCTTAATTCTTCAAGTATTAAGAAAGCTCCCACTCTGGCCTTTTAATATCGCTGACGTGACCCATCTGCCCCCTTCACTGCAAGGCCCTTCCCGAACCCATGGTGCTGTTCCATCTTGGACTGGGAAGGGTAGCTACACTTGGGTTAGGCTCTGAGCCAAATCCCTACATTAAGAACCAGCCTAAAATGACCAATCACAGCAGAGTGCCACAGATCAAAAACCTTGTGATTTAAATAGGACCTTCCAGCAAAGGCACTCCCAAATCCCACCTTCTCCTGTGGGCTGAGCCCAATCTGCTAGTCTTCTTTATTCGCACTCTAAACAGGCAGAGTGCAGGTACCACGCAGGATGGCTAGCTGGCCAATGCACACCTAAGGAATGGGGTCATCTGCCAACTGCCTTTAAGGCTACAAATAAAACTGAATTCTTATACAATCTTTAAAGTTCTACGGAATATCTGTCCAGCAGGATCCTTTCCTTATTCAGGACATGTTCGCCTCTCTGTGTGTTTTATACACCATGGAACTGGAGGCTATTATCCAATGATGCTTATAAACCCCAGGCTTTTGATCAAATTTCTATGTAACTAATGCCCTTTGGGTAGTTGTTTGCTTGTCTTGAAGACAGGATAACGTGGAGTCTCTTAAGTCTTAGAAATAGTCGTTTACCAAATTCTTTCCACTTGTTTGAGTTTATTTACTGTTTTGTTTTGTGTTTCTTTAAAAAAAAAAAAACTTCTCAGTGTAACATTCCAGAAACCCCACCAACACTGTTCTCCAAACACCTGGCTTAGCTGTCGAAAGGAAGAGTGGCTCGGGGCACGAAGACTGAACTGAGGGAGCCCTGGCCTGTTTTCATTTATGTACTCCCCTCCACCAGGGAGCTGACGGAGAGGCAGGACTACAGAGACTTCTTGAGGCATCAATCTGTTTGAATTAATGTGCTACTATCCAGAATCTGAATGTGGACTGTAAGAACCTGCATTTGGGGAGAAAATGCCATGTGTGTCTGAGTATGCGGTGTAGACTGACAGGGAAACCAGGGCAGCCATGTGGCTGACTTTACAGAGTATATCAGGGTGCTATAAATCACCAGGTTCACACATGTTACTTAGAAGATCTAGAAGGAGGGAATGCAAGCATTATGACAGTATTAGAAGCATGTCCCCTTCCAGGGAATTTTACACCTAGCTCATTGAATTAATTATATACAAATCATTTTCAGGTCTCTTAGTTGTTTGACCTAACATGTTCCAAAATTAATGTTATTTGCCTATTTGCCCAACAAAATTAACTGAAATTTTCTTTTTTTTTCTTAATGCTTATTTTTGAGATACAGACAGACAGAGCACGAGCAGGGGAGGGGCAGAGAGAGAGACAGAATCCAAAGCAGGCTTCAGGCTCTGAGATGTTAGCACGGATCCTGATGTAGACTGCAATATCATGACCTGAGCTGAAATCGGTCGCTTAACTGACTGAGCCACCCAGGCACCTCAACTGAAATTTTCTTAGAATTAATAAATTTAAGTGTTTAATACAAAACACATATGCAAGATTTAATATGTTTCCTACCCAGCTGAAAAAAAACAAGGAAAACTAACTCTACTTATATTAATGATAATATGCACTTCTGAACTGTGAATATCCTTATGAAGAGAACTTCCAAACTTTATTGAGGAACGTTAAAACTTTTTGGCTAGATGAAGATATATATCCGCATCACTGGATGGAAAGAATGAGTATTCTAACAAGACCAAATGTTCCCAAATGAATGTGAAGATTTAATGTATTCTAATCAAAATGCCAATTTATTTTGCAGAAACTGATGAAGTGACCTCCAAGTTCATCTGGAAGAAAAAATAATAACTAAGAACTGACAAAGAAATGTCATGTACACCGGCAGAAATTAAAACGTAACACAACAAAAATTAATTATGGCATCAGCACAAAAATGTTAAAATAATCAGACAGAATTGAATACTTACCCAAAACAGATCCTACTCTCTGTACATTTTTTTAAAATGTGCATTTAATGCATGACATATCAATGATGAAAGGTGCTGGGACAACTGGTTTAAGTCCCTTTCAGTCTGTCACTTGTGGTCACTCAATCTCAATCCTACCTTCCTATAAATTTTTAATTTCCTACATTCTCAGGACTGCTTTCTCAAAGTAATTTCCAGAAAAATCTCTTCCCTAATCAGACGCAGCCACCTAACACTTTTCCTCCAAATTAAGTGAGAAAGCCAGGTCTAAACATGGCCTGGTCTCAATTTTGCCGGTAAGGGTGTGAGCAGAGGCAGCCGCGGACTCCTCACCTGGCCGTGTCTGTGGCACAGTTCTGAGCACTGTTGCTGGAAGTTATTCCCTGAACCCAGAGATCTTGTGGGCCACACAAAATCCTCAGACTATTATGCATCTGATAAGCTAGCCAGAATGGATTCTATTGTTTCCAACTAAGGTGCTGATAAAAACCGGTTACTGATTTCAAGAAAAAGCTACGTAAATCCTCACCTCTACAGCACATAAATAAACTGCATGCAGATCGAGGAATAAATCTGTTTTGAATCAGACCATTTTTCAAATCTAGAAAAAAAATACATAGATGAATTCTGGATGGAAAACAACTCTGGAAAGACAGAAAGCAAAAAAGACAACAAGAAAAAACAATCTACTTTAGCACTTAAAATGTTATACTCCTACACTGCCAAGGGTGGGAGATATAAAGGGCTAATACATATGTATTTGTTTGTTTACAGATTTTTTTAAGTTCATGAATAATTTATTTTTTTAAGTTTATTTATTATTTATTTGGGGGGGGGATTAAAGAGAGATGGAGAGAGAAAATCACAAGCAGGCTCCGTGCTGTCAACACAGAGCCCAACGTGGGGCTCAAACCCACCAACTGTGAGATAAAGACCTGAGCTTAAATTAAGAGTCAGACGCGTAACCAACTGAGCCACCCAGGCACCCCAAAAGCTCACTAAACAACTTAAAAAATACAGTGAAGTGAGATATTTTTACCTATTAAGTTGGTGAGATCTTATTAGGAATAATATTTAATTCTAATAAAAATTTATTCATTTACTCAAGTGGCAGGAAAGTGAATTGGTACAAACTTTCTAGAATGCATTAAAGGTCTAAAATATTTATGCTCTGCAAGAAGCTAGCACTTCTCAGAGTCTGTCTAAATTATGTTTTCTATATTACTTTTATAAGCAGAAAAACAAAGGTAATACAAAAGTACTAACATCAAAAAAGAAGATACAATGAAATCTTCCAGCAAGACTGCTTTAACATAATACGGCCTGCCCCCAAACATTTAGAATTACATGTACCTGAATGAAAGAAGGGCCTATTTAGTGTCTAAGTCAGAAACTTATAACATCAAGGTAACTTGGGGGAGTCTGGGTGGCTAAGTCAGTTAATCATCCAACTTCAGCTCAGGTCATGATATCACGGCTCTTGAGTTCAAGCCCAGCCTCAGGCTCTGAGGGGCTCTGTGCTGACAGTTCAGAGCCTGAAGCCTGCTTCCAATTCTTTGTGTCTGTCTCTCTGCCCCTCCATCCTCCTCTCTCTCAAAAATGAATATTTAAAACCTTTTTTAATAAAAATAAAAGGAAGGTAACTGTCCTTCAGGCACATCAGGAGAAAAATCATACACATAACCATATTCTCTCTGGAAAGCAGGAGAGAAAGAAACCATAGGTGGGGCTCATGGGTCCCCTGTATTCCAGGAACTTGCAGGGGAAAAAGCAAGGAAAGTTTTTAAGTACTCTAAGGATTTCTTCAGTCATGGACTAAGACAGGTATTTGACCCACACTGCCCAGAAATACCATAGGGAAACCGAATTATTGAGAAAAACACTTTTCTTCTCTAAGCTAAAAGCTGTAATAATAACTCTAAGCTAAGATTTTTCAGGAAAAGTTATTTACTCCAATCTAAACCCAAGACAACAACCTCTCCCTGGAAGCTAAAGGTGAAAAGACCAGGAAGCCAACTGGAAGTCAAGATCAGAAGGACCACAGCGTTATCTGCGTGAAGCCAGAGCCACATCGGACCAGGCAAGTCAGCAAGCGTGGGGGACACCGGAACCAGGTCAGCCAGGGAGATCAGGAAGATGAGAAAGGAGGAAGAAATTAGGTTCTAAATTAAAATTGAGGGCACATAATCTAACAGCTCTCACTGTACTTACAGATGCTGTGAGACAGAACACTTAACACTGGGACTATCCCAGAACACCCAGTCACATGGTCATTATATGACTCTGACGTCCTCTAGGTACATACACAATGGCAAGCCAAGTAGGCGTGTCCTAGGGCAAGCAGGGATATTTTCTACTGCTTAGACACTCCTATAGTACAGCCTGTGTCTTCGTTTAGTCACAGATAGAATTAGCTATAGACTGGGGCACCTGGGTGGCTCAGTCGGTTGAGCATCCAACTTCAGCTCAGGTCATGATCTCGCGGTTCATGGGTTCCAGTCCCACATCAGGCTCTGTGCTGACAGCTCAGAGCCTGGAGCCTGCTTTAGATTCTGTGTCTCCCTCTCCATACCCCTCCCCTGCTCACATTCTGTCGCTCTCAAAAATAAATAAACAAAAAATTAAAAAAAAAAAAAACTAGCTACAGAGTGAGATCCAAAGTTTAGTATAAATGCAAGTTTTGGAAGCAAAAGTAAGACAATTCTGGATCCAATGAATCCAAAAAAACAGAGTGAATAATGGCCATTTGTGACCTTTCATTAATCGTGCTGATGCAATCACTTAAATCTGGAAGTTACTTCTTTCAGAAACTAGATACTTGAATATTGGATAATTCTCCAAAGACCTTCAGTAAATTATTAATTCCATTCCCCATGTCGAAGTCTCTTATATTTATTTTTAGCTATCACCCCGTTTTCTAAAAAGACTGAGTGAGAGGTGTAGGTCAGTCATCTTCAAGAGACCACAAAACACCAGCACGCAGCAGAGAACAATCAGATAAAACAGTTCAAAGGGGCAAAACCCCAAGTGGGATGTGGGTGCAGCTGGCAGGCCCTGTGCTCTCAAAGTCCTGGATGTGCATCGTCGGGTTTTCTAACCACACCCTTATGATCCGGAATTACCAGGAACATCTTTAACATCCTCTGAAGACATAAAGACAGATTTGAGAGGGTTTTGTTTGGTTTTTATTACTCATTCTGGCAATTCTAAGTTTTCCGACTTTGAATCTATCTAAAGCTAGAAACATAATGGATAACATAACTATTAACTTCGAGTGGGACTCAGCAGGCCTACGGCAATGACCACAATTGATAAGAAATCAGAGCAGGCACCTGACAGACACCTGCCATGTCCAAGAAAAACAGCAGCACATAAATGACCCACTCCTGACCTGGGGGCAGGGAGTGACAAAAAAAATGACAATACAGGATTCTTTCAAGATAGAGACAATAATGATTCAAAATGCCAGAATGTGGCCTGTGGTATAACTGGGCAATAATGAATCATCATATTCTTTGTGACTCCCCAAGGAAATGATTATGGGGTTTAATTGAGGATATATTCCATATAGCTCAAAAAAAATATTTCAGTAATATTTTTGAACATATGAAATAAATATCTATCCCATGTACACATTCATACCAGAGTCCGTTAATTATTTCATCAGTCAATGCAGAAATCTTTAATCTAACATGAAGGTCAATCTTCATTCAAGGAAGATTTAAGAGGCACACTGGGAGAAAATGCAGGGCTGAAAACCAGGCTATCAAGATCTCTCTTCCCAAAATGCATACTTCTCCTTCTGACTGGACCCTACTCCTCAGCAAGTTATTCCCCATTCCCATGCCCCTCCACAGGCCCCAAAGCAAAATAAAACCTCTGGTGTGAACGAGATTCATCTGTTTTCAAGGCCCATCTTGATATGCATGCTGCCTTGCCCTGTTTCCTATCCCATATAAGCCCTTTTAGCTCCTTGAAACTAATTCTTGAGGATCCTGGCTACTCTCAGCCTTTCGCCCAAGTCTTCTCAATTTCTGATATTCGTAAGTTCCCTAACACTCAAACAACCCCCCACTGCCAACCAAGGCTTTCCCTGCCACCCCTACAGCAACTCCAACACCTGGAACTCTGGGAGTTCCCAGGCCCCCCACCCACTTCCTGAGCCCACCAGGATGGAGACAAGGACATTAGCAGCCTTGCCTCCACCCCCATCTGATAGAACCAAGAACTAAGTCAGCTGTATAGAGCCCAGGTACCCAGTAAGGCTCTTTCCGAACATAAGCTCCCCCCTCTCACCACACTGGGTATCTAAAGAGTAGGGTTTATACCTCCATTTCCCTGTGGTACTGTCTTTACTCATCAGTACTAAAGCCGTGCCCATCATAGCGTGGGCCTGAGAACCTGGGTAGTTTTGCATGGACATCTCCCTGTGGGCTGGATCTGGCTGTGTCCTCACTAAGGCCAGGTACAAACAGACAAATTAACTGTCACTGAACAGCTGCCATCTGGCTAAGTTTGGATATATGCTGGTGAGTATGTTTTCCCCATAGCCCTATCCACCCTTCACCCTTCCATGCCTTGCTCTGTGCCCCCCAGGAGCCTGACCTCACAGATCCCCTCACTGCTGTCCTCAGACTGGGCTTGACCAATGAGAGCCAGCAGGAGAAGGTAGGAGGGAAGGAAAGAAGTCAGATTATTTCACCTCCACTCTTTCTGCTATGGTCTGAGTATTTGTGCTCTCCAAAAATTCATAATGCCCAATGTAATGGTATTACAAGTTAGGGCCTTTGGTCATGAGCCTGGAGCCCAGATGTGTGGGATTGATGTTCTTATCAAAGACCACCGAAGAGAGTTCCCTCGCCCTTCCATCATAGGCGACATGGGGAGAAGTCTGCAGCCCTGAAGGGGACCCTCCCCCAACCATGCTGGCATCCTGATCTTGGACTTCCAGCCTCCCAAACTGTGATAAATTTCTGTTGTTTATAAGCCACTCTGTGGTGTTTTGTCAGAGCAACTAGAACAGACTAAGACACCCTCCTGGTTGGGGTCCCATGATCCCAACACTGGACAGGAAGCCCCTTCCCTACAGCTCCCCCTCTCACTGGGCTGCAGAAATATCATGTCTCCATTTGTTTCTTCAGATGCAGAATGGAAACAGCTCCCAGCTGTGGCTAGTCTGAGTACTTCATCCTTTGTTGGCTCCCTTAACCCCATCCACACCTAAGTTTTCCCTTCACCATCATCATCTCTTGAACCATATGAACTGGATTCTGTTTCTTACAAACAGAAGTCATATCTACCTAACTCATAGCTACCACCACGTAATCTCCTGTCACCTCGCCTTCCACGTGCCATGTTTCCCCATCCACTTCCTTCGACATCTGCCCTATGGACAGGATTCCTGGCTTCGGTATCCCACCAAATGCTCCAACCATGCTATATACACCTTAGGCATTAGGCTCTGCTCTGTCCAGGACACTACACGGAGCTTTCTGTACACTTCAATTACATAAGCAAGACACCCATAACTTCACGGTCTACCTGGGCCATTGTTGACCTATGAGTGTCCCCATGTACACTGTTCACATACACCCTGGTTCTGATCCACCTTCTCTCTGCATCAGTACAGCAGATGTACCGCACTCTGGGTTCTTCCCCTTGCAGTGAAACCCAGCTCTTACCGGACTACTGGGCTCCAAGTGCTACTCAGAGTCCGGGCTGCCCCACATGTGAGTCTCCATCCTAGAACTCTGCTCCGGCTGGCACTCCTCTTTGTAATCCATTGCAGTCCCAGCTCTGCCAGGGGGAACTCTCTATCCCTTTCCATCTCTCCTCCACCTCTCTCCCACCTCACCTCATTCCTCATCTTCCTGCTGTTGTTGAAGCTTTAAGACCTTCCAATAAATAATGGTCCTTCATTGGAAGACCCTCAAATTCTGGCAGATTCCATACCCACAAAACTGAGGTATATTGGGGATATTCAAAAGCATCACGGTCTTGGGTGACTTCAAAATTGCCAATAATAGTTAACTCTGAGAATTCTAGATTTGGGGGACTTAAAAACTTACTCTTCTTGATACAGAGGTCTTTGTGACTAACTGTTAGTGCCTCCCTAGTCCAGGGCCTGACCTCACTCTCTGGGAGGCCCACCCCACTCTGGCCGTATCTATCCCAGCAAAATCCAACTTCTCTTGCTCCCTGAGAGCCTGCCTCTTTGCTCTCCAAAATGCCACTCCCTTTCTGCTGAGCCTCCCAGGCCTCCCTCTCCAGAACATCAGCCCTCATGCTTAATAAATAATTCTTACATCTTCCTCCAAAACTCTTCCTCTTTTCCCCTTGCTGCTTTCATTTACATACTGATGTCAAAAGGAGGTGGGGGTAGGGGAGGGCTATGGCCAGGAGGGAAGAAGATACATTACCTTCCTGGCATTTTACTAATAGGGTCTTTTTTTTCTCCTCCTTTCAAAATTTGAAGGGAGCTCCACAAGCTGGAACAAATTTCTTTCAAGCCTGTTTAGCCTTTCTTGTGCTTTTTCCATTATCATTTTTATAGCGGAGATTTCAGTGAGGATTCACAGTGAGTCATTTTATGAGGCAGCTCCATCCGTACCATCTGCAGGCATGACTTTCCCATCACTCTAGACATTACGTATCTCCTTATGGCAGCCTGGACAGGGGGTGGAGATTGCCAAGCCAGGTCACATGCCAGGAGCCCATCACTCATCTGAAGGGGGCGGGAGGGTCTGCTTACAATTAGATTCAACTCCTGGTTCTGGATGATATGTCCCTCTGGCTTCAAATTCTTTCTTACCAGCTCCCTGCTGGGCCCAGGAGGAGCTGGGGTCCTGCCTTCTTGGTTTCTTTGCCTCTTCCCCTCTGACCCCCATCCCTGTCTCCTCCTTTCTCCTTCTGCATTGACCCCAACTGCCTTCTTCTCTTTTCATGATCCATCTGTATCTGTCTTATGTAACTCCATTTCTTTCTCCTACACCATCTTTCTCTCCTTCCATCCCTCTACTGACTCTCTCCCACTTGGCGTTGTCCTTCATCTTTCTGCTGTTGTCTTTCTTTCCTGTCCTTGTCGCCACCTCTGGCCCTTTGCAAAGAAAATTTTCATGTCACACCAACAAGGTTTCTCACAATGTAACCAGAATGCCAGGATGAAACAATATGTTTAAGTTCATCTCCCCAAGGAAAGAATCTCTTATTTAAAACTCATCAGGGCTTGTGCATAATGCTAACTGGTAGGGAAAATATATGTATGCCTTTAGGGGTAGACTAGGAAAGCCATGGTAACTTTGGGGAGCAGTCGCCTCTGTATGAGGAAGTCAGACTCCTCAAAACAGTCATTTGAAAGCTATTAGTCACTAATATAGCTTAACATTTAATTAGATTTCCTTCATCTCAATCATCTCTCCCACATTCTAGTCCATTCATCATAAAACATCACAGTCAGAAATGAGGGGCTTAAGTAGAAATACTCCTGTAAGTCACATTCATTGGCATTTACTTTGCATCTTACTTGTAAAAGCTGCATAAATACCTAAAGACTTCTAAATCTTCAACACTGTCAATTCAATTTAAAGGATGTCTAATGCTGGCCAAAAAAAATCCATCTTTTAACAACTAGTCCAACTATCATTAAACAGATGAACCTACTTTATGATTTTCTTCTGATACCTACCGACAGTAAGTCTTCTAAATATCAAGGGAAGTCATGGTGGCTTCTTATTTATTAGCTTCCAGAGATACTCATATAGGTTGCATTAAGATCAAATCAAAAAACAAACAAACAAGCAAAGGGGGGGTGGTGCACCTGGGTGGCTCAGTCGGTTAAGCGTCTGACTTTGGCTCAAGTCATGATCTCACAGTTTGTGGGTTCGAGCCCTGCACTGGGCTCTGTGCTGATGGCTCAGAGCCTGGAGCCTGCTTTACATTCAGTCTCCTTCTCTCTCTGCCCCTCCCCTGCTCATGCTCGCTCTCTCTCTCTCTCTCTCTCTTTCAGAAATAAATCAACATTAAAATTTTTGAAAAAAAAGGATCAAATCACAATCAATATAAAAATCTATCAAATTGATATCAAATACACATTCAAATTCCTGCTTTGCTAGCTTACATATTAAATGATGGTTACTTTACCTCTAAAAGTCTTGGTTTCCTCATCTGTACAGTGTACACAGTAATACCTACCCAATAGGGTCCTCAGGAAAATCTAGTGAAACATTCTGCCTTCGTTAGCAGAACTTACTAATGAATGCCTGACAGCTCTTCCCTTTCTCAATAAGCTACTCTGCTAGGTTCTATGCATTAGGTCCCAAATTGACGAAATCATTCAATTATGTATGTAAATGAATGAGTAACCATGTCTCAGTATTATCTGACAGCCTTTCACAAAATGTATTCCATTGTCTCACCCTTCGAACTTCAGGGATGTTAATATTAAGAAGCTAATATCTATTTAGCCAAGTGTTAGACTGGCTGTTTTATGCACAGTATTTCATTGTGTCTCACAACAATGTTTTCAAGTAGAAATCGAAACCACCGAAGAGCATCAAGTTGAACAAAAATCAAAATGGCTGCGTTAATGAGTCGGCAAAGCTCGACTTTAAAGTAAACTTTTTCCTCTTTCCTGCACACCTCCCCCTCTCCCTTCTGAGCCTTTTGTTTCAGGGACACAGTACCACCCTCCAGACATGACAAAGGAGGCTGGCAGCAAGCACACATCTGTCAAAAACCAGCCAAATCCTCTATTTCCCTGTCAAATGCCCCAGCTCCTTGCTAGGGTCATGTTTGCAGTTTCTGAAGACCCTAGTCCACAGCCATTTCCTTCTCCTGGTAAAGCACTAAAGCTGTTGCTCCTCTTTATCCACAACTCTGCCTTCATGTTCAACTTTGGCTCCGAAGCATGGAGGTCAGTTTTCGACAAGTTTCTTCCTCTTTTTTTTTTTTTTTTTTTTTTTTTTTTTTACAAAACTGAGGCTCAGACTTGCCTAAAGTCACATGACATGCAGCACAGCTGGCGATTTCCAAGCCAGGCTCTCATCACTAGGCAACGGTGTAACAGGGGGGTAAGGTGAAGAGCTGGGCTCACTATTAGGGCCATGAGAATAATCCTATTCCCTCCCATTACTAGGTGACTACTGAACGCTGTCATCGCAGTTGCTTTGGCTGAAAGACGCCTGAGGGTTTTTTTTTTTTTTTTTAATCTATCAACAATCTAGAAAGCAAATGGCAATGTCTACATTTTTCTACAACAATAGTGCAGCCTCTGCATTTCTCCACTGTGAGATCCAGCGTCAACTCTGACAAGGTAGGAAAGCCATTTTAAACAGAGCCTGGAAGACAACCTAAAGACCTAAAGACACAAAAGACTCCAGGAGAAACTCTGACCTCCTCCCACCAACCGCCTAAAAGAAATTAGACAGTGCTGCTATAAACATTGGGGTACAAGTGCCCCTATGCATCAGTACTCCTGTATCCCTTGGATAAATTCCTAGCAGTGCTATTGCTGGGTCATAGGGTAGGTCTATTTTTAATTTTCTGAGAACAAACTGAGGGTTGATGGGGGGTGGGAGGGAGGGCAGGGTGGGTGATGGGTATTGAGGAGGGCACCTTTTGGGATGAGCACTGGGTGTTGTATGGAAACCAATTTGACAGTAAATTTCATATATTAAAAAATAAAATTAAAAAAAAAAAAAAGAAAGAAATTAGACAGAGGACCTGTTCCAGGAAAAGTGCTCTCGCCATAGATAATTACATTATAATATAAACTATGGGTGGAAACATGGAGGCATTAGGCCAAGTCTGTTTGTTAAAATTCCTCTGTACGCCCCATTGTTTCTGAGCAGCATAGCAAACATTTGTTTACCCAACATGGACTCTATTTCATCTGCCCATGAATTGTACTCCTTCCCTTTGAAGTCCCAAGCCCCTAGCCCCCTCCCCTCAATTCAGGACGAAACATGTACCTTATTTTGCCTGACTGCCTTTAGCGTCTCAGGTCTGTGTGGCTTCCCCATATGTACGTAATTAAATGTGATCTTCTTCTGTAACTACATGCGCACACACACACAGTGGCGTCCCAGCCCTGGGTGTGAGTCCTGGCTTTGCCTGCGAGCTCTGTGCCCATGGTAACACCCCATCACCTCTCCAAGCCTCCGGTTCCTTAACTTTCAAATGTTAAAATAGGACTAGTACAAGGAGGTGAGGCTGGAGCTGAATGGCATCTGTAAAACTACCTTTCACATAAATGAAAAAGTATCTTTATTTACCAAGACAGTTCTTCCAGACAACAGAAAGACAGTGTAGAAAAGTTAAGATGCCCTGAGGTAAGTGTGAAGGTAAAAGATAATTGGTCTGCAGGCCACTTGACTAAGGCAAGAGCATCATAGCTGCCATTATCTGCCACATAAAATTCATCCAAGGTGGGGGCGGGGGGGTGCCTGGGTGGCTCAGTTGGTTAAGTGTCCCACTTGGGCTTAGGTCATGATCTCACAGTCTATGGGTTTGACTCCTGCGCCAGGCTCTGTGCTGACAGATTGGAGCCTAGAGCCTGCTTCAAATTCTATGTCTCCGTCTCTCTCTGCCCCTCTCCCACTCATGCTCTGTCTCTCTCACTTGCAAAAATGAGTAAATGTTAAAAAAAAATTTTTTTTAATTCCTCCAAGGGAAGGGGGTTGGTAAAAATCTTGGTAACACACCAGTAAGAAACAAAATGTATGCATTCATTCATGACCAAAAAAGAAGCGTAGTTCATGGCAGGAAAATAACAAAACAAAACAACTTTTTCTATATATTACTATGTATATGCTATACATAATATACTTTTTCTATACATCAACATTTTTATACACTTATCTATACATTAACATCACACTATTATTTATGGAGTTTAACCTGCAATTTACTCCAAGGCCTAGAAAAAGAAATGGAATCTAAGACTCCCGTGGAGTTTGATTCTCTTTGCCCAAAGATGCTTCATGGCTATCAACAAACTCTGGCTTCATTGATCTCAAGCATTTGTCGATTCACTTGACAGCCCTTGGGGTGAGGAGAGGAAGATAAGTCACTCTTCCATAACCTTTGTCTCTTCTCTACTGGGAACCTCCAAAGAATCTGGGGTTCAATGAAAGCTTTCCTGGGCCCTACGGTGGTGCGGTTGCATTTTGTCATCACCCATTCAGGATTCAACCAAGGTGAGAACATAGGATCCAGGGGGCAAGAATTGCTGCCTCAGTCATGTCTCATCACAAAGTAGCTGAACTGGGAAGAGGATGAAGAAAAAGAGTGTGCTAATAACCAGATGGATGGAAAACTGTTCTTGGATGGCATCATCTAGTGGTGAAAGATCAGCATCCTGGAATCCCAGAATCTGATCCATAACTCTCTGTGTATCCTGGACAAAAGTTCCTGAATTCTTCTGAGTTCAGTGTTCTCATCTGTAAAATTACAGGGGTCAACAAAATGGTTTCTAAGTCCAAGACTCTAACAATTGTGGGGGCCAGCTGGATTCAACAATACTAAAATATTTTTATTTTTGAGCAGACCCATTTTAGTACTGACTTCCAGAAAAATAGATTAAGAAAAATAAACTGTCAGCTCTGGAGAAATAATGCTGATTTGCTTTTCATCGTATCTAGCCCAAGATGGACTTTAGAATTAGAGCACCGAGCGTAATCTAACACTGCAATGAAACACGGATTGAAACAGCACCTGACACACTGTCAAACCCAAGCAAATGTTATTTCCCCTTATACAATCTTTCCCAGGATCTTCAGTGTATTCCTGAAACTGAAAATGTGAACGCTGCCTAAATATCTGCTTCTAGAAACTCATCTCACCCATGCAGTGCCAGCACTAACAAAAGAAATCCCAATTTTAATGCAGATGTTGTAGACGCTCATGGCTGTTTTGCTCCTGGCACAGAAACTGTGATCTGATACTTGGGGCATCATCTTTCCTTTGCAAAAGATGAGCACTGAGGTCTTTGCTGAGCAACAGAAAAATTGATTGTCTCCAGGATGGCACACATGATTACAAGAAAAACAGTGTAAGTGAGGGGAGTTTCTTTTTGTCTTGGGGGTAGTCTTACAGCAGTCCTCTCTGTCCAAACGTAATTTCCCTACTAGGAAGGGTAGGAGCGTGAAATGGGAAAAGACTACACAAAATTAGGGCGACTTTGGAGACCAGGTATACTAAACACTGAGCTCCTCCTGCTCCACCTTAAGAGAGAAGAACACAGGGAGAAGAAATCAGGATAGGGTCTTCTGATATCTTCTGCACTGCAGTAATGAGATAGTTCAGTATCAGAACCTTCACAGGAGAAATTTCAGGCCAACTTGCTCACCAGGGGAACAAATTACAAAGCACCAAAGCCAGATTCCAAACAGTTTCTCTCATTCTTGGACTCAGATTCAGAAGCAAAGATTCATGATGCTGATGGAACCAGTATCTGAATGATATAATTTTAATAAGAAATGCAAAAGATCAATAGACAAGAAAGCAGCCTCCTGGTACATGGACTTGTGGCCCAGGCCAGACATAACATTTTTTTTTTGAGAGAGAGACAGACAGACAGACACAGAACGTGAGCAGAAGAGGGGCAGAGAGCGAGGGAGACACAGAATTGGAAGCAGGCTCCAGGCTCTGAGCTGGCAGCACAGAGCCCAACGCGGGGCTTGAAACCATGAACTGTGAGATCATGACCTGGGCCCAAATCAGATGCTTAACTGAGAAGCCCCCAGACAATAAACATTTATAACAATAGTGAAGAAGCCCACATTCTACCCTGAGTTCTGATAAAGTAGCCCAATCTCAGCTGATGAAAGATGTCGATTAACCACGGCTCCTTTCCTTGGCAGAGGCCAGAAAAGGAGCGGCCTGCCACCTTCTTTGTAGCCCACACTTATTCTCTACAGCCCCATTCAGTTGCAAGGCGGCACCATGGACACCAGGCGATCATAGAACTGGTTCCACTCAACACTCCATGAAGGTCCCCTGAGCACCAACTGCTCAGGGGAAGCCAGGAGTCAACAGACTAGAGAAGAGAAGGGAATCCCTCACCAAGACAGCACCCCTCACTTTCCTCAACATAAATACTCTGTGTCTACTACAGAAAATAGACACAGGCCGATGTTGTAAACAATCAAAGCCACCCATATCCTTACCACCCAGAGATATGCATCTTGGCGTGTTTATACAGGCCCTCCTAGAATTCACTCCCAAATACGTATGTATACATGCATTTTATAAAGACAAAATCATAGCATGCATACATATTGACGTGCAACTCATTGTTTGGGTTTAATAATACATAATATTCTACAATACTTTTTAAAACATCAAACCCCGGGGGTGCCTGCCTGGCTCAGGCAGTTGACTTCGGCTCAGGTCATGATCTCATGGTTTGCAGGTTCCAATCCCGCTCGGGCTCTGAGCTGAGAGCTTGGAGCCTGGAGCCGGCTTCGGATTCTGTGTCTCCCTCTCTGTCTGCCCCTTCCCTGCTCATACTCTGTCTCTCACTCTCTCTCTCTCAAAAATAAATAAACATTAAAAAAATCATTTAATATATATATATATATATATATATATATATATATAAAGACATGTATAAATATATATAAGTATATATTTTTATATAAATATATTTTATATAAATATATACGTATATATTTAACACATCAAATCCCCCATTTTGGCACACACAGGGTGTTCCCAAACTTTCCTCTGTTACAATGTGTAGACACATACATTTGCATGGCATTTATTCTGGAAGGATATATACAAAAAATATCACACCACGATCAACATCTTTGAACAAGCATCTATTCAATGAAAAGCCTTTTTCTGACTTCCTTTCTTTAAAATATTCCAAGAGGTAGAATTACAGATGCCAAGTCTACACATGTTCTTAAAGCTACTGAGACTTATCCCCAAACCGTAGTGCATTCTTCTTTAAGGGAGTCCCTGTGCTTGGCGTGGGGGCATATGCAGGATGCCCAGGACAGGATGTTAAGTTGCATGCAAATCCCAACTGCCAAGAAGCCAATGGAGAACAAATTGGAACACTTTCTAAAGCATTAAGGTGATTATTGCTTAGTGCCCAGAGATCTTTCAGCAATTTCATATAAAATATTCCTTCACGTCAGACCCATAACCACCTTTTCAAAATTGTGCCGTGGAGAGTCGTCGATATGTGTTTGGTGTGTGGGGCATAAATCTCTCCGACCCAAGCTGCAACCTGGAGAGCCTCCCTCCCGCAGGAGAGGCGCTGCACCGAAGCCAGCCAGGGCAGCTGAAAAGCATATGTTCTGGTCCTCCCCTCTCACCTCCCTCCCTGCGCCCTCCCCCAGCTTCCTTCCACCTTTGGGCCTACATATTTCTCTTTGATAAATGCTTTCAGAAAAAAAAATATATATATTTTACAAGATGCTTACTTATGCAAATCTGTCTTTCAAAACCATACCCATCATCAAACCTAACCTCGCAAAGACCGCGCTTACTGGAGGCCTGGAGGGAACGCGGGGATGACCAAAGCTGTGGTGATCTGGGGAGGGCAGACGAGAGCCCAGTGCCTTTCTGGCCTCCGTCATTTGAGCAGAGGGGTGGAATGCAGTTGCTTTGCCCTTCAATTAATGACCTGCTCATACAGAGACCAGGTGGCAGGTGGATCAGACCAGAGTCATCTCCCCAGGAAGCTGGCCTGGAAGCTGACACGTGCAAGGGGACTTTCTCTCAGTCCTAACGTGCCCCATCATCAGATGTGACACCACTTCCTTCACTAGGAAAAAAAGAATCTAAGTGCAAACAGCTTCCCAAACTCTGAGCTAAGGAGTCTAGCTCCTCCAAAAGCTGCCAGGAGTCCCCATTCATGTTTCCCGGAGTTCTCTGCATGCCGACTGACTTGGCTGCCCTCACTTATGTCACCGGCTTGCCCTACCCCGGCTTGGCAGCCAGCAGGCAGCACTCAATGACCCGGCAGCACATCAAGTAGCTGTGCAGTGATTTCCACTGTGGTCTTGCAGCCAATGCCAATTGATCTACAAGCACCCGAAATGCATCCTGAGGGCTATTTAAAGTCCCTGTCCGTGCGGGACCTGGAGTATTTGAGGAAGGTCCCTAAATGCCGTGTGCTTTGGCCAGTGCCTGTGGTCATCCTAAGTTTATCGCAGCCCTCAGATATCAGAGCTCAGAAGCAGCTGCCAAGGTCAGCCAATCGGCAAGCGCTGTGGCCGTGTTATAGTCACTGTAGAGAACTAGCCCTTCCGTGGCAGGTGGAAAGGCAGGCCGGTCTCGGGGCTCTGGAGGCTGCTTCAACAGAGACACCATATCCCCACTAAGTGACCTTTCTCCCACCAGGCTCTCAGAGGAGAATTCTCCTCTCTCTCTCCACCCAGCAGCTCCAGAGTGATCACACGTTTATCAGGGAGATGCCCACACTCAGATCAGTCTCGGTCCCTAAGCACCACTTCCTGAGTCCCGAACCCACCAATGAGTAGACAGCAGTTGCCACGGGCAGCCAGCCAGATCAGATGGCGGTGATCACAACCTCAACAACAGCAACAGCACCTGAGACACGTGGGGCGCTACATACCACTGTATGCTTCAGTGCACCCAACTTTACGTCATCTTCCAGCACCTTCGTGAAGCTGGCGTTATCAGTCCTCCTTTTACAGGTGACTGTCCGGAGGCTCAGAGATGCTACAGTGACTGCCCAGGTCACACAGCTAGTAAGTGGCAGAGAAGGGTTTGAATCCAGATCTTTCTGACTCCGAGGCATGGGCTCTGAACCCCTGTACCAGGCACACACCTGCCTGCCCATTTAGACCCAAACACCAGCATACCGGTGGCATTTACGAATAAGGGAAGACCAGGACACTCACAGTTATTCTCATGTTAACAGTCTTCTGTCCCTTGATGGTTCACCCAGGCCCTATCCCCAGTGGTATACTGGACCCTATCAGTTGAATGCTCCCCCAAACCCATACCACCACTCAGCCTGGACCAGACGAAATCATCCTCTTTCCTCCATATCATTTCTTTCTTTGGCTTTGGCCATGGAATCATTGTTATCCACACCAACCAGGTGTGAAACTACAAAGTCAGGTTTATCAAACACTTCTTCCTCACCCCCATGTTCTTCAAGGCAGGTGGTCATTACTTCCTTATTTATAGCCTCAGAGCTGTGCTCTCTGCCTCCAGGTCCCAGTCCCTCTAATCCACTCTGAAAATCACCTCCAGAATAGACTTCCTTCAGCAGCACTTCTGCTATGCCATACCTTCCCTGCAGTCCTACAATCTCAAGTCTAATTTCATTTGTCTGGTTATCAAGACCCCCTACAACTGGCCCCTCCAACCTTTCACTACCCCTCAAAGTCACCCTTTTGACTGTACTAGTCATAAATCTGTACTAGTCCCCATAAATCTGTACTAGTCCAATCCAAACCACTGTTCAAGCACCAGGGCAGGCCCTATTTCTGCCATGAAACTTCTTTTCTTTCTCCCCACCATCACTGCCCCACCTTTTCTGTGATCAGGACTTCTGGTATACTCAGCCCAATTCATCATTTATGTACTTTCTCACATCCTTCACTAACTGCTTCCTCATTCTGGGTCTATCAACTGGATAGCTCTTAAAAGGCAGAACTACATCTTTTATTTTTCAAACCATGCTAATGAGGTAATCAATAATCCTGTTTTATGATTACACAAATTTGAGATTATTCCATTACACAGGTTCAGTCAAAACACCCATTTCTAAATTAACTATGATAAAGTAAAGACAATTTTCCTGAATCAAGAGGTTTGGCTTGACCTTGTGTGAAACAGACCTTAGCCTTTAGTAGACCATAAGTTTAAGTGAACCAGATGAAGGACAGAGTCACTGAAAAAGTCCATTCAAGGCAATCCAGGCCTGGGTCATCTGAATCGTGGTGCCCACATCATCCTAAAACACTCTGCACTAACCAAGTCACAACCTGTGTGATGCAGGCAATTCTGAATGCCCCATTCAAATTCTATGTACCACATGGTCAAGCTACTGATCATCCATTGCACTGGGATAAAACTAAGGAAGGGATATGGGAATGATTACAAAAGAAAAACCACTGAAGGAATCAGTACATTCAGAGGACTATCTGATATAATGGACATTCTAAATTTTTGAGAGACAGAGACAGAGCATGAGCAGGGGAGGGGCGGAGAGAGAAGGAGACACAGAATCTGAAGCAGGCTCCAGGCTCTGAGCTGTCAGCAGTGTCTGATGTGGGGCTCAAACCCAAGAACAATAAGATCATGACCTGAGTTGAAGTCGGACACATAACCGACTGAGCCACCCAGTCACCCCCAATAGAATGGACATTCTAGCAAAGACAATTATGTTCTATGTTCCTCCATGGGGCAGAACGATTAGGTAGAATTTTTAAGTAAGGGGAGCAAATGATCCCAGTTTGTGTATTAAAAATATATACAAATAGTTATTCCCCTGTCATTCCAAGTGCTGCAGCAAACATTAAGTGTCTATGCCCAGAACACTTTTCAAATGATTTATACATTGAATAGAAGCTACAATGAGGTGGGGTCCAGTAAAGGCCCTAATATCGTCTTTGCTTCTTCATTTTCTCATATGGAGGAGATCCCAAATTTCTCGTCTCCTAAGAATATGAGAGTCATTTAATTTCAACATTCACAAGCCATACCACCTTCTTTTCTGAACCAGCCACAGTGAGCTCTAACAACAGAAAATTCAAATGCCCATAGGCAGGCAACTCATTGTCTGCATCAAATTGAGAATAAAATAATGAAATAGTAGAGAATCCAGTGTAGAACTAGTAAGTGCATATACTACTCAAAGGTACTGAAATTACAGTTATTTAAAATACTGTGCCAGGCATAATGGAACGACCAGTTTACAAACCTTGAAATAATCATAGTACAGAATAAAATATGGAAGGATTTTGATTTGTTTTGTTCTATCTCATTTTTGCTGTGGCCATAGATCATAGGAGTTAAGAGCATGGACTTTGAGTCAGAATGACTGGGTTCAAATAACAGCTCAGTCATTTCTAAGTATTTCACTTAATTTCCTTATCTTTAAGACAAGGATAAGAAGTATATTAACCTAACTGGGTTGCTTTGAGAAAATAATGAAATAATATATATTGTATACTTAGAGCAGTGCCTAGAGCTCAGTGAGTATTCAAAAATAAAGCTTTAATTGGAACCATATTCTAAAAGGCACCTTTTTTAGAAACCCCCAAGTGGTTCAGCTTATCTGAGAACACCATTTGCTACATCACAGTCCTTGGAAGACTTAGTAAGTATTGTTAACAAAGAGGTTTCCATGATTAAATAATTTTGAGAAATTATACACACTAATGAAATCATCTTGAAAATTTATAATTACATTAGGTAACTGTCATCACCAACAATGTATTAATTTGGTTTAACCTGTTTGGCCACAAAACCTTAATTCTTTGACACATACATCTAATACCAAAAGATCCAGTCTTCGTATGAATACACCTTGCAAATACCTTCTTGTTAGTTTCCACTTTTCTTTCTTAAAATACTTACTCTTTCACCATTCACACCCACTTGTACTTCCAATAATGAATTTAATCAAATTCTAATGGAATGAAAGAAACTCCTTTCTCTTGAGACCTCAATCTCCCTCAATCTTCTTTCCTCACTAGACATCTTTCCTTCCCCAAGCCTACTACAAAACTTCAAAGCCAGTGTGAGTATCCATTTCTTTTCTTCCCCATTCTTATTGAGAAATAACTGACATATAACATTTTTCTAAGTTTAAGATATATAATGTGCTGATTTGACTCACTGTGTGTGTGTGTGTGTGTGTGTGTGTTTTAGTATATTTATTTTGAGAGAGAGAACATGAGAGGGGTGGGGGCAGAGAGAGGGAGAGAGAATCCCAGCACAGGGCTCGATCCCATGAACCGTAAGATCATGACCTGAACCAATATCAAGAACTGGACGCTTCACAGACTAAGCCACCCAGGCGCCCTGATATACTTTATATTGCAAAATGATTGCCACCATGGCATGAGCCGACACCTCTATCCTGTCACGTAATTATCATTGTTTGTGATGAGAACACTGTACTTGGCAATTTTCAAATATTTAATACACAATTGTTAACTGCAACCACCATGTTGTGCATTGGATCCCCAGAACTTATTCATCTTATAACTGGAAGTTAGTCCCCTTTTGATCATCTCCCTGTTTTTCCTACCCCCACAGCCTCTGTCAACCACCATTTCACTCTCTGTTTCTAGGAGTTCAGCTTCTTTAAGGTTCCACATGTAAGTGAGATCAAACAGTATTTGTCTTTTTCTGTCCGACTTATTTCACCTGGCATAATGCCCTCAAGATCCATGTTGTTGCAGAGGGCAGGATTTCATTTTTCTTATGGCTGAATAATATATCATTTATTTATAATAATTATATATATACATGAATCCACTGACATGGTTATATATAACCATATACATATATATATATATATATATATATATATATATATATATATATATATATCACCTTTTCTTTAACCATGAATCCACTGACAGACACAGGTGTCTTGGCTCTTGTGAATAATACTGTAATGAACACTGGAGTGCAAAACCTCTTCAAGATCCTGTTTTCATTTCCTTTGCATATGTACATGGAAGTGAGAGTGCTGGATCATACGGTAATTCTATTTTTAAATTTTTGAGAAACCTCCATACTCTTTTCCATAATGGCTGTACCAACTCATATTCCCACCAACAGTGCACAAGGACTCCCTTTTTCTCCACATCCTACCATCACTTATCTCTCCTGCTTTTGAGGACAACCATTCTAACAGATGTGAGGTGATGTCTCCCTGAAGTTTTGATTTGCACCTGATGACTAGTGATGTTGAACATCTTTTCATGAACCTGTTGGCCATTTGTAGGTCTTCTTTGGGTATCTATTTCTTGATTCTGGATCAAGAAAGTCTTAAAGTCTACATACTCCCTGCCTAAATAATCACCTCTTCTGCACTACCGAATATCTAAGGATATCTAGGGAATAGTCCTGCCTTTCCTAAATCCTTGGGCCCTTTACATATCTCTACATGGCCTAATTATTCCAACCATTAACCTACAAGTTATAAAAGACACAAGAATGGTATAAGACACATGGTCCCTGACCTCACAGAGCTTACTGGAGGATCCAGATCTAAACTCAGGTGAGAATCAGAAAGGCTCAAAATGAACAACCCACTTCTGTGACAAATGATCTGAGAGGTCTCCCTCCATATTGAGATTGACTTTCTACATTAAATTTTCAGTGGAAAGTTGACTGAAAAGATTAATAGCATTAATGAGGCAACAGTGACCTCTGTCAGGGTGACCAGTGGGCACATAAGACCTCCAGGCATTAGTGAGATGGCTGAGTCTGTGCTGCGTGTGGCCTACTGAGAAACATGGAAGGTGTAAATTCCTGTGGGTCTCCATAAATAGCAGTTTCCTCACACTCACCCAAAACTTGCTTTGCTTCCAGAGGCTCAGGAGAAAAACAGTTTCATGACATGGTCTAGAAATCAACTGTGGAATTAACTGGAAATTTTTAGTTTGGAGCCATTAGAATAGAGTTTGGGGTGGTCCAGATTGAACCTGGGCAGTTGCTGTTCAGGTCATCCTGTGAGATTCCCAGTGCTGTGTGACTATGGGGGCTAGTCGTGGGTTGTCAGGACACAGGGTGGACCACACCTGAGTTACAGAGCAGATCAGGCCCTTGAAAGTGACCAGGCTCAACAAAAACTGCCCTTCAGTGAGTTAAGATGCAATAAACAGTCCTGTTTTTCCCCATCACTGGGAGAGCTGCACAGAGTGGAGGAAAACCCAGAACAAGAATAGTCAGGGCTCACTCACTCCACGTGGGACAGTTATTAAATGAACATTTATGAAGCAGTATCACAAGCACTGTTTAGTTCCTGCAAGTTTCCTTGGAGTTGACGTCCCGGTGTCCATTCTACAGATGGAGACACCACAGCTCAGAGGCAGAGGTCAAGTGGTTTACCCAAAATCCCACAGTTCATAAATGGCAGGACTGGGACTCAAACTCACAACCTCCTGGACTCAAATTCCATGCTCTTTTCATCTTCCTAACACCTGACACCACTGCTTCCATAGGTGGTAGTAGAGAAGTACACTCAAAAATTGAATGTGAAAAGACAGCAAAGGTTTTCCAGGTCTGCTAAACCACCGTGGCAAATGACATTCCAGTGTCTGCCATCAGACGAAAGCTCCCACCTGCTCATGGCTCATGCCATTCTCCAAGTCTGCCCTGTTGTTTGTGACATCCTTGTCTGGAGTAAACTCACCATTCCAAACTCACATCAGACAGTGAAATATGATTCAGCACTAAAAAGAAATGAGCTATCAGGCCATGAAAAGACACAGAGGAGCCTTAAATGAATATTACTAAGTGAAAGAAGCCCATCTGAATAGGCTACGTACTGTATGATTCCAACTCTGTGACATTAAAGGCAAAACTATGGAAGCAATGAAAAGATCAGTGGTCATCAGTGTTGGGGGAGGGAGGGATGAGTAGGCAGAGCAGAGGTGATTGTTAGGGCAGTGAAACTATTCTCTTTGATACTGTAAAGGTGGCTTATGTATCATTATATAATTGTTTAAAAACTTAGAATGAACAACATCAGGTAAACCGTGGACTTGGGGTGACAATAGTGTGTCCATGTAGCCTCATCAACTGTAACAAATGTATTGCTCTGGTGGGGGGATATCAATAGTGGAGAAGGTGTGAGGGTGTGGGGGCAAGAAACCTAAGGAAGATCTCTGTACCTTCCAATTTCACTTTATCAAAAAGTAAAGACTATTCTTTACCCTAGTAAAGAATATACCCTAGCTGTTCACACACCCTAGTTCAACATACCCTAGTTGTTCCAAACATGCTTAAAAATTCTCCAATGACTGACTTGTGTATTTTTTAAATTCAGATTAGTTAAAAATAAAGTTTCACATTCAAAACATAATCATATAGGAGTCACCGCAGAACCTCATCCTCATTTTTTTCTAATTAGAAACTTCTTTAGAAAGAGAGAGAGAGAGAGAGAGAGAGAGAGAGAGAGAAAGAAAGCAAAGGAAAGATATAAATAAATAAAGAAAAGCAAACTTCTTGCAGTCCCATCTTCTTAGGAACAAGAGGACATTTTGAGAACCCGTTCCCTAGACTAGTCAAGTCTCTCCACAGTCCAGAAGCTGTACATGAACATCCTAGCAAAAGTGAGTTGCTGCTGATGGAACATGACCCAAATAAGGCACCACTGAGAGGTCTATGCTCCCCTTCACAGCATCACCCCAAGCCCCAGGATTAGCAGAAGAGTCTGGGGAGCCCTCCGAGGCAAGTGGGAACACTCACTGCCAGGTGCATGAGGCATCCTGGCCCAGCAGGCATCTGCTTCTTCCACCAGAATATGGATTCTTCTTCTCCTCCCTCCCCATCTACTCCTGGAAAATACCTCCTAATGGCTGTGGATGGTGCCCAGGAGAGGAGAAGGAGGGGGTCACCTTCCTGACCCGACAAGCCATCTGTTCACACCTGGCAGCGTGAGCCTTGATTATCCTCGACTCAGGTTGTATAACTACAGATGTCTCTAATTTTCACAAAGCAAAGGAGCTCTTGTCTGGAATAAATGAGATAGATAAATTAGAGGGGGAAGGGAAAGAGTCAAAGGTGTCTCCCCCTACTTTTCATCTGTGGCAATCTGGCGCTCTAATCTATTGTACAAATGTCTGCACACAGCATGCCAACACTTGCTTGTAAACTCACAGGAGAAAAATCACCTGGAGACAATGAATAATGTCTGTTTCATGCCTTTCGCCCCTAATATACTTTTTGTTTTGAAGGCATCATATGGATTAAGTTAGTAACACCCATCCTCACGTTTTCAAGACGCTATCTCCCCCTAAATCATCTCTTTTTGGAACTTGACAGGTTATCACACCTTGTCTCATTTCATGCTCCAGCTTCCCACGAGAAGATTAGTCTTGCTTCACAAATCACAGGCTCCTCTTCCTGAGTGAAACACCTTCAAAATCATAGCAACTTTCCCCAAGGGGTATCAAAGTTCTTTTGGCCAAGGTCTATGGTGTTCCACAATGGGACTTCACTGTTCTGGAGCACCACGCCTTGAGTCAACTCCTTGGCGGAGGGGATTATAAAAAGAGCCAGAGGAGAATTCACCAAGCCCATGATAACTTCATCTCCTCGTTTAACAGGGTGTCCTCTGGGCAGGGCTCCAGGCAGCCTCAGCCTCCTGAGCCTTCAGAGGGGCAGGCAATGACTGGAGCTGCTCTCCCAGGCCCCAGGCGCAGAGAGAGATGAAAAACAGGCCATCACCATCTTCCAAGTGGTTCTGCGGTTCACAGAGTTCAAGCACAACTTCTTGCAATTTGCCAACTCATTCCAAACGATGGTTAAACCAAACACAACCAGATGCGGCAATATCCGTGCAAACAGACACCACAGAAGAGTCACAGAATTTGAATGCTTCTTCCCAGGTCTGAGATGTACTCTGTACTCAGAGCAGCAGTCTGTCACTTCTGTCTGCTCAACATCCGTTACTTTGTCTTGTGGTAGCACCTCGTTTTCTCCTGGGGGATGGCATCTTAGCTGATACAGTTGGGGTGGAGCCCACCTCATGATTCTAGCACTGAAGGTGAGCATTTGACCAGGGCTAGCCAGTAAGAGGACGCCATCATCCTGGCACAGTGATTAAATCAGGGATAAGCATGTGACCCATGTCTGAGAACTTCATGAACTATCAGGAAAGAGATGTCCCCTTTCCACAAAAGTCTGGATCCGCTGGTAGACACATCTTGCCATCACAGGGTGAGGTAGAGGAGATCCTGTGTGAGAAAGGTGCCCCTGAGGAAGAAAGCACTGACCCAAGTGAGAGACATACACAATGGCATTGATGCCTGGATCCAGCCTTGCCTGAATTCATTGCCGTATTTTCATCCCAAGAATCAATCAACTTCCTTTCTTTCATAAGGCAGTTTTAGCTGGGTTTCTCTCTTGAACCACCAGAGCTCTGATAAACACACTACCCAATAACTTGAAGGAAATAAAAGGTACCAATTGCCCCAAATAAGTCATACAATTGTTTATTTTAAAAGCGTATACTGAACATCTAACCTATGTGAAGTTCTATGTGTGATGTTAGGGACACAGAGACATGACAGAATTCCTTGCCTTAAAGATTTCACAATCTAGTGTCCAATTTGGCAGCCAAATCCAGAGTGTCAAGACTGCAAGTGACAGTGAGGATTCTTAGGTTTGTTTTTATTAAATTACACAGCATGGATTAGCATAAGGATCTAGCAAATTTATATATCTCAGAGCAGTGTGCCAGTATGCAGCCTGTTTTTCTTACACACTTTTGTGACAAGAGCTAAATGCCTATCGAGTAAGTCCTGGAAAGAGGAACACGGTGACCACATGTTGTTTAGGTGTGCACAGAGCCCATTCCTTCTGATAATGACTTTTCAGAACCACCTCCAACACTGCTTGCACACTTGCTGTGGCTGTCAACTTAGCCAGCCTGTTCCCACTCCCAGACCAAGGCATGGCTATGAGCTACAAGTCTGTCCAATCAATTAGATCACTCCTTCTCAGTCCCCTCGTCAAGTCCTCCCCTCCCTGTGCATGCCTCACGCCTCCTCCCTTTTCCTTCTACACTCAATCCCAACTCACAACTTTAAATTTCACACACTATTATCTCCCATATTACTATCTCCAGCACAGACCTCTCTCCCCGCTGGATCCAATGTCCCACCTGCGTGTCCAAATGCCTACTCCTGATAGTGCCACCGAGGCTCACCCTTAACACACCCAAACCAAGTCCTAGATCCCCACAAACTTTTTCTTTCCTGCAGTCTCTCCCATCTTCAGAAATGCTCAGTCAACAGAAGCCGGCTATCACTGCTGATTCTTCTTTCATACCCCATATCCTGACTTCCTTCAAATCCTAACAGCTCTGCCTTCAAAAGAGACCTAGAACCTGATCACTCCTCATCATTACCTCCACTGACATCACTCTGACCCAGGCCCAACCATCTCCCACCAGGCAGACTGCAGAAGCTTTCTCATTGGTGACCTGGATTCAGCTTTTGTTCCCCTTCAGTGTATTCTCAACACAGCAACCAACAGGTTCTTTTTAAAATGTGAGTCAACACTGTCCCTTCCACCAGGGAACTCTCTTGGAGTTAGCGCAGATTTACTCTGGGACCAGGGCCCAGAAGAGACCGTGCTTTAGCACCTGACTCCAAGATCTTCTGAGCTATCCTTCTACCTTCACTGAGGCTCCATTCTGCTTGTCCTTCAGTCCCATGAGCTCCTCTACAGCTGGTCAATTTCCCCTCTGAGGCTAGTCAGGATCAGTTTCTATCACCTACAACCAAAGACTCATGGCTGATTTAAGGAGCCAACCATCTATGCTCTTACCACAACACCATTTACTGCCATAAATGCTTAGAGATATGGTTGTCTGGTGCCTTGGTGGTCCTCTTCCATGACAGAGGTAAGGTTTGCTGCAAGAAGAGGTGCTTGGAACATAAAATCACACAAAAAGAGTAATGAGAAATGACTTCTGTCTGTGTCTTTCCTGAAATGAACATTGTGTCTTTAAAAAAAAAAAAAAAAAGACCGTGTTAATTTATCAAATGCTTTTCCTTATAAAACGAAGATGTGTGCACAAATATACTAGAACTGCTTCGTAAGATAATGATGAAAAGCCTATTCATGAAGAAACCAGAGTAGATTCACCTCCACATTAGCAAAGAGAATCCAAACATCACCAAGTCTGTTGAGATAAAACATGAAGGATGTGAAAACAGCATGTATGTCTTTAAGCAGATTTATTCCACATTTTACAAAAAGAGAAAGAAGAAGGATATATACTGGAACATTAGCAAAGGTTCTGTCTAGGTAGAAGAATGGTGATATTCATATTTTCTTATTTATCCCTTCATGAATTTTTACAAGTTTCATAGTTAACAGAATTATCTTTATTAAAAGAATAAACAGGGGTGCCTGGGTGGCTCAGTCGGTTGAGCATGCAACTCTTAATTTTGGCTCAGGTCTTGATCCCAAGGTCATAGGATCGAGCCCCACTTGGGGCCACAAGCTGAGCGTGAAGCCTATTTGGGATTCTCTATCCCTCTGCCCTCTCCCCGACACTCTAAAATAAGTAAATAAACAAAATAAAATTAAAATAAAATAAAATAAAATAAAATAAAGGAAAGGAATAAATGGTATTCCTGTAGAATTTGAAAAAAAAAATTGTATTTTTAAAAAAAGAGAAGAAAATGGTGTGCCCTTTGGTGAAACTTCCCAACTACTAACAGAAAGTCAGAGAAATTAAATGAGATCCTCACCTTCTGAAATGCCTTTCCTTCTGGCAAGCCCCAGAACAATGGCACAGGGAAGGAGAGGAAATAAGAAAGGAGAACAGACTATAGGTCAGCACTTCTCAAATGACACGCAGAAAGTTGTCTGCAACAGGATCACCAGGGCACTTGTTAAAAATGAAGATTCCTGACAGCCATCCCATGCCTGTTGTACCAAAATCTCTGAGGGTCAAGCCCAGGAATCTGCACTGAACAAATTCCCCTGAGTAGATGTGATGCCTGCTAACATCCAAGAACCACTGGAAAGATGAAGGAGGCTACTTCAAGCTCCTTGAGGATTCACCAAGCCTCTGCTTTAATGATTTCAACTGAAATACAAAGCTTAACTCAGTAGAAAGAGAAAAATTCAATCAATCAGAACCATCACCAGGTTTCTACTTTGCTTTCTATTGTGTCCACATAATCTATACCATATGCCAGTAACGTAACATTTGCTATCCCAACCCCCCCCCCCCCATAAATCCATCAGCCAGTTGTCGGATAATACAGTGGAATCTTTATTATGAAAGTATACTTGACAAGTTCTAATAATTGATAGTTAACCATGTTTCCCAGAGCAAGACTATCATCAGTGAAAACCCAATCTAACCAATTAGCCCTAAACATATTTGTTGGTCCAACATATTTGTTGGTCCTCTTCCCAGTATTTTAAAAGGACAGCACTTTAGTATTTAATCATTTTGATACTTGCCTGGTCTTCCTCATCTTTTTAGCAGACATTTTTCAGCCAGAATTACCCTCCACACTATTCCATGCCTGGCTGCCTAGATATGCCACATACATTCCCACCTCTGTACTTCCCATGGATGGCCCTCCCTTCTCATGTTTTTCTGGATACTCTCGTTCATGGCCCTGTCCTTTAGGATTTGGCCACCTGGAGCAGAAACCCAGTGACAGTGACTGAACCCAAGAGGCACTGGCTTTTCTCACCCACCAAGGATTCTGGAAGTATACCTCCTGGGACTGGTACAGGTACTCAAGGACATCACTGAGGATACAGACCCCTTCCCTCCTCCTGCTCCACTCTGCTTAACATGTAGCTTTGTCCTTGTGGTTCTAAGATGGAAAACCCACCCCTGAGCATCACGTGTGCATTTCAGACAAAACGATGGAGATGAAGGATACGGGCAAAGCTCTGTATACTAGCTACCCAGAGAGAGGGAGAGAGAGAATCCGACAGGCTCCACACTGTCAGGACAGAGATGGACGTGGGGCTCGAACCCACAAACCATGAAATCATGACCGAAGCCAAAATCAAGAGTTGGACACTTAACCAACTGAGCCACCCAGGCATCTTTCTTTTTATCTTTTTTAAAAAGGAAAAAAAAAAAAAGGTTATCATCCAGCAATTCCACTTCTGGGGATATATCCAAAGGAAACACAATCACTATGTCTGCACCCCTGTGTTAATTGCAGTATCATTTAAGATAGCCAACACATGGAAATAACTTAAGTGTCCATCAACAGACAAATGGATAAAGAAAATGTGGTATATATGCATAATGGGTAATTTTTTTAATTTAAACTTTAGTTAATACACAGCATAATACTGGTTTCAGGAGTAGAATTCAGTGATTCCTCACTTAGATACAACACCCAGTGCCCATCACAAAAGTGCTCTCCTTAATGCCCATCTCCCAACCACTTCTATCCATTAACCTTCAGTTTGTTCTCTATCGTTAGGAGTCTCTCATGGTTTGTTTCCCTCTCTTCTATTTTTCCCCCTTCCTATATGTTCATCTGTTTTATTTTTTAAGTTCCACATTTTAATGAAATCACATGACATTTGTCTTTCTCTGAATAATTTATTTTGCTTAGCATAAAATACTGTACCTCCATCTTGCAAATGGGAAGGTTTCATTCTTTTTGATGGCTGAGTAATATTCCATCGTGTGTGTGTGTGTGTGTGTGTGTGTGTGTGTGTGTGTGTGTGTACGTGTGTGTACATACATACATACACCACATCTTCTTTATCCATTCATCAGTCGATGGATGTTTGGGCTCTCTCCATTGTTTGGCTATTGTTGATAATACCGCTATAAACGTTGGGGTGCATGTACCCCTTCAAATCCATATTTTTGTATCCTTTGGGTAAATACCTAATAGATGCACAATGGATGATTCTTCAGCCATAAAAAAAAGGGAAATACTGCCATTCACACCAACATGGATGGACCCTGAAAGCATTAAGTGAGTCAGGCAGAGAAAGACAAATACTGAATCATTTCACTTACATGTGAAATCTAAACAAATTCACAGATAAAGAGATGACATCTGTGGTTGCAAATGGCAGGGGTGAGAGGTCGGGGAATTGGGGTAAAGGTGGTCAGAAGGTACAAAACTTCAGTTATAAGACACATAAGTCCTCAAGATATAATGTATAACATGATAACGGAAGTTAACACTGCTGTATGTATGGTGAAAATTACTAAGAGTAGATCCTAAAAGTTTTCAACACAAGGGGGGAAAAATTGTAACCATATGAGGTAACGGATGGTAACTAAACCTACTGTGGTCATCATTTATATATATATATACACACACACACATATACATACACTGGATTCATTCTCTGTCTCTCTCTATATATATGTTGGGTCATTATATTACACACCTTAAACTTACACAGTGTTGCCCATCAATTCTCTTAATAAAACTGGGGGAGTGGGGAAGCTTCCTGGGAGCCATTCCTTTTTCATCCAATGGCCAGAAAAATGTAACACTGCCATCCAAGTTGCAAGGGGACTAATTTGTTAGCTGGAGGTGATTAGTAAGAAAATATGGCAGAAAGGGGCACCTGGGTGGCTCAGTGGGTTAAGCATATGGTTTCGGCTCATGTCATGATCTCACAGTTGGTGGGTTCAAGCCCCACGTCAGACTCTGTACTAACAGCTCAGATCCTGGAGACTGCTTCAGATTCTGTGTCTCCCTCTCTCTCTGCCCCTCCCTTGCTCATACTCTTTCTCTCAAAAATAAACATTTAAAAAATTGTAAAAAGGAAAAAGAAAATATGGGAGAAATAATTCAGAGGTGGCAACTAGCATTTTCTGCCACAAATATCATACTCGAATCTGCAATGAAAACTCTTTGGACTTCTTTTTCCAGAAAGATCTTCCCTACTACAAAAATTCCTCAGCGTTCACTACCTGTTCTCCTCCCATAAGGAACCCATCCCTGATAATGAATCTGATATAGGCACTACCCACACAAATAGTCAGCATGAACCTCAATGTGTAAACTTACACGTTAATAGAGGCCTATTGTAAACTTACAAAATAATCTTATTCCAATTTCTTGAATTCAGATTCAACCTGACTCTTGACTTCATCCGCCTGGGTATCAGTCACTATGTGAAGTTAAGGACACTCCTAAGACACAAAGACACAAGACTTGTGCGTTACTATGAGTCATTCAACATAATACAGTTCCCACTGGCATCCCTGTTGTCCAAGCCCAGTCTACTGCACTGGCTTGGGAACACTATAATGCAAGTCACTTGTGGCTATTCTCACGGAGTGGGAATTCTCACGGAGGTAAGAGCACAGAGCCAGCCTCACTGAGGGTGCTCAACCATTACTTCCTCTGACACCCTGCACCACCACAGAGCAGGAGATATGCCCCATTGTTCCTTTACCCACCTCTGATTTTTCTGGGGGTAGGGGAGGGCCCAGAGTCTCACAAAAATCCCTTTCTGTTTCCCTCAATGTGATGCAGCAGCAAATTCTTTCCCATCTGCTCTGCTCTCCCATGAGCCTACCACTTGGGAAAAGTAAAGGAAGCAAAAGATGGGTCTTAAAGTCAGCCTCTGAGTTAAGATCTGTAGAAGCCTAAGAGGGGCTTACCTACCTGTGCAGAATACGTAAGGAAAAAATGCAGGAGGGGAATGAAAACACATCTCTTAACATAGTTTCCTGAGACACCTGTAGAACTTGTATCCATATCCAGGGAGAAGTTCCCACTCTTTATAAGACACTTTGGTCTTTTACAGCTAACATGATGTCATGACACAGGAGCCTGCTCAATCCATGTTTATCCCATGATATTAAACTGGTCACCCAAACTTCTGCTCAGTCACATGAGCAAGAAATGAGGAGCCTATGTATAGCATCTGAAGATGGTTAGGCCTCTATTAATTTGATAGGGAGGTCTTTGGTGCACATTTTCTCAGACTCAGCTGCAAGCAACAGGCAATGTCATAAGTAGAGGCTGCAAATCTTAAACCCAGTGAGCACTGATTAAGAGAATGGGGAGAAGGCATTGAAAACCAAAACCAAGATGTGAAAACAAATACAGGCCAGGTCAACTTTGTTGTACAGAGAAAAAAGCACGTGGATTTCAGAGGTCAGAAAGACCTGGCTTTAAACCGCAGCCTGTGAATAAAATGCTGAGCCTCTCTGATCCCATTTTCTCATCTGTGAAGTAAGGAGAAAACCTTGAGTGTTTCCAAACAGCATGTGTTACCTGGCTCAAACGAGGGTGGACAGCACAAAGACTGACATAAGAAAGCAACACAGGGCCCACTGACCAGGAGTTGGTAGATTCTACAGGAAATATTTATTTCCCCTTCTACTTTTCCTTCTCCTATGATTTACTCTGAACTTGGGCTCCTATTCAGCACAGGACACAGTCAAAATGACTGCCTTTCGATTCAATCTTTCTGATTAACACTTTAAGTATCAGAACCAGCATTTCCCATTGAGATGAACCCAACAGTCATCAATAGAGTAATTCCTCCTATCTCTGGGTACTTTCCCTTGGATGTTCCAGAACCTCCTGAAAATCACCTCTAAAATTAACCTGAGTTTAATTAAGCATCCTCTCCATCAAAACCCTCTCCTTGAATTCTCCTTATGTCTCTTGGTTCCCCCTGGCTTCAGAAACATTCACCTGGGTTTTCTCCCAGCCCCAGGCACTAGGCCTGCCCATTTTTTCCTTCCTAAAATGTTGCCCTGTTACCCATTCTGCTCATTTCCTTCTACCACATCCTGAGTACCCAATCCCTTCACCTCATAACTACAGTGTTGCCAAAGCTTCTTCATCGCTTTGCTCATAATGACGCCTGATTCGAGAACTGTCTTTCACCATGTTCAAGTCTTTGCACCTCGTCAGAACAAAGGAAAAGTGTCTTTTATGTTTCCTCTGCATCTACCAAGTGCAAGAGCATTTGGTGCCTCAAAAATACGTGATGGGTTGGTATCACTGTTCGACCCGTGTGATGTCAGAAATGCACTGCAACTGGGGAGCTGGGCTTGTAGGAAGCAGTGCTTTTGGTTTGCATCACGGTTGTTCCGGAAGTTTGTTCACTAGGCCAGAAGCACACCTTCCAAATAATGCATTCTTTTTTTTTTTTTATGAAGAATGTTTTGTAATTTTTATTTGCAAATTCCTTATTTTTCCCTATTTTATTTTTTTATGCAATTTATTGTCATACTGGTTACCATACAACACCCAGTGCTCATCCCAACAGGTGCCCTCCTCAATGCCCATCGCCCACCCCCCATCAACCCTCAGTTTGTTCTCCCTTTTTAAGAGTCTCTTATGCTTTGGCTCTCTCCCACTCTAACCTCTTTTTTTTTTTTTCCTTCCCCTCCCCCATGGGTTTCTGTTACGTTTCTCAGGATCCACATAAGAGTGAAACCATATGGTATCTGTCTTTCTCTGTATGGCTTATTTCACTTAGCATCACACTCTCCAGTTCCATCCATGTTGCTACAAAAGGCCATATTTCATTCTTTCTCATTGCCACATAGTATTCCATTGTATATATAAACAACAATTTCTTTATCCATTCATCAGTTGATGGACATTTAGGCTCTTTCCATAATTTGGCTATTGTTGAAAGTGCTGCTATAAACATTGGGGTACAAATGCCCCTACGCATCAGCACTCCTGGATCCCTTGGGTCAATTCCTAGCAGTGCTATTGCTGGGTCATAGGGTAGGTCTATTTTTAATTTTTTGAGGAGCCTCCACACTCTTTTCCAGAGTGGCTGGACCAGTTTGCATTCCCACCAACAGTGCAAGAGGGTTCCCATTTCTCCACATCCTCACCAGGATCTATAGTCTCCTGATTTGTTCACTGTAGCCACTCTGACCAGTGTGAGGTGGTATCTCAGTGTGGTTTTGATTTGTATTTCCCTGATGAGGAGTGATGTTGAGCATCTTTTCAAGTGCTTGTTGGCCATCTGGATGTCTTCTTTAGAGAAGTCTATTCATGTTTTCTGCCCATTTCTTCACTGGATTATCTGTTTTTCGGGTGTGGAGTTTGGTGAGTTCTTTACAGCTTTTGGATACTAGCCCTTTGTCCGACATGTCATTTGCAAATATCTTTTCCCATTCCATTGGTTGCCTTTTAGTTTTGTTGATTGTGTCCTTTGCAGTGCAGAAGCTTTTTACCTTCATGAGGTCCCAATATTTCATTTTTGCTTTTAATTCCTTTGCCTTTGGAGATGTGTCAAGTAAGAAATTGCTGCAGCTGAGGTCAGAGAGGTGTTTTCCTGCTTTCTCCTCTAGGGTGTTTGACAAAGCAGGAAAGAGTATCCAATGGAAAAAAGACAGTCTCTGTAACAAATGGTGCTGGGAGAACTGGACAGCAACATGCAGAAGATTGAAACTAGACCACTTTCTTACACCATTCACAAAAATAAATTCAAAATGGATAAATGACCTGAATATGAGACAGGAAACCAATGCATTCTTTTCAAAATAAATGTACCTTTCTTTTGTTTAACAATCGATTCACATTAACTTTAAAAAACAAATCTCCTGGGGTGCCTGGGTGGCTCAGTTGGTTCAGCGCCTGACTTCGGCTCAAGTCATTGATCTTGTGGTTCATGGGTTCAAGCCCCACATCGGGCTCTGTGCTGATAACTCAGAGCCTGGAACCTGTTTCAGATTCTGTGTCTCCCTCTCTCTCTCTGCCCCTCCCCCACTTGAGCTCTGTCTCTGTCCTTCAAAAATAAACAAACATGTAAAAAAAATTAATAAAAAAATAAAAATAAATAAAATGTGAAAATGGTACTGCTGAAAAAGTCAGGTTCTCCCAAAAACATGGGCATAGTTTCACTTCTTCATCTCCTTTTGTCCCTCAATACAAAGTCTGACCAACTTCGTTATCTACTTCATGTAATGTTTCAGAGAAAAATATTTGGGGAAGTTTGCTCTGTAAACAGTACTTTGAACAACTTTAAAAAAGAGCTTAATGTCTATCCATAAACACCTCCTCTGTGATTGCAACAAGGGTCACGGTTGTAAACAGTTTATGGTCAATTACTTGATCAACAGTTCTTGAAATAAAAGGTATCCTGGTCCCTTTTTGTGCCTCTGCACACCACAGAATGCTCACTTCCTCGGCAGAAAAATGCCTTTTAACCAACTGCAGAAAGACTTGTTCACAAGTGTTTCTAATTCAGCTAAACATCTTGATAGGAAATATCATAAATTATATGTATAAGCCTGTCAGTACAAGTTTCAACAGGAGTAACATGAGTTCAGTTTGAAATAAAATGAAAACTTCAGACCCATTTTTGAACTGGCTACCCTAAATTTTAATCCAAAACCCATTTGTGTAGAAAGAGAAGGCAAAATACTAGTCCTCTTGGATAAAAACCTACCACTGAAAAAGATGCTCAAGGTACAATGTATTTTTCATATTTTTCCGGTCACTAGAGGAAAAATACGCAAAAGCACATAAATGTTAACATGGAAAACCAGATCCAGCAAGACCTTCAGTGTGCTTCAGTATCACTGCATTACTTAAGTTCAGGCTTGGCTTCCATTAAAGGGATCCTTTGGACTTTCTCCATCCTAGACAATTAGATAAGGGTCACCAAAGGGCAACAGTGTGACCCTACTGAACACTAAATATGGAAAAAGGAAGGGACAGGCTAGATTAAGACTGATGATCTTGAATATTAATTCCTTTTTCAAATTTATTTGCATTAACACAGCACAGTCAGCATATAGGAATCTCTCTCTTTGTTGCCGGACTGTCTAGAAAGAAAAGGAGCATAAAAACAGCTGCTTCTATAGAGCAAATTCAACTTAACCAAAAAAGCAGTGTAATATATAAACACAGGAAATACACACTTTCTCTTTTTGGTTCCTAGTGCAAAGTTGACATGCTTCTTTTTATTTATGCATGAGGTAAACAAGACTTCCTTCAACTCCCTATTCCTAGAAAAATAAAGCTATATAAATGAATTTCTTTTTTTTTTTTTTTAATTTTTTTTTCAACCTTTTTTATTTATTTTTGGGACAGAGAGAGACAGAGCATGAACGGGGGAGGGGCAGAGAGAGAGGGAGACACAGAATCGGAAATAGGCTCCAGGCTCCGAGCCATCAGCCCAGAGCCTGACGCGGGGCTCGAACTCACGGACCGCGAGATCGTGACCCGGCTGAAGTCGGACGCTTAACCGACTGCGCCACCCAGGCGCCCCTAAATGAATTTCTTTTTTAAGATGTAATGAAAGAAAGGTTCAGATTGACAGGTTGTGACCAAACAGAATTTCTCTTCCACTTTCACTCACAGACAAAACCTAGCTTAGAAATCATTTGGGGGCCATTAAACTAAAGGGCTAAGATTATATAACCAAAAAAATCCATCCAAGAAGATTCAGTATAATTGATACCAATATTTTCCTTCTTCAAAAGAACAGTTTACATTAACTTTGGAATTCCAATCCCACAAGTTCAATGTAACCATATGGACCACAGCCCAGATAACCATGGAAATTAGATTTGACCTTAATTATATAATGTTTGTTGCATGTAGAGTAAAAACTCATCAATTAAGATTTCATTGGCATCTAAACCGCAGTTGGGGGTGGGGACTGAAATGTACTGTAAAATACCTATTACACCCTGTGTGATTCTATTTCTGTGACATTCTTGAAAAGGCGAAACCATAGGAACAGAACACACATCAGTTATGGCCAGAGGCCAAAGAGGGGGAAAGACAACTGACCACAAAAGGGCAGGATGGAACTTTTTTGGGGTGTGGGAACTGTCCTATGTCTTTGTGGTGACAGTGAAGTGAATGAACACTTTTGTCAAAACTCCTGGATCTATAAACCCTCATAATGTATGAAAATCAGACCTTAATAAACCTGGCTTTCAAGAGTGTCTGTTGAGAAAACAAGTATTGACAGTATTAATAGATTATAAAAGAAAAAATTACCCAAGTTTCTCGAGCAGATAAGAAACAGTGCTTGCATACTAATCGTGCAATTCACTGAAAAGTGAGCATAAGGAACAAAGATTAGACTATTACTGATACGTGCTGATGGCGATGCTCCCTTCACGAAGGAACTCTGCCAACAACCAGTGATAAACGTAATCTCCCTTGGCGCACATAACTGGAAGTGAAGATAATTTCAATTTAGAATACACTGCAATTGGGGTGCCTGGGTGGCTCCATCAGTTAAACGTCAGACTCTCGAGTTTGGCTCAGGTCATTATCTCACAGTTCTCGAGTTCAAGCTCCACATTGGGCTCTGTGCTGCCAGTTCAGAGCCTGCCCGGGACTCTCTCTCTCCCTCTCTCTGCCCCTCCCCAGCATGCTCTCTCTCTAAATAATAAACATTTTAAAAAATTAAATAAAATTCACTGCAATCAAGTTGAGCTTTTCCTCACTTGCATGAATCAGTGGGGTCTTAGTGTATGCCAGAAGTTGGCAAACTTTTTCTGTAAATGGGCTGAATGGGTAATTTTGCAACTATCCACCAAAAGAGCCACAGAAAATAACAAAGGAATGAGTGTCACTGTGTTTTCAGAAGACTTTATTTATGGACAGTGAAATTTGAATTTCACCTCATTTTCATGTGTCACAAAATTTTCTTCTTTCGGTTCTTCACAGCCTGTTAAAAATATAAAAACCTTTCTTAGTTCCCAAGCTGTGCAAAAAACAGGCAAGGCCTAGAGTTGACCAAGGCTATTCGTGGTAATCATAAGGGCTTCTTGGATGCACAACTCTCTCAAGCACGATGAACTTCTTTCTGTTAAGGCTGTCCACCCCAAGAGCCACTGTTGTAGAATCACAAAACTGTACACATACACAACTACCCAGCTCACCTTGGCTTAAATATCAGAGAAGACAAAAGGTGAGGAGCCTCTAGAAACATATGGACCATGAAAAAGACATTCTGTAAAAAAAGGAAGCAAAAAAAAAAAAAAAAAAAAAAAAAGAGTGGATCCACACCCTTCCAACTAAGGGTTTTCAAATTCTAAACTAAAAATGCCTAAGGAGAGCAGGTCTGCTTTGCCTGCCTCCCCCGCCCAGGGTAAGGGCTTAATGTCACCTGTTTGAGTAATGAATTGCTGATGTTAATATTCTTTCAAACAGTGTTTAGACTGACTATAACTTATGAACATGTATTTTTAGATATACAAGATGGTTTGGGAGGGGTTGAGGGGGGGAGGGTTCTGTCCTAGTGAGGACAGGAACAGGGCACATTTATCCGAAACACATTTGTGTGATGGAAACATTTCCAGCTGCACAAATGCTGTAACATCTACACCCAAATTAGCTCAGGAGTCAACACATCTCGTTTGGTTATTACATTTATTGCATCTATTATCTACAAATGAAATACAGCTGCGTCGTCAGTATCCCCGCAGCCAAGCATCTGCTTAATGAGCTTGCAAGGTAGGGCAGATCGGGAGCACATGGCCGACAACAAATCGGGGAAACACAATCCTCCGGCCCTGGACAGACACTGCCCAGCTGAAATCCCTTTCCTTTATGGGCAGCAGGAGTCATATTTTAAGAGACTCTCATCAGGTATTTATCCTAAACACAAGCAGCAGTACATTCGATTTATTTGCTAAATAGAAATTGGGTAAGTCTGGCGTCCAAATCACAGTCACCACTTTGCCCGCCCTGCTTACAGTCCAAGGTCACTTGGGTTGCCTTGGGGCATGGGAGGTTTGGGGAGGGGTGGGGGGTGGGGCGGACACGAGGCCGAGGACAAGAGCCACATTTCCAGCTGCGCAATGCCCAGTCTGACGTTTTGACAGAGTCTCTAATCTTTTTCACATTTCTTTCTACAGGACGGGATGGGGGAACCAGATGCTCCCGGTCTCCCTGCAAGTTTTTTGGATTATGTTTTTTTTAAGAGAGATGAGGCTGGAGGCCTGGGTCCAGGCAGAGTCAGAGTTGGGAATTGTCTCCATACTTCGACCAGGCAAAAAAACCTCCAAGGATCTCCCCCATTGCCAGTATATATTTTATAGGCACTGGGTAGACACCTGTTTTCAATCACACCTTCACATCAGAGGAACCCTCGAGGAGTGGCCTGCAAGCACAGGCCTGGCTGAGAGCAAAAGCAACAGTTGCCTGCCCAGGGCTGTCTTTTCTGTTTGCTTTGTAAATGATTTCTGAGCCACGTGTGGGAGAAAGGCCTGCCCGGGCTCTCGCTGACATCATGCGTGTGGAACTCGAGTCTCGCCGTAGGAATGCTACAGCAGCGGACATGTGTTTAAGCCGCTGGTCAGCCGGGGTCTTCCTCATTGCAAATGGATTTGGGCTCATAAACTACGGGAGATTAGTTTTAAGCCCTCACAGTAGACCTTGCTGAGCAGACTCCAGGTGACATGAAAGGCAAAGGAGAGGCAGCAAGCCGAGCCCAGCCCCACACCCCTTCCAGATGTCTGGACTCAGAACCCAGGGTGTGGAGATGGACGTCCAGGGAGGTTGGATTGCGAAGATGTAGCCAGGGCTGGTCCCATCTAATGGCACCATGGGTAACATGCCTCCTCCCAAAGCAATTCACTGAAAACCAAAACCTTTCCTCTCAAGGTCTAGATGGGATTGCCATCAAGGAGCCAGGCCTCTGCCTCTGGTGGGATCTGAACGCTAAAGCACACAATGAGAGACTCCCTAGCCATCAAGTCTCTGAGGATCAGGGAATACGATTAAATTACCTTTGCCCAGATTTAAAGAAACCTGGGTTCACGTCTCACTTTCTAGGTCTCTGACCGAAGAGAAGCCAACTTTATGATGTCTACACGAGTACACTAACGTCAATTCCTTACTGCAGACTTTCCATAAATGGGGAGTCTAGGGTGCGCTTGGAGCTCTCAGACTCCCTGAACAGATCCCAGCAGAAGTTGGACTTGCATTACGTGCCATGACATGTGGGAGCTTGGGGGGTGGGTTACCCTTTCCTTCTCCCCACCTTCCAAACTCTCCTGTTGCCAAACCCTGGACTTGACCATCTCTGTTCCCCACAGTGGAACTCAGCTTCTCAGCTTGGGTTAGCCTCTATACCGGAAAGCCTCAGATAAACCCATCCTGTACTTGCCTGAGAAGAGCTGAATAGGACCTTTACAGTAGACCAAGAGAACAGCTGACGTTCAATAGTGAACACGATTATAGCTTCAACCTTCAACCATAGGTGGAAGGGGACATGGAGAGGGAGTCCAAACCCGTCCTGATAGCTTTTTGCGGGTCCCATGTCATCTTTTAGAGAAGTCAAGGACAAAACATTATCAGAGACTCAATTTGAGAGCGGTCAAGACAGGAAAACACGTACATGCTAAAAGCCCCTGAACCAAACAAAGCATCTTCGCCATATCGAGGTCTTCCTCTTGCAATCCTTCCGGACTCAGGAGGGCCGGAGAGTCAACAAGCGGCAGTATTGGAAGGGGTAAGTGAGAGACCTGCCACCCGGATACCCCAAATCCAGATGCTACAGCAGAAATGACTGTTGCTGCCACCTGCTCTCCGCCTCACTCTTTCAGATGCTTCAGAATGCTTTCAGCTTTGGATGATTTAAGCCATTTTCCCTTCCCCATCCCCCACCCCAGTCTTTCACTTCTCTTCCTTGCTCCCACCAAGGAAGAGGAGGACCCGAGCCTGGGATGGATGAACTATTGATCGTCTGCGTCCACCACCCCCCAGAATTCCTATGGTGAAACCTAACCCCCAGTGTGATGGCACTAGGAGGCGGGCCTTTGGGAGGGGATTAGGTCCTGCATGGGACTAGTGCCCTTAGAAAAGAGACCCCAGAGAAGTCACTGCAAAAGGACACTGTCCGTGAGCCAGAATGTGCAGTGTCACCGGTCATTGAATCTGCCAGTACCTTGACCGTGGACTTATCCTCCAGAACTGTAAGAAAATTTCAGTTGTTGGTCAGGCACCTCAACTACAATATTTCTGTTACAGCGGCCTGAACGGACTAAAATAGGAGGAGAACGTGGCAACTGAGCTGATGGGAATTGAGCCCCTAGCATTAGAATCTGCCTTCTCTGCCCAGGCTTCCCTCATGCTCTTCTTGGCAGGGTTTCATTTTGGTTTTGCCCAAAATGGGAAAGAAAAGCTCCACGCCAGAAGGCTCAGTAAACTTGAGAGGCCATGGCTCAGAGTAAAGTATGTATGTGGTTTTCACTGACACCCATTTTCAAAGCGTCGGTTACTGATAGCAAAACACCCACACGGTTTACATTCCTGCTCACAAAGGGTTTCACACATGAAACCCATGGTGTTTTCCTTCCTATTATCATCTTTTCATAGCATGTAATCCCACTCAACTTTAAAAAAAGTTATTTTGCCTTCATTTGATCTGTCATCATGGGGTGGTTTTGCTTCTCTCTCACACACCAAAGCAACCCCTCCTTTCTCTCTCTCTCACTACACACACACACACACACACACACACACACACACTTCAATGTGGGCTTGCCCTTCAAAAGCCAAAAACAACAAGATCAAAAAGTTGTTAGTGGAGCAGATGTCAAGTGGTCCCCCTGGACTCCTACTTAACCCCTTCCAGAGATCTGACTGGACCCTGACAAGGAATTGATTTGGTGAGGAAAGCAGAGGGCTTGGTAAACATGGCCCCACCTCTCCTTATAAATCTCCAAAAGGACGGCCTGCCATGATTCTACACAACTTCCATCTTCTCCCAGGGAAATGTGCACACAAACTGCTTATCAAAAGGACACTTTAACTGTGAACATGCTTTGCTAACTGGGGTTGTTTATGACTCAACGTAATAAAACTTGATGTTGCAAACTGGAAGCATTTTCCTTGTTTTGTTTCCTTGGACCTTCCTCTCTTCCTACTCTAGAATTGTTACCTAAAACCAGGTGTGTGAAATGTATGAGTGGAAGTTAAGCAATCGGGGCCTTTTATGTACATGACAGAGATATATGGGGAATTTTAAGACCTAATGATTACAAATGGGCAGGAAATTAGCATGAAGGGACTTTTCCTTATCTTACCTCTAAACACAGCATGTATCACCGAGATATCATATTAGACTGGGGCCATATTGAGATGATCTGTAACTCTTTCATACAGTTAAAAAAAAAATTGCCAGCTGTTGTGAAGGTCCTCACCGGCATCATCTCAAATTGCAGCTCTTTCCAAAACTAGGGGGTTATTAACCAAGTTGCATATGTACAATTAGAGGAAAAGATGGCCATTTTATGAAGGTGCTTTGTTGGAACAAGCTTCCCAAATACCGACAGTAATCAGAATGATCAAGTTATTTTCCTAAAATCAGATAACTTTGGCTTCAAATGAGTGACCACTTGGTGAAGTAGCAACTATGTTTCTAAGTAAAATATGCACTGTGACGTAGCATGGGACCGATTTCCAATCCCCTGAACCAAAAGTTCTGTGGTCACTGCATAGCCCTCAAAGATGTAAGCAACCTCCTTGCCTTAAAAAAAGAAAGTCACCTTCCATGTGGCTTTAGATTCATGCTCTTTTTAATCAAAAGCATTTGATGGTCACTAATTGCATGTTTGTCACAAACTCCAGGCTGTTTCAAACAAGGTTCTTTGAACTGGAGGATCATGTTCAAGTGCACTTCCAGTCGAAACTGGGTTTTATTGTGCTTTTACTTCACCTTTTCCCCAGTGTCAAGCGATTCAGGTTGCAAAGGGGATGAAAAGCGTCAGCAGTAGGAAGTCTGTGGGGGATGATGGACAGTGGGGTTTGTAACTTTCCAAGATGTGGGCTGCCATATTTCAGGGGGCAGGCCCCAATGACAGGTCTGCTTTCATTTACTTGTGCATGAATGCTTTGGTCCCGGAGCTCAGTTATGGAGTTTGACATCTCCCGAGGTGCTCCAGAAAGCCATTTTCAGGCCAAAATGGGCCAAATGACAACTTAATCATAACCAGGAGATGCGGCATGACGATGCAGTTGGCCACCATGAGCACCCCTTTCCTGAAACCCAGTCTGCCACCACTGGTCTTTGTTGGAGGCAGAACATAAGCCCGTAGGAGCAAGACTAACATGAAAGAGGCCACAACAGTGCAACAGAAAGGTACGAACCACCCACACGTAAGGGAGACTACAACCTAGAATCCTGGGTTCTGTCCTAACACCAGGCCATGTCACGTTCAGTGTCTGCCGTTCCCTTAGCCAGACCTGTGGCAAACAGCGAGCATGGCCACTGATGATGACAGTAACAGCGCCCTACAGCTTCTGTCCTCTGTGCCTTTGCTCAAGCGCATTCCTCCTCCTGGAATCCCCTCCTCTTTCTCCTGTCTAAATCCAACCTGTATGTCTAGGTCCCAGCTCTCTCCCAAGACCTTTCTTAACATCACCCACATGTCCTCTGGGGTCTCTTTCTCCTCAGGGGCATGGTTAGACTTGACCCAGTGCCTAGTTCCCTATCTTGGGTTGGCATGAAGTTCTCCTCCCGATAGCCACCAGTTCCCATCACTCAGATCTTCCCACTTCACCCTCCTGGTTGTGCACTGCCTCCAGGATATCTCCATCCTGCCTCACTTAGAGCCAGAACATACAACTCAGTCCAGTAAACATATGTTCATGAAGCATTTAAGCACATCTGTAGGCATTACTGTAGGTTCAGCAGTTCTCAGGGAAGAATTACATTCAGAAGCATGCAACCTTGGGTTCCTCCTGGCTCCAAGTCAAGCTCTCTCTCCTTCCCTCCTTCCTTCCCCCACTCTTCCCCTGTCCCACAACCAACACATTTTTTGCTTTCTCCTACATAGGGCAATTCATTCAGGACACCTGTGATCCCAGTTTCCACCCACAATTATTTGTCAAGAATCTTGGAAAAGTAACATTCTTGAAAGAGAAAGCAATTACCCTGAACAAAATTCCTCTGAAAACCATTTTTACCACTGTGTTGCCTTCAGATTGAGTATCCCTCCCAACGTCCCATGTTGTATGCCTGTATGCCACTGACCTTTATCTAACAATATATCATCTATTTTGTATCTGAGCTTTTTATACGTGCATCTTGTGCTTCTGTTATTTTCAGAGTTCTGGGAAGTACAAACCCTGCACACTCATTTTTGTATTTCTTTAGAGTACCTAAAGCACATTGTTTTAGCCCTATAGGATTCTCAGAAATTTGTGGAATTGTACCAAAGTGTAAAATGGTGCATCATTCTTCCCAGTAACCACCAAATAGTTGAGTTTTCTTAAAGTGGCATTCTTAGAAAGTAAGCTCAAATACCACCCACCACCACTGCCATATAATTAGAATCCAAATAGAACATAGATGTGGTTTGGAGAAACTAGTCAAATATGCTATTAAAAACAATAATAAAGTTTTTCATTTCAAATAATTCATATTTCAGATTCAATCTAAATCTAATTATCCTCTATGGTTTAATATTCCCTCCACAAGTTTTTTAATTGACCTTTAATTTCTTTATGATAAACACTTCTATTTATATATTTTATATAAATTTATATATTATATGATATATATGATATATATTATATATTTACATACCTAAAAACATGAGTATCTGAAGTTTTTCTGCTATATGTTGTTTCCACTCATTCTTACTTACAATGACTTTCTCCCTAAAATGTTTAGTGAATAATGACAGTAAGTTGCTTATTTTGCTAAATGGAATGAAAGTGGTTTTCTCAAGGCAGGATTTACATTTGCTTCTATCAGAAGATTGGGGTAAGGGGACCTACTATATTGTTACTACTTTAAACTGAATTCTTAGGTGTTGGTCAGACCATGCAAGTAGTGTGAATTTAGGCTGCAAATACGACTGAGGGGCACTATGGTTACAACTTCTCAGGAATTTTTATTCTTCTTCCTCTGCTGAACAATTGAGAAATTTCCTTCCAGTTCTCAGTGGAGGGATGTGAGGTAGATTGGGAGCAAGGTTTGTTTTTAGTTCCTCCTAACGCTGAAGGTCAACAGGTCCCAAGCAGGATAATTAAAAAGGAACCCCCATTGAGGTACTTCAGAACACCTAAGTCTAAAGGAAGATCTTAAAAGCAATCAGAGAAAAAAGACTAATTGTATTCAAGGGTGTGGCCGTTTGGCTGAAAGCTACAAAGGAGGCTGAACAAAAGTAACCGATGTTCAATGTTCTGGAAGTCAAAAAATTGCCAACCTCAAATTCCATACCTGACAAACTATCCATGAAGAATGAAGCATGAAGAATGAAGACACTTTCAGGCAAACAAAAACTTAGAGAACTTGCAACTAGCTTAAGTAAATTCTAAAGGATGTAATTCAGGTAGAAGTAAAGTGATTCCAGATGGCAGATTAGAGATACAGCAAGAATGAAAAGCAAAGAATATAACAAATATATGGGTAAAGTTAAATGAACATGAGTCATATTAAATAAAAATGATAATATCTTTTGATAAAAAATAAAATATCCAATCATAGTATATAATTCAGGAATAGGGTAAATGGAGTTAATGTCTTCTAAAGGACTTTTTCTTGTTTGAAAAGAAGATATGGATTGATTTACCTTAGTAAATGAAACATGAATATACTAATTTCACAACTAATCACTACAAGAGCAGAGAGAGTCTAGTAAAAGATAAAATGAAAACATGAACTCAAAAAGGCCAGTGAAGAAAATAAGAGAGACATATCGTGGCTCAGTCAGTTAAACCTCCAACTCTTGATTTCAGCTCATGTCATGATCTCATGGTTTGTGAGATTGAGCTCTGTGTTGTGCTCTGCACTAACAGAGCAGAGCCTGCTTGGGATTCTCTCTCTCTCTGCCTCTCCCTGCCTCTCCCCTGCTCGCTCACACTCCCTTTCTCTCCTTCTCTCTCAAAATTAGTAAACATTTTTTAAAATGCCTTTAAAAAAGAGAACAAAAGATCAGACTAATGGACCAAATAAAACCTACAAAATATGATATAAATTCAAATGTAATAATTACAGGGGAGCCTCGGTGGCTCAGTCGGTTAAGCAGCTGATTTCAGCTCAGGTCATGATCTCACAGTTCAGGAGTTCAAGCCCTGCATCAGGCTCTGTGCTGACAGCTCAGAGCCTAGAGCCTGCTTTGCATTCTATTGTCTCACCCTCTCTCTCTGCTCCTCCCTCGGGTGTGCTCTCTCTCAAAAATAAACATTTAAAAAAAGAAATAATAACAATAATAATTACAATACATGTAAATGGACTATATGATCCAATTAAATCAAGATTTACAGACCAGATTTTTAAAGCAAAAATAAAACAAAGGAATTTTCTCACCCATTATATTATCAAAAGGAGAACTAAAATCGATCTACAATTACACTTGTCAGAGAAACCATACTCAACATTTTGTTTTTCCTTTTAACTTTTTTCACAAAGGCAAACATACATCTTTCTATATTATAGTATATAAACATTTTCTGACTTTTTTCTCTTAAAAGCATCATGAATATATTTTCATATAGTTAAAACTTTCTCAAAAGTTTTATACTGAGATTAATGTATGTAAAATAAATACAGAAAGGCTGTACATTTATTGCCATGTGCATAATATTTTACGATATAGTTATAACTATTTAACCAGCTTCCTATCATTGGACATTTTGGTTGTTTCCAATGTCTCATTAAAATATAGACATATATTAATATTTTATTTTTATATAATTTTATTATATAAATTTATATTATATTTTATATAATATATAAAATACTATATTTTTATTATATAAACTTATATTTTATATATATTATATGTTATATATTTTTATATAATTATATTGATATATAATATTTATATGTATTTTATTTAATTATATTAATTATATATGTATATATCCTATATATATATCCTCAAGGAACATACTGACAAACATACTTCTGGATCTATATCCTTTAGCTACATTTCCTACTATACACATTGGATGCCTATTGCAAAATCACTCTCCAAAATGTTTATACAAATGTTTACAAAATGTTTACAAAAATTTAGTCTTCAACAAGAAATGTGTCCATTTCCCCTTGTCTAAAAGGAGAGATTATTTCCCTTACATTGCCCACAAATTAAAGAGGCAAATACAGAAAATTTTCTAGATCACTGGATTTATTTAACCCCTCTAGTTTGTCCAAACCTTTAGGAGTCAAAAGCAATAGACACAAAAGAACTGTCAAAAAGGAGCAAACTCTCTTTCTCCTTCAAAAAAACTTTCAAAAGATGATTGCCAACTTTACTTTCCTACTTAATCTCCTCATACTCACCTCAATTTAAACGTATTTTGAACTTAAAAAATCAAGATGAGCTTACCTTTATTTGTGCATTAGAGTCTTGTCTAAGCAAAGCCAAGAAGCCAAGTTTCAAAACTGATCGTTTACATCTCAGAGTTCCATGGACAAAACTCCAACTGGCATAAGCCCTTTGTCCTGGTGGTTACCTTTTCTTTCTTTCTATTCATCACCCTATTCTATTCTGTGAGATGATCTGTCAGGAGCATGGTCTTCAATTAGAGGAAAATCTAAGTCCCTGCTCTACCAGTTTCTAGTTGGGAAGGCTTGAGTAACTTAACCTCTTCATTTCAGTTTCTTCCATACAGCCTACTGTTTATAAGCAGACTCAAGAGTCAAAGATAGGTAGTCATAATCACAGGTCTATCATCTACAGCAGTGTGCCCTTGGGCAAGATTAATTATTCCACACCTGCTTCATCTGACAAATGAGTTTATTATTAGGTTATTAGAAATCAATTTCTTTTTTTTTTTAATTTTTTTTTTAACGTTTTTATTTATTTTTGAGACAGAGAGAGACAGAGCATGAACGGGGGAGGGGCAGAGAGAGAGGGAGACACAGAATCGGAAGCAGGCTCCAGGCTCTGAGCCATCAGCCCAGAGCCCGACGCGGGGCTCGAACCCACGGACCGTGAGATCGTGACCTGAGCTGAAGTCGGCCGCTTAACCGACTGAGCCACCCAAGCACCCCAGAAATCAATTTCTTAATTCAGTACTTGACTCACAAGAAAGTACCCAGAAAATGCTATACAAGTGATCTTTAAGGGCGCCTGGAGTTCAGGTGGTTGAGCGTCCGACTTCAGCTCAGGTCATGATCTCATGGTTTGTGAGTTCGACCCCCATGTCTGGCTCTGTGCTGACAGCTCAGAGCCTGCTTCAGATTCTGTGTCTCCCTCTCTCTCTGCCCCTCCCCTGCTTATGCTCTCTCTCTCTCTCAAAAATACATAAACATTAAAAAAAATTTTTAACAAGTTTTCTTCATTATTTGTGAATTTTGTACTTGCAAACTTACCCACTCAATAAATTTTTTTTGTAACTTCAAAATCAATACTCATGGTGCTTTCGTAGTCATTCACAGACATGTGCAACCCAGTGAAAAATGTGAGTCAAATCGCATATTCTCAGCTCAGGCCATGCTCAGCCCTCTTGTTTCAGCTCTTATACTATAGATACAAGTCCTTTTCACAGTCTAGCACCATGTTTTTCACATTTTTAATGCTTTTTCTTTGCGATTCTGCTGTTCAAAATGCTCCCCCCAAGCTCAATGCTGAAGTGCTGTCTAGTATTCCTATGCACAAGGTTTTCATATATATTATGGAGAAAATACATGTGTTCATGAAAACTATTAGATATTAAAGCAACTAAACACTACACAAACAAGTGTTAATATATTACATGTTCACAGATTGGAAGAATATGGTTAAAATATCCATACTACATAAAGCCACCTATAGATCCAATGCCATCCCTACTGAAATTTCAATGGCATTTTTCACAGAAATAGAATAATCCTAAAATTTATATGGAACCACAGAAGACCCCAAGGAGCCAAAGCAATGTTGAAAAAGAAGAACAAAGCATCACACTCCCTGATTTCAAATTGTATCACAAAACTATAGCAATCAAAAAGTATGGTATTGGCCTAAGAACAGACACATAGAACAAAACAGGAAGCCCAGAAGTAAACCCACTCATACACAGTCAATTCATTACAAAGGAGGCAAAAATATACAAGACAGAAAAGATGGTCTCTTCAGTAAATTGTGTTGGGAAAACTAGAGAGCCACTTGCAAACAAGTAAAACTGGACTCTGACACCATACACAAAAAGTAACTTAAACTGGATTAAAGGCTTGAATTTGAGACCTGAAACCATAAAATTCCTAGAAGAAAACATAGGCAATAAGCTCCTTGACATCAATTTTGATAAGGATTTTTTGGATATGACACAAAAAGCAAAAATAATCAGGAGGAACTATGTCAAATTAAAAAGCTTGTGCATGGCAAAGAAAACCAACCACAAAATGAAAAGGCAACCTGTTGAATGGGATAAAGTATTTTCAAAACATTTATCTGAAAAAGGGTTAATATCCAAAATATATAGAAGAATGTATAAAAATCAGTATCAAAAAAACCAATCTGATTAGAAAATGGGCAGAGGATCTAAACAGACATTTTTCCAAAAAAGGCTACAGATGACCAATAGGTACATGAAAAAATGCTCAACATCCCTAACCATCTGAGAAATGCAAATCAAAAACAATAAGATATCACCTCACACCTGTTAAGATGGCTATTACCAAAAAGACAATAAATAACAAGCATTGGTGAGAATGTAATGAAAAGCAAAAATGGGGCACCTGGGTGGCTCAGTCGGTTAAGCAGTCAACTTCACCTCTGATCATTATCTCGCGATTCTTGAGTTCAAGCCCCGCATTGGGCTCTGTGCTGACAACTCAGAACCTAAAGTCTGCTTCAGACTTTGTGTCCCTCTCTCTCTGTCCCTTCCCTGCTCACACTCTGTCTCAGTCTCTCTCAAAAATAAACATAAAAAAATTTTTTTAGTAATAAAGAAAAGGGAATACTTGGACGCTATTTGTAGGAATGCAAATTGATGAAGTCACCATGGAAAACTGTATGGAGTTTCTTCAAAAAATTAAAAATTGCCAGAGACCATGGGGGAGGGGAAAGGGAAAAAAAAGTTAGGGAGGGAGGCAAACCATAAAAGACTCTAAAAACTGAGAATAAACTGAGGGTTGATGGGAGGGAGGGGAAAGTGGGTGATGGGCATTGAGGAGGGCAACTGTTGGGATGAGCACTGGGTGTTGGATGGAAACCAATTTGACAATAAATTTCATATTTTTTAAAAAAGAAAAAATTGGAGGAAAGAGATAATAAAAAATCTAGAGCTAACTACTTTTAACATCTTGTAGTAAAAATCATATATATCCATATTTGCTCATAAAAAGATATAAAGCAAAAAAAAATTAAAAATTATACCATATGATCCAGCAATTCCACTTATGGGTATTCATCTAAAGAAAACAAAAACACCAACTTAGAAGGATATTTGCACCCCAATGCTCACTGCAGCATTATTTACAATAGTCAAGGCATGGAAACGACCTCAATGTCCATCTATAGATGAATGGTTAAGGAAGAGTTGGATATATACACAATGGAATATCATTCAGCCATGTCCAAGAATGAAACCTTGCCATTTGGCAACATGGATAGACCTTGAAGGAATTATGCTAAGTGAAATATGTCAGACGGAGGAAGACAAATACCATATGATCTCACTTGTATGCAGAATCTAAAAGCAATTTTTTAAAGAAATTTTTAAAAAGATCATAGATCAGCTTGAGGGATGCCCAAGGAAGGGTAGAGAGTGGGCAAAATTAATCCAGTGGGTCAAACGGTATAAACTTCCAGTTATAAAATAAATGAGTCATGAGAATGTAACATACAATATGATGGCAATAGTAATGATACAGCATTGTATATTTAAAAGCTTGCTGTCACGCAACTTGCAGATGGGTGCACTATGACCACCACAGTCAAAAGGAGTCCATCCTTCATCTTGTGTTGAGACTTCATGGTGGTGCTAGGAACTCATCTTCTACTCCCAAAGAAAGTAAGTGTAAGAGATAGAAGGATAAGTTGGCGGTCCTGAAATATTCTAATATAGAGGAGAACGGCAAGATCAATTGCCTTCCTCATACATACCCCTTCAGATCAATGGGGTGCTCAGCCCTTTATCCGCAGCCATTTTGACCGCACTGTGGTGAATGCCTGACTTACTGCTTCAACAAACCAGAAAACAAGTCACTGTCTGTGTGTTAATAAAATAAATGAATTTAGGAAAAAGGCAGACTTCATTATCAACATGTTCCTCTACCTCAATGATAAAACCCAGACGTGCTGGTTTAAGCTGACCACAAAACAGCTGCAGCCTACCCATCCCTCCACACCCCTATATGAGCCCTGATACAGCCACATAATCTCATCATCGGTCCCCAGGTACCTGTCTCCCTGCCCTCATTTAGTAACCACTTTCCTCCCTTTATGTTTCCTCTTCATTCTGTCTAAATTCTTCCCATCCATCAAGGTCAAGTTCAAGTCCCCATTTCCTCCATAAAACAGCTTTCCGATTACACCAATACACTTACTGTCAACAGGCAGATCAGGAAAAACTGGAGCAAAAACAAAAACAAAAACAAAAACAAGAGGGGACCTCTCAATCGATGAAGGGAGCAAGGCAGCAAAAAACAGGAGGGGGGGGCGGGGAGGGGACAATGTGCCTAATTTAAATTTTCCAGTAAATCTTTGTCTTGCTTCCCAACTTGGCTGTTCATTCTTTCTATCAGTTTTTTCTCCATGGACTGCTCCCTTAATTCTGGGTCTTACAATTGCATACTCTGGTTGTGAATATCCATATTTGCTTTCTGAGTATTCAGGCTGTGTCCCCACTTCCTCATTTTCTACTCTGTGGTCCACTCACTAGGCTACAACCTGACTTCCCCAATCCACTAGTAATAGTTCACAGAACATCAGAAATTTGGTCCATATGGTACCATCATGTATTATGGAAAAAATACACAAGCTTAACCCGTCTTACCAACTAGATTACAAATTCTTTCAAGGTAGCTTTTTATGTGCCCACAGTTTTTAGACGAGGTAATGATAATGATGACATTAATAATAGAATATAAAACATCTGAGTTCTTGCTGTGTCCCTGAAACCATGCCAAGAGTTTTATAAGCATTACCCATTTAGTTCCCATAGCAAATTTTCCCAATATTATTGTTCCTTTGTTTTCTATTCAAGATGAGAAAACTGAAGCCAAAGAGTAAATGATGCCAGTAAGATATTTAAATCTAATTAATAAACATTTACAATGAAATAAGAAAGAAATATTATCAATTTTTCTTTCAGATTCCCAAAGACAATACATACAACCCTATAACTTTTTTATCTTTTCTTGACAACTTCATAAAATTATCATAGAGTCAAAAGGGAGGGATTAATCTCAAAGGAATTTCCAGCTTTCTGAAACAGTCAACTTTACAAAAATGTCCTAAACCCCCAAATACAAGAAAAAAAGGTCTTTAGTCACATAGGGAGCCTTAAAAATCATATATATGTATATTGTTTAAGATTTCATTACTATAGTAAGAGCTTCTGCTTGCCATTGAAATGAAGAAAGGCTGTGCCATATAGTACAGTATTTAGTAAAAATAATTTTAAAGAGATGTCCTCCACATTTCTCAGTGAGTATTAAAGAGGGTTGTTACAGAAAGAATTGGGTCTCCCCCCAACCCCACCAGTTCCTAACTTGCACCTCAAACCATAATGTGACTATATCAGAGACAGGGCCTCCATGGAGCAAACGAAGGTTGAATGAGGTCCCAAGGGTGGGACCCAATTCAATAGGACCAGTGTCCTGATAAGAAGAGGAAAAGGTATCAGGATGTACACAGGCACACACAGAGGAAAGGCCATGTGGGGTACAGCAAAAAGGCATCCGTCTTCAAGACAAAAACACAGACTTCACCAGAAAGCAACCCTGCTGGCAACTTGATCTGGGAATTCCAGCCTCTAGAACTATGAAAAATAAATAAATTTCTGTTGTTTAAGCCAAAGAAAAAAAGGGGTAGAAAGAGAGGGAGGGAGGGAGAAAAGGAGGGAGGGAGAAAAGGAGAGAGGGAGGAAGGAAAAAAGGAAGAAAGAAGGAAGGAAGAAGGAAAGGGAGAAATAAAACATGAAGACAACAAGTTTATGAGAAAGTACATTCTCTTTTTCTAGGTAATAATAGTCTGTTGACAAAAAAAAAAAGTTACATTCTAGACTTGTACTTCACCTCAAATAAATACTGCACAAGTTAAATTCACAACATTAGCATACCAGAGAAAAACACTATAAAAGTATTCAACACTTATCAGGTGGTTTTTCTGGCAAAGAGAGCCAAAATATCTATTTGGTAAGCAATCTATAACTTTCAGCAATGAAAATGCAATCTAGTCTGTGAAGCTACGTAACTCCTTCCCCAAACAGAACTGGACTGCCTACCTACCTACAATACTCATATGTCCTTGGCAAATCATGCTTTTCTTATGTTTGGACAGTACCATATGTTTTTGGTCCAGCACGAAGCTTAGGAAAATTGAGGGGTGGCAGACATCCGTATAGCTAGCCAGTCCACTGCAATTAGCAACAATGACCACAGCCTCAACGTGACACTGGCTTTGCACTGGATGTTGATTATACAGCCTTCATTATATAGCATTGATTATACTGCTGCCAAAGGGGCTATACTGTTCCCATATGATTTCACTTAAGATGAAGAGCTCTTCCAGGTACTTCTAAAGATAATGCCAGTAAATCCTGGAAAATAACACTTTCAAGTAATTGTGACAGCAAGACCAACAACAAGGTTTCAGAATTTGAAGTGAATACCAATTCCAGAGTATACGCAGTCCTGACCTACCATATTGCCCCAGTGTACTCCCTTCCAGAATGTAAGATGCCTGCGCTTAGTATTCAGGTGACTGCTGGGAACAGTGAGTCTTAGATGACCTAGGATGTAACTGTAATTCTCTTCCCACTCAGGAAGGTGGGGGAAAAAAAACTGAGTAAAATATGAAGAAAGTCATATCAAGAAAAAAAGCTAGAGATTTTTTTTCCTCTATGTTCTAAATCAAAACTCGCCAAGTCAGTTTACTAGTAGGTAAATTCAAAACCCAATTTCAGATTTGGCACTAGCAATGTGAAGTGAACCAGTGAGCTCAGTGAGTGGATAAGTGAGCTGTATTTGGTCTCTCCTCTCCTGAACAAACCTGTATTGGTAGTAAGTCAATGAAATGTGTTTCCAGCAAAACAAATCAGCATTTCAATCATCTTCCCAATGTGTGGAACCACCAATTCAATCACCCAATAGCTAATGAGAAACTGTCATAAAATTACCCAATGATGCCTATGTCATCATTTGCCTTTTATTATAGCCTACATTTCCTGCCACCAAAATAAGGACAATATCTATTTCTTCAGGACAGCAATAAGCTAGATAGTAATGGTGGAGGTATCTAACAAGTGTTTCTTATCTGCAGGTGTTTCAAAAAAAAAGAAAGAAAGAAAGAAATTATGTAAGTTGTAGAGTTGGCATCAGTGGATTAAATTCCCACCAGATCCAGACAGAGAGTTGGATGCATGTTGCTTCAAATTTAGATTTATTTATTTCACAGAACTCCTCCAGTTCATGTGTTGTGAATGGCGTGACCAGCTCTTTCCAGCTTTCCCGGGACTGTCTTGCTTTTAGTAATCCAAGTCACACATGCTGGGCCCCCAGTTAGGGTGACCACCTTGACCCGGTTTGTCTGAGGCGGGATCAGTTTTAAAACTCCAAGTCCCGCCTCCCAGAAATGCCCTCAGTCCTACAAAAATCAGGATGGCTGGTCAACCTAGTTGCAACACGCCACAATAAATGTATGTTTATAGCCCTTCATTTTACCTCTCTTGAAAAATCTGTGCTTTCCTGGTACCTATAAGCATGTATGAACAATGATAGTACTAGACAAACAGAATGCACAACAAACCCTAATAGCCCTTTTTGTGTGCGTAATTCGCACAATAAACTTGTAAAGAAGATAAGCAATGTAATTTCCATGTTTTATAGATGAGACAACTAAGGGGCAAAGAAGGAACTTTTTTCAAAGTCAACTTATTAATTAGAAAATAAGCTGGAGGAAGTAATGCTGTGACTCAAAGATGAGACAGATCCATTTTCTCCCAGTTAACAGGAAAAGAGACAGACAGGCGGGCCTGGGATATGAGAACAGCTCTGTACCATGTGAATTCAGAGATGCGGCTTCCTCCTACTTTGCTCCACCATTCTGTATGTTGCAGGTCCCCATCTGTGTGATGGGAGGTTGGCTCCTCACTGCCACGTCAGTGTTTCAGCCCATAAGAATGAGTACAGGTAAGGGGTGAAAGGCTAGTGATTTCCTTTATGAGGTGAGGCTGTTATCTCACATGTCACCTCCACCCGCATTCCAAATGGTGAGAATTTTGCCATTTGCCCACACCCCAATTTGAAAGGTCTGGGAAATACTGTCCCAAGGTGGAGAGCTATGTGCCTCATTCTTCTACATGCAAAAGAATGAAGGGGAAAATAAATATTTGGGGATAATTAATGATCTCCAGCAATTACATACCTGGTGTTTGGGATTGCTGGGATCAGAACCTAGGTCTGTCAGAATCTACAGACCACACTTCCCTTATGCCTTGCTACCCCTACAACTATTTTGCTGTTTTGCAAGGAAGTATGTAAGCCAACAAAAGTGCTTCTCAAGGCTTATCTTAAGGAAAACAAGACATTCCAAGCACCCTGAGACCACCTTTCCTTCTAAATTATCCTGAATAAGGCTCAAACAAACTATATCCTTTCACTTAAAATCTGACAGAGCCCTGCATCCTGAGTGTGAAGTGAAACCCAAGGCCTGTCAACTTAAAGTGTGACATTTACACAAAGATGTGAGCAGCAGAGAGCACGGAGGGTCTGCTGGAGAAAGAGCAAAATATTGTGGATGGTTTCTCTAGCCGAGTCCCTCAGGAATGAGGAGGTGGGCCTGCCGGTGGGCATACCGAGGAAACAAATCCTGCCAGTACTATCAATAAGGGAACAGTTTAGGACTCAGCTCTCACTGGGACGTTACCCGGAAAGAAATATTCCTGATGAGAAAGTGGGTTAGGTTGCTTTTAGATTTTTCAATTACTTTTGAAGGTAACATGAGCCTGAAGATGGAATTTCACTTTGAGTTTTATCCTAGCTTCTGTTGCTCTGAACAAACCTAATTTACACAAGACAAAGCTATCTGTTGTCACTGTTATTCTCATCCCACTTGGTTTTCTCATTATTCATAGCAGCTTCCAGCTCCTTCCCTGCACTCTAGACTCATTACTGAACCCCTTAGAATTCCAGCCTCTAACACACCAGCTTTGTAAGATTTGCTGTGAGGAAGTAAGGACTCAATAAGGATGGGTCTGCAAAACAGTCACTCCTTTAAAAAGGACAAAGAAAATCAGAGGCTTGTTGCTGGAAAAGGTATCAAGAAAGAATGTCACAGGTTACAATTTTTTTTTCCATTTAAAAATAACATTGGTTTCTAGAGCCCCATGGAATAAACATATATTCTTATCATGTTGTACACACACACATGCGCACATAGCATACACCAAGCCAATGACAATTGCACCATGGATGGTAAAAGGGGAGAAACGAAACAGCCTAGTGGAAACCCGTATTACCAAAGAAGTGCTTACCCCAAGCTGGCCCAACCACCTTTATCGGAACTGTTATGTCAGCAATCCTACTTCTGTTTGCTTGTTTTTGATAACAAGAGAAAATGAGAAGTCTCTGAACCATTTATTTAACATTACTAATAGTAACAAACATTTCCAAGTAGCATACATCCGAATAAATGGGATTCCCTTATCAGTACTCATGCCTACCTGGACGTGTTTACAGTTTCTGTAGATATCACATACACACATACACACCCATCATTTCTTCGTCATTCAAAGCCACATTCAGATTTTTCACACTTGCTCCAAGGACCAACGAGCTATCTTTTGACTGGTCTACTAGATAGTTTAAATTCCTTTTCCCATATAATGTTTTCATGATATAGGCTTTTGAAGTCATGGGGAAAAAAAAAAAGAAATGTTTTCACATCCCTTAAACAAATGTCTACAGACCCTGTGCCTATGTTTTAAGGTTGGAGCAATTTGTTTTCCTCTAGTAAAGGCATGTAAGAATATAAAAATGGAGAGGCAGAGCAGGAGGATGGTGGCAGAGTAGGAGGACCCTAGGCTCATCTCATCCCACCAAACACAATTAGGTAACTATCAAATCACCCTAAATACTTAAATTGACAAAACAAATTACACAACTAAAGGTAGAGAACAGGGACACACTGAAAAAGGCAGGAAGTGCAGAGACATAGTTTAGGGGAGAAAGGAATCACAGCTGCAATGGGGGGGGGGGGGGGGGGAGCAGGCAGGAGCTATTGTCATAGAGAAGGGGAAGAGGGGAGGGGGAGAGAGGGAGACAGAGGGGGGAGGAGAGAGGAGAGAGGAGAAGAGGAGAGAGAAGAGGAGAGAGAAGAGGAGAGAGAAGAGGAGAGAGAAGAGGAGAGAAGAGGAGAGAGAGGAGAAGAAGAGGAGA